>NC_045147.1:21699980-22032480 GCF_008831285.2 Nymphaea colorata
AAAACGTTGAAACGGTCTTCTTGATCCGTTGACGCATCTCATAAAATACGAAATGCAGAAAAACACATAAGACAAAGTGCAGAACAATGGAGCCCATCAGTAGGCCACTTGCAAAGTAAGAGAATTCAAGCAGCAAAAAGCTGGTTAAACTGAGGAAAGGGATGAGGCAAAAAATCCGGATAACCCTAATTCGAGTTCCCGTATCACACTCTTGCTCTTTGAAAAAAAAAGAAAGAGAAAAAATTCTTCATAGGTGCCAAGAGAAAGAAGAACTGATTTTCTACCTAGTGCAGCATTTTCTGCTCTCTTCCTCTGGCAAATAATTCTTTATTCCAGTAACACCATCTTCCAAACTGTTCCACTCCACTTCTTCCTTTTCTTCCTCTCTCAGGTTCCAGTTATTCAATAAGCTCCCATCAAACACCCCACTGCTGCTGAAGACTGTAGAACCTGCAGCCGGAGTGTTCTCTCTAGTAGGGGAAGAACTTTGTCTGCTCTGCGTTTCTCTGTTTGTTGCCGCTCGACCATCTTCTACGTATTCCAAGTCATCGTAGTGTTCTTTACCAATATCTGTAAACCTCTCTGAAAAGGAAGAAAATGAACTGAACGATCATGCGATCAATTTACACTTGGAGACTATGAGGATGCTCATCAAAGAGAAAAGGAAGGAGGAGAACGACAGAGATGATAACTGATCAGTGGTTTTGGAGCTTAGACCTTTGAAAGAATGCCTTGGCAGGCCATCGTGTATGGAGATTCTCATGGGCCGACTTGGATGAGGGAGCGTAACGAGCGACGGGAGACTCTTACCAGTTCTTTTGTCTGATTCGGTGCTATGTGGTGAATCTGTAGAACGAAGATGATTCAGAGGGCTGGTTTTCACCCATTTCTCTGCCTCTTCCCATTTGGAAGAAAGACTCTTCCTCGAATAGCTGGTTAAGGTTTGATGGTGCTTGATTTGAATGGGGGAAGGATCTGTAGCTCCTGAAATGGGGTTGTCATAGAGAGGCATTGGGGTGGGGTTCAGCAGACACAAGAGAAAGAGAGACTGCCCCAGAACGAAGAAGACAGAAGAACTTGGCCTTTCTATAGAGAGAAGAAAATGTCAGTCCGACCAATCACAGTACGTGTCTGGCTCTTAAAGAGAAGAACTAGTCCAGAGAGGGCTCTCCTCTCCACCCCACGTTGCAGATTCTCAACATCAGCACGGGTAGAGATTGGCTCAGATACCAACGCGGTACAGGCAGCTTCTTCGTTTGTCTTATACGGATAGTGGATTCATGGAAGAAGAAAATGTCATTAACTTTATAATGTGGGGAATGGTCCAAACATGACACGGAAATATGATCTGGATGTGTAGCTATCGCCTATAGCTCAAGTCAGTCAGGACCCCTTGAGATAAAAATGGCAGCGATAAATTAATAAGAAAACGAACGAACGAGTGAATGAAAATGATATTTCAGGGTAAAGTAAAAAGAAGGAATGACTTTATCTGAAAAGTTGGTATAAAGGAAAAGTGGTCGTAATCCATTCAAGAGATACTGCTTTAATTTTTTAATTTTTTCTTTCTTTGTTGTTTAAAAGAGAAATTGGCAAAGAGGAAAGGTATGGGGTAGATATTCTCAAAAAGGTTAAAACCCTTCCCCTTTTACTTCTACCCCGATGTGAAGACGGTTACTTTTTATCTCAATAATAGTGTCTGCCACTGTTTACAAGCTCTAGAAATAGTGCTTAACTGACATCAAACTATAAAAATAGTGCTTACTAAAAACCGAGCTTATTAACAGCTCTAATGGCTATTTTTGTTGAGCAGCTGATTAACTATACAAAAAAGTCTGCCGAGCTATAGTGTGTATGTATATGTATATATATATATATTGTGAAGCAAGCTCTAGTTAGAATCAGTTATAGAAGGATGGAGAGACATATATCGTTAAAAATGGCCGATGGCCTACACAAACCTCACATATGATCAAACCGGGCAGCCATCGTTTGCCTGAGCCGTTATACCGTGGCCCAAACCAAGCTAGCGAATATATATTGTTTTCCTTAAATATCTTTTAATACTATTACTATTTATCAAACTCGATTATTTTCTTTATATATCTTTCAATACTACTTATGAAACCTTTTTCACGCTGTTTCTTTTCTGTTGGCTTCCATATACTTTTGCCTTGTCAACTTTTCATTAGTGTGTTGTAAAAGGCGATTTGTAAATTTGTGAACATGCCATTTCGGTAAACCCAATGTTCAAGTTAAATTGGCAAAAGATGGTAAAAAAGATTAACATATTATATTTTAATTAGAACAAAAAGAGTCCGATCTAGATCAGAGGTCTAATATAATCTAATGTTGAATTTGAGTTTTCGATACAAGGTTTGAATCAGAGGTTTAATCTAATCAGTACGTGTTGGATTTAAATTTTGGATCTTGTGTCATGATCAAATGTATAATCGGATCCAATTTAGATGTTGAACTTGGATTTAATGCTAGGTTTGAATCCATATTTCGCCTTTTGGCAAGCTGAGGAGTGCTCACTAAACATTTCCATACACAAGATCAAAGGACAATGTTGTGAAAATAGATCTTTGTCCAAAAATAAAGATTTTGACTTTCCATGTAGACAATTATCAAATATGAAACCTTCAATACCAAATCTTTTAATGGGCCATCAAAGATACTCTACTAACACATGAACGTCTACATCTTTGATGTTAATGATTATGTCAATCTTTTGACAACAATATACCCAAAATAAATGGAGCTCTTCAAATAAAAGATGTCTCCTACAAGTACTAATGGCATACAATTGCAATGAATCCTGACCTTTCAAAAGAGTTCTGACCTTTCAAGATGAGTCATGATCTTTCAAGAAAGTCTTGACCTTTCAAAAGAGTCCTGACGAGGTCAGGACTTTCTTGAAAGGTCAAGACTCATTATGAAAAAGTCAAGAAAGGTATCTTGGTTATATAAAAAGTAGTAATGCTAGTCAAGGTTCCTTCTTCCTGAGGAGCTCACGCTTCTGAGGAGCTCACGCTTCAGAAGCAGCTTGATCTTGCCTTCAAAACCATCACCAATCAACTTTTATGTTTCGTGATCTTGTGTCCAACATATAAATTTAATTAGAATACAATATTATAGCCATGATCTAAGATTTGGCAAAAATCAAAGATAATCATTTAGGAATTTGGATGAAAGACCACATTTAGATTCTGTTGTAGATCACATGCTTTGGATCAAAGGCCTCATCTAACCCAGATTTGTTGTTGAATTCGAATTTGAGCTCTGTAATTTGGCCCTAGTCTAGATCATGGATGATCTGATTTAGATGTTGGATTTGGGTTTTCGATATAGGGTTTGAATCAAATGTCTAATCTTATAAGTTTTAAGTGTTGAATTTGAATTTTGGATCTAGTGTCTAGTCTTCAATACCAAAACTTTTAATGTGTCATCAAAGATATTCTTCTAACACATGAACGTCTATTTTTATTTTTTTTTGGTACATAAACGTCTACACATTTGGTGCTAACATTTTTACCAATCTTTGAGATCACAAACTCTTCAAATAATGGCCATCACTTTTCAAAACCATCCCCAATCAACTTTTATGTTAGTGATCTTGTTTCCAACATATAAATCTGATTATAAAACAATATCATAGTCATGAACCAAGATTTGGCAAAACATCAAAGATAATCAAATGATAATTAGGATGAACGACCACATTTAGATTCTATTGTAGATCACATGCATTGGATCAAAGGTCTCATCTAACCCAGATTTGTTGTTGAATTCGGATTTGAGCTCTGCAATTTGGATTAGTGGTCTAATCCAATCCAGTTTAAATGTTGAATTTGAGTTTCAAACCCCGATCTAGATCAAAGGTCTAATCTGGTCTGATTTAGATGTTGGATTTGGATTTTCGATACAGAGTTTGGATCATGTTGGATTTGGATTTTAGATCTAGTGTCTTGATATCATGTTTAGATGTTGAACTTGGATTTAATGCTAGATCAAAGCACAATTTTAACTTTCCATGTACACAATTATCAAACATGAAATCTTCAATACCAAATCATTTAATGGGACATCAAAGATATTCTTGTAACACATGAATGTCTACATCTTTGATGCTAACGTTTAGGAAAATCCTTTGACAACATTATACCCAAAATAGATGGAGATCAGAAACTATTCAAATAATAGACATCTCCTTCGCCCAACATTTATTTGATGCAAAAGCAATATCATAGTCATGATTCAAGATTCAAGATTTGGTCAGCCTCAAAGATAATCTGATGGATATTTGGATGACCAAAGGTTTAATCTAATCTACATTTGTTGATTTTGAGCTATTCTAGGCTCAATACTTCCATACATTCATTTTTTTATTGCCACATTCTTAGCGGCCCAATCATTTACACTCTTACAATGACCATTTAAAGCTAGTTGTCTTTCATCCCCATCCAAAGTTCTTTCTTCTCCATTTCTAATTTTAATCAATTTAGAATATGATTGAAAAGAAGCACCTCTAATGTAGCCCCAAGGATGTCCTTCCTTGATATGCATCTCAAGACACTTTCATCCCATGGAATTGGCTTCATCTTATTTGAACTATCACATGGTTCCCACCATCAATGTTGCTCTTGGAATCTTACATTGCACAAGCTTTTCGACTTGATCAAGTCCAATTTTTAGTTTAACTTTAAAAATGAGTTTTGAACGAACAAGTTATACTATTTTATTTCAAGAATTTCTTCAAAGAGTTGGTGATCATTAGAGTCTTAAAATGAGGAAATAGTCAACAATATCCATGAGAATCTCCACCAAAAGATCAGCTCCAAAACTGTCCAATAGCATGTAAATGTGGATCCCATTCTATCAATGTGAAAACTGCCACACATCTTTCTAGATGGCAATTGACATACAATGATAGAAATATGGGACAAGCAAGATCTAGCCTTCTTGTGCTTGTAGATATACTTTGGACAAACCCCTTGCTTATTGAGGAAATCTTAAATGATGGAATCATCATCCAAAATCTCCATCATTTGATGATAATGCTCCATTGATAGTAAACCACCATCTTAATACCTTCCGCAGGAGAAAGACATATCTTCAAGAAAAGGGGGAGGAAGACCTAATTGTTGAAAAATTTTGGGTGGAAATAACACCCCGTCCAAGCTAGTCCATTGATAACAAACCATTCTCTTGATACCTTCTACACATGTCTTGATAGAACTCTCTTTGCTCACCCCAACTAGCTTAGTCAAACCTTCTGCACCACTAGGCTATACTACCTAGGTCAACCTTATACGTAGTACATTACCCTTTTGTTAAGATGGTTGTGTGGTTGTGAAAGTTTAATGATCCTAATAATAATATTTTATTGATAAAATACTGAACTTGATTATTTAAAAATTCAAAAAGGCATCAATGATGTCAGCATAGCAAAACCTTATGAGATATTGCACAAGTAAAAAACAATAATAAGAGAGCAATGATTACCATTACCAAATGCAAGGGATAGCCCATTGGTCTGCAATCAAAAACTAGTAGTCATGGGTTTAGATTGTCGGTCAAGTCCATTGGATAGACCCAGTTGGCACTTACAATGGGGTCATTAGGTCGACATTTAGGATATTGGATGTTAACGAAGGGTTTTCCCTAGAGTGAGGGATTGCTCTAATCGGGGATTAGGGATTTAATGTGTGTTGTTGATAGGTTTTCTTGTAAGAAGTGAGTAGAAGTAGCTGAAGGCCCAAAAACACAACTCTGATCTGAAAACACCTCTTGTTCCTACATGTCCCCAAGTTCCCAGGTCTTGTTATGAATTATGTCCACAAGGCTAAAAAAAAAAGATAGAAGCAAAGGACAAAAATTAGAAGACGGTCATCTTCCTGCCCTCTAACAGCTTATAAGCAGTGCCAAGAAGAAAATGTTTTTAAAACCCATGGGAGGATTCTAAAAGCCTTTTTCAAGCTTAGAAGTAAAAAAATTGAGCACTGAATTCATGCAAAGTCTAATATTTAACAGTAGATAAAAATCTGAGGCTCAAGATTCAGACACAAAGCAAAACATGCCAACATGCTTATCGCACACAAACAAGAACATTCTAACGAAATCTTTTTTTAACACAAGATGATCATGTAAGCATGGAAGAAATGCTTCAGTTAATTTGATCTGATGGATGTGATCTAAGGAGTGATAAAAGTGAGTTAGAAGTACTCAACCAACATAATTACCTGATGGAGATGGATATATTCTCAACTGCTTGGATTCTGAACTTGCCGGTTTGATCATGAACTATATATTAAAACATGATCTACAAAATAATTCTATTGTACAAAAGAAGCACTTACACCTTCATACACAAGTTGTTATGTGACATTCACTGTTAAATTCTTGAATATATGAAGAAAGAATTTGCAAAAAAATAGTAAAAGTAAAAGATGAAAACCCTAGTACAAACTTTTTCAAAATGCATCCTTTTCATTTTTATAATAAGTTGGAGGATATGAACAGTAATACTAACATGTTTCACTCAATTCGTAATAGATCATAACCCTGGCATTTAGGCTCTTTATTGCATGTTGGCTTTTGGCATCTCAAGGCTTGAGTAAATATATATCAAAACCATGTAAATTCCATCTATATAATACAAATTTGTCTCATGGCACAATCATACAAAAATTAAGAATTCAAAATTTCAAATAATTGAGAAAAACATGATATCACTTCCAAAATATCATGACAAAAGATAGAGAAACATTGCTATGATTTGGTCCCGAAAAACTCCTACATCTACTTTCACATCATTTAGGCAAAAGAAGGACATACGAGAATGAAATTTTGAAAAAGTCAACAAAATTACAGACATTTAGCCAAAAAGGCTAAATAAAAAATGATATTTTGCAAATGTTAGCAATACAAGTGACTAAAACTAATATAGAGCAGACCACACCATTTTATGAAAAAGTGAGCACCTCAATCCCTTAGATGTTCATTATTGTGCTCATATACTAAATCATTGCAAGTCAAAATAAGATGCAGTAATTTTAAGTAAAAAGAAAACGAAGCAAAAACCAACGACACGAAAAATACACTAACTTGTTCATGATATTGAGCATTTTTCCATATGCTTCACATGAGGTGAAGCATGTGTTGCAGGTAACAATTGGGGCAAATCTTGGACATACAGCATTTTGTAAGCTACCAATAAAGGGGACAGTAATTTGCCTAATTTTCAAAAAATTTTCATGAGATAATTGAACTGAGCACCATGAATTTTCTCTAAATCTTTCCTTGGTATGCTTTATAGTGCTTAAGGGACTGTATAACAGATGCATACAGTAGTCCACTATATGCAGATAAAAGGGCAAAATGATTCAGCCAGCCAGGAATCTAACAGTTACCTCTGTAATGTGTTCCAATTCAGACGTGCTTGGACAACTTTCATGATGCTCAATACTCCAGCAATAAAACATAGTATCATGAGACCATCAAGCATCCTTGACACTGAATTGATATTAAATTTGACAAATATCTGTGGACAAAAGTCTCACATATAACCAATTCAACTAATCCAATTGATTAAGCAAGCAGATGTACAACACAAAAATCTCAGCCATAAAGAAAATCTATGATAGAACTAACTTTAAAAAAGAGAAAAACAAAAAAACGAGAAAGGACAGGAAAACCATGATAAATATATTTTTCACATTTTTTTGAAAAGACATTGTTTTGGGTTTTTTCCATTTTTACCATTTTCCTTGTTAATATCGCAATATTTTTTGGCGTGATACAGATTATTGGCATCAGTTACAATGAAAAGGGCATGGAGTCCATACTTGGTTATGATTACGACATCAATGAACTTAATTACTTTATGATCCATAAAAATAATAGGTACCAAAAAGTAATTAGCCGGAGGAAAAAATGGTTCAGTAACAGCGGCCAAAATTATGTGCCTTTTTCAACAGGGCCGGAGCCAGGAGGGGAGGCAGGGGCCAGGCCACGGCTCCACTCAAATTTTGAAAACTAAAATTTTACCTGTTAGTATCTTTAAAAATTTTGCCCCAGTTAAAATTTCGAAAACTATAATTGGGCCCTACGGAAACAAATTTCAAAAGTTGTATTTCATTGATGCATCCGCTTGAATTTTTGGTTTCTGCCACTTTGATGTATGATTCGTAAGAAATGTTCTTGAGATAAAAAATGTTCGTCAAACAATAAACCATGCACCATCATCTCACGCTTATACCCGTATCGCTTAGAAATAGACAGCCAATAGCGAACAAGATGCAACGAAGTAATTCGTCGTCATAAATATACCATAATACCAATTTAAAAATAAAAATTAAACAGCGTCATCCGATAGTCGCTGGGTTGGTAAAATTCACGTTCTAACAAACAGAAGAGTAAACGTGTAGAAATCAGTGAGCTCTACATCAATTTTGGAAAATAACGGCAACGCCGAAATTATACAAGACTTTACAACAACCTACAATTCATGAAATTCTTTTGATCGTGACTCCAAGACAACAAAAAAGTGAAAATTGCAGACTGAACAAGATCCGTAGACGACGTACTATAAAAGTCATGAGCTGTTAAAAGGAGACGAATATCAGACAACCTAAGCACCTGCCAATTAAAAGCATGAAGTGAAGCCGCAAAAAATGATGCGTGAAAAAAATGGAAAGCATGCAACAATACAAGAAAAAAGAAGAAGCAACAAAACGGAAGGGGAAAAAATCGAAGACGGATGATCACCTCTTCTCCCTCCCCGTCGTCCTCCGTCTCGCTCCTCTTTCCATCTCCATGCACATCCGCGCCCTCGACCGATTCATTGACCATCACCTCGTCTTCTTCCTCACCGGGACCAGCCGTCCTACCCACCGCCTCGATCTCCTCCTCGTCCTCCTCTTCCGCGACCGCAGCTTCCTCCTCCTCCTCCCCCTCGGACGATCCGCCATCGGATCCATCGCGGGAAGGGTGTTTCCTCCTCCTCCTCGTCGGACAACGGCCGGGATTTATTGGAATTGGCCATGGCGGAAACCCTAGCGAACTCAGAAAGAAAACCCTCCCGATCGGAGGAAAAGAGAGGGAAATCGGGAGTCGATCGATCCCATTCCCTCGCACTCGTCTAACACAAGGCTGGACTGGTATTTATAGCTGGGCTGATACTCTGGGAAAAATACAAATTATTTGTTGAAGTACTTCCCGCCAAATGCCTCCTTCTGGTAGACCATGAATGCGGGAATCGCGTCGTCGCTATCCGATTCGAACCGTGAACCCGACACGACCAACCGGTGGGTCCGCGGGTCCGGCCCCATCCTTATCGGGTTCGGGTTGAGCTCGTTAGTTACCCGGACCTGTTCCTCCGACTCGGACCCTACATGCACCACCTTGGTTTATCATCAAGTCCGGTTTGGATATTGATGCTATCGGATTTTTTTCTACTGGACCCGACCATAGTATTCCAGACATCATCATAGATCCAATGCCCTTCTCGTCGTTTGCTTTGGCAGAAGCCATTCGAACATTTTTTAACTCCGGCTAGATTTTCCATATAAGAAAATAACCTATCAATTCTTAATATCTTATTCCTCCTTTTCTTCTTCCAGCAGCGAGGAGCATAGCGTAGCTAAACAACCTTTCAATTCTTATTTTCCCCTTTTTCTTTTATAACATTATACTGCCTGTTATTTAAGGTAAATGTTATACTGCCTGTTATTGAAGGTTATGAAAGGCAGCCCCATAGGAGGTTTATGCTTTCATACCTGCCACTTTATCCCTTTTATGGGATGCATATAACTCATTAAATACCATTGTTATGATAAATATAAGATCCATAACTCCAATGCTTGTATGCAGTTGCCCACACCAGTCTCACAAAATTAATTTATTATATATGTTAATATTTTGATATATTTAATTGTTATACATGAGTGTTCCCACCAGAAAAAATGGCTCCACTAGTGCTTGTATGTGGTTTGGGGGTTCATTTGTGTTTCTACATGCAACACAGTTTGAACTTACTTAAAGAATCATGTCCCTAGTGCTTAATTAAACCAAGTTTGAAGTTCGTTGGATCGAACCAAATTACACTTGCTACTTGTTTAACGGTTTCTCCCTGCATCCAGATTTAAATTTAAATCGCATTTAATACAATTTTGAAGACAGTTTGCGTTGAAGAGGAGGGGGCATACAGATTTAGCATTGTATGGCACCAAAAACGCAACTAAGCCAAAGTGT
The DNA here is from genome assembly GCF_008831285.2 of Nymphaea colorata. NCBI lineage: Eukaryota > Viridiplantae > Streptophyta > Magnoliopsida > Nymphaeales > Nymphaeaceae > Nymphaea > Nymphaea colorata. The sequence goes on from NC_045147.1 coordinate 21,710,238, forward strand.
GATATTTATTGTGTAAAAAAACAAGAAAAAAAGTGCAATCGAGCAATTGCTACAAAGTCCAACTTGATGGATGTGGATCCAAACTATCAAATCGACAGTTGGCAATAGTTTAGACTTGTCAGGCAGGTTAAACATAATCTGATGCAGCTAATGAAAAAGAATGTTTTTATGTAACACCCCAAATGTTTAGTTTTGTATTGAAGATTGTGAGGAATCTTCAAGGGTTTATAAAGGGGGTCATTATCATAGATGGTTGTCTTGGTTTTTAACCTTTTCAAGGTCAAAACTGAAATTGCTAGAGGCAGTAGCGAAGCCAGAAAATTTTGGCTATGGGGCACTAGTATATAGTATGTTAAAAAAAATTTAAACTAAAATATATGTTGTTTTAAAAATAAAGCAAATAAAACATATTAAATTGTCTGATTTAAACCAACAAAACAATCTATATTTCATGAAAACAACCTAACAAAATATAATATATTAGACATTAGACAAAAGCAACAAAGTGACAAAAAAAAACGAGGGAGAACTGAGAAGATAAACCCTACCGAAAGTCCCCCAATGTGGAACAAGACTGCGCATGTGAGAATCGAGATCCGGCCACCGGGCGCTTGCACAAAAATCAGACCAAGAGCGTTGAAATTTGCAAAAGGATGGAAAAATGAAAAAATCTAACACATTCGAAGAAGAAACGATTCAATCATTCAAGAACACGAAGAAGAATCACCTGGCGCCCGCTGCCTTGCCGGCTGCTGGCTGCTGCAGACTTGCCACCCTTGGACCTTGCCCTACGCCGTTTCGTGGCTTGGGCGCTTCACCCCTTCGGCCTTCCCCTTTTTGAGTTTTGAAGAATTTGGGTGTGATGGGCAGGCTGACTGTTTTAAGTTTCTTGGTGAAGCTGGATAGCTCATCGCATGGGCAACTCGGCGTCAATACTCGCGTGACTCGTGAGGCTCCATTTCACATGATGATTTTGGGTGTGATGGGCAGGCCGGCTGCTACTGCTGGACCCGATCCGTTTCTGGCATGGGCAACCCGGCATCAACAAGATGATTTACTTGTTATGTTATGTCAACAAGCAAATCCTGCCCACGTCAGCCCCACGCTGACTTCGCTACTGGCTAGAGGGTGGGTTGGAATCCGCCGAACCAGGGGCCTGAACCCAGGAGTGGATCAGGTTGTTATATTTTCCATATTGTTATATTACTTAACTTTTGCACCATAAGCCAAGAAAATTATTTTTTGAGTTAGGCTCTAAATTATCAAAAACTTGGGTTAATGAAATAAAAAAAGTTCATGTGGGTTGGTTGGTAGCAGCATATTTATACTAAATAATATTAAATTCCAGTTAAACATTTTTATTAATAAGAAAATTTGGTTGGTAATTGTTTTATTAATTTTAAAAAGTCATGCAAAACGCCTAGGTACATGGAAAATTGGATATGTTGGACATATTAATTAACAAATAACAAATGCTGGAAGATTACGCCAAAAAAAGGGCAACGGTAAAACTTGATATATGTTCACCCTGTTTTAGAGGGCAAAATAAACACTTTCCACTGACGCAATAAATTTAAGTGTTACGTGTGCTTTCAGTTTTAATCAATCATTTAGACTTGTTATCTCTCTCTCTCTCTCTCTCCCATCCCCAAAACCATGGCCTGGCTCATCAATGCGCTGTAATTTGCCTTCTTAGTCAGTGGTGCGACTACTTTCGAGGAAAGAACCGATTGTTCGGTTGGAAGCCTCTCGCATGAGCCTCCGAAGTTGGGGGTTAGTTATGATTCATGTTCTGCACCGCACATGTTATGCACCGCACCTCATACGAGGTCCTCTCGAATTGCAGCTTTCCATGAGAGGATTTTGTGGACTTGATTGTTCGCAGAAATAACGGCAGTTTTGAGCTGGTAAAGGACGAGGCTTCAGATCCTCTTGCTCACAGGGTCCAATTTTCGTCTAAATCTTGATGCCTTGTTTGTCTTTGATCCAGCAGAATAAAGAGACCAAAAACAAACAAAACGCTTTAGTGAATCATCTATTTCTTATGAGTTGCATTGTGATTTTGCTGCTTAAAAATATGAAAAGAAAACAAGCAAGAACGAAGAAAGTATTCATATACCAAATGACATCAGTTTGTTCACATGATTTTTTTTTCCTGAATTTATTATTAAACATGCCCAACTGTAAAACTCCACTGGTCGAACACCAAATCTTGCATTAATCACAAGCCATGTACAATCACAGTTTTACTTGTTTGTGCTTCTAGGCTTTTAGCGCATCAGAAATACATACAAGAAATCAGATCCTCTCTGATGGCAAATAACATCCAGGAGTAAAAGCCATGAGATCCAAAACACTAAAGCATATGATATATGGGACTACTGATGCAGAGGAGGGCGAGATCGTATAACATTCAGCACACCTCTAGCAGTTGCCTGTTGTAAAAGAGCATATGTATTAGCCTCAGATTGGTTTCTGTCTCATCCTTTATCACACCGCTATAATGCAAAGGAAATTACCTCGAAGAAAGAATTGAAATTCAAACGAAGTAGGAATTGCCGAAGAAACGGAGCCCTCTGGCTACCTGCAATCTTGCTACTTCGCAGTATAGTATACAAAGAATTTGATTTCTTGTTGAATTCCTAAAGTGTATATGTCAAGAAAAAAATGAATCATTAGTTCCAATAGAAGCATAATGAGGTAGAGTTGTCTTGTTGGATACCTCACACCCAAGCCACACCCTCTACCTGCAGCACTACCAATATACTATATGACAAACTCTAGCCAAATCCAAGTGGCTTCACGACCCAATTATGACAAGGCAACTTGAAGGAACTAAAAGCCCACCTGTAGTGGTCACTAAGTATGCTAAAGAACCAATAGCATCCCATTAGGAAGTATCAAACGTTCTCATGATACAAGAGAACCAAGATAAACCTATTAGGAAGAACCCATTGAACAGTCTCATGTTACCGCGAAACCATTATCATCCTATTAGACCAACAAGTAGTCTCATTCTCTCTAACTCCTCCCCCTCCATCACCAACCCACCCCCCCCCCCCCTCACGCACACACACAAAAAAAAAAAAAAAGAAACAAAAATCAAACCTTAAACACACACATTCTGAAGCCAACCACACCAAGCAGTTTTATTGCAAATAATTTGATCCTTTTATTATGAAAAGCACTATACCTCAAAATAGTTCATGCAAGTGATGCCTTCATACTTATTTTGACATAAGAAAATGGTTGTTCAATCAAGGTGGCAAGAAATATAAACCTATGTAAGCCAGATGCATACTGGGGTCCTCTATATGCAGATAAAAGGAAAAAATGATTCAGCCAGTCATGAATCTTACAATTACCTCTGCAATGTGTTCCAATTCAGATGTGCTTGGACAACCTTCATGCCGTTCAACATTCCAGCAGAATTGCAAACATAGTTTCATGAGACCCTCAAGTATCCTTGACACCGAACCAATGTCCAAAAAGGACTGTGATATTAAAGCTGACAAATATCTGTGGTCAAGTCTCACATATGAGCAATTCAACTAATCCAATTGACGAAGCAAGAAGATTTACAACCCAAAAAATACAAGCCATCAAGAAAAAGAAGTATTGAGTGGAAAAGCCGCTTCTCTCATAAAGCAGAAACATTAAAACATTGATAGACCCTCCTTGTTGGGGTACATAAAAGGACGATGGGAAAAGAGGACCACCACCAGTCAAACCTGTGCTTTCACATGCCATGTTTGACAGATTATTCCAGGTAAACAAATTCATACAGCTGAATGTTTGAATAATTGAATTTAGTGAAGATTTACAGGTTTGCACCTGCACATTCCTAGATAGATACCTCTTAGTGAGTTAGTGGACAAAGGCTGATTCAAAATCTTCAGAATGACAAGAATAGCCTCGTGATTGAAAAACATAATTCAAGTTTTAACTTGGTAAGAGTACTATGATGTGAACATGACTAGACACCAACTCAAAGGAAAGCTACCAATTTATATGCCTGAAGAATGTTGCAATCAAAATTTTACTTGGTAATAGTACTCAAAGGAACCAAAACAACCATACACCAAATCATAGAAAGGACAACCGGCCTGTATGCCCTTAGTTAAAATCCTAAATAGTTAGCTGACAAGTCGATTAAGTCAGCTATTGACCGACCTGCATTTCTGACCAGCTACTAGGTGGCCAGACAAATCAGTTAGCCAGCTTAGTCACTGATCAGCCAATTAATCTCTGACATAAATAGACATGCCTCCCTAATACCCCTTCCATGTGTATCGCTTGGTGTTTAAGTCCTCTTTAAAAATTCACCCATATAGGTGGATGTGAAATGGATAAAAAAAAACAGAAAGAATCGTGCAATCCAAGGTCTAGATTGGGTTTAATGAGTCAAGAAAGGCGAGAATATTAATTTTTGACCTTGTAAAATCCAATTTACACATCTGATTTTGATTATTTGTTTTATCATATAAATTTTACATGTTGCACCATCTATGTGGTTAGATTTGTGAAAGGCAGCATTCAAAGTGCTTGAGAGCCAAGAAGCAAAATAAAAGCGAAAGGCATTTCTTTTTCTCTTTTCTTTTTTCTTCCCATGTATTCTCTTTTTTCCCACAATTTTGCTGTTTGTCTTCCTCTTGTACGAATGAAATTCTCACCCAGGATGCTGCCACTGAGTCCTCATGCCGTCCACTCCCCTATGTAATTGCAGGCAGCTGCTTATCTCAAAAGACTGGAGGCAGTTGGTTGAAGGGATTTGTTGGTTGAAATATTTTATCAGAAAAATAATGTACCTAGTTCAATCTATCCTCCTTTTACATAAAGAAGCTTGCGAGAGGGAAAAGGAAAGGGAGGAATATGTAGGAGGCAAACCACTACTTACTCCTGATGGAAGCCGACAAGGTCTGTGAAATCATGTGAGCCTTGAAGACGTTCTTGCAAACGATTCCATTGAGACTCAATGACATCCACCTAAAAGCACAGATACACATTTACTAAAGATATCAGCTTTAACACAATCAACACATAATAAAGCCAATATCAACATGCTACAAATAGCATTCTACATAAATAAAACATGGAAAGAAGCTAAAATCATCATACAATCAAATTGTTTATTGGCAAATGTGTTTGTATTTACTGAGTAAGTATCTTCTATTTTTTGTTGGCTATTGGTGGTTATTCTCGTTCTAGTTCCTCCTTTCTTTTGTGAGCACCTTACCCATTAACTGCTCCATTTAAGCATCTGTTCTCTATGACACCAGTCCAGAGGAGTGGTTGGAAAAGTTTAATCTCTTCTCCACAGAATGCACATTATTCTTGTTCTTACAACTTGCGAGCCTGCATAATGAGATCCACGGAGCAATCTTGAAAAACAAACAAGCCTACAGGCAGAGACTAATAGAAAGTGTTAGCAGACCAATAACACGATCCCATGTTATGTGTTATTTATTTGGCAAAATATTGCTGTCCTCCATCCCTCATCCTTCACTAGCGCTTGATCTTCTTATAGTCTCTGTACTCAATACTTCCAAGCATTTGATTTCCATGGGATTTCATTTTTATGTTGTCCAAAGTGACTTGGGTGAAAAAAAAGCAAGCTCCAATTGATATGTGAAAGATTCAAGCAGGAGACAAAGCCAAGAAGTACCAGGATATTAGGTTGAAAGGTCTTAACAGGTCTTCACATAGTCCACCCTTCATTACTTTTAACTTTTCTATTTAGAGAAACAAATAGACAGACTTTGATTTGTTGATGATTTTGGGTTACTAGGTGATGAAGAATAGTCACGATCCCATGTCATGTGTTCAATCATGTGTAAGCTTATTTTCTTGTTCCACTTGTGAAAGAAGCACTAATGGGGGCAATAAATCTGAAAGATGTGAGACACATTTGTAAATAATAACTAAAACATGTCTGTCAAATAGCTCAAAAATGGTGACATCCTTCTTGATCATGGTTCTAATAATTAGTAATTGACATACACCCTAAACAAGTATATTGTGAACATCCTAATATGACCAACTGCACTCTGCAGTGTATAAGGTGAGTGTTAGATCTGTAGTTCTTTTTGTTGTCAGGTATATGCCATCTCTACACTAATGGCCTAATAGCTGCCATATAGATGCCCCAATGAGATTTTGAAAGGGAACTGCTTCCAACAATACCAGGTATATTTCATCTCTACACTAATCGCCTAATAGCTGCCACATAGATGCCCCAAGGAGTTTTTGAAAGGGAGTTACTCCCAACAATACCAATAATCTGATGATCTCAACACCAGATGACCTAGACCTAGTAATCTTATCTCTGAAGAGTCTGAACAACTATTGTCTGTAGGTCTCTGGTTGTGACACGTTTCCCTCCTTCAGTTACTCCCATTTCCAACATCATCATTGTGACAACCACCATTTATTTCCAATGATTAGAACAAAAAGACAAAATCAAGCCATGCTTTGTTTCCACCACACATGAAGGTCCAATGCTGAAGAGTCTGAACAACTATTGTTTGCAGGTCTCTGGTTGTGACACTTTACCCTCCTTCAGTTACCCCCATCCCACATCATCATTGTGACAACCACCATTTCTTTCCAACGCTTAGAAAAACAAAGACAAAATCAAGCCATGATTTGTTTCCACCACAAATGAAGGTCCAATGCTCTTTAGCCTTTACCAAGATATCCATACAATGTATGCTGATGCCAAAGATCTCCAATGTTCAACATCTTGTTGGAATTGACAAAAGTGGACTTGTAAGATTAAGCTATAAACAATCATATTCTCTATGAACAATAGGTTAGCATATAGTATATCATAACTCTGCAACTATGAGGAAGCCATGCAGCTCCACCACATGCTGCCAAAATTACAATGTGAAAAAAGTTGTCCTCCAACTCCACTAGATTTCAGTTCACTCTGTTTTATTCTTTTTCCTCATATTTTCCCTACTCTCTTCACGTTCAGAGCATTCTTTTCCACTTACAAAGATCAAATTGGAAGTAATATCAGTACCAGCCGAGCAGCCACTTTTAGTAAGCAGCTACAAGGGCAACATCAGAGCAAGGAACTGCTGATAGTATAGCACTACAGAACAAAATCCATTAAATAAAATGTAATGCATAATCCGAAATGATAACCTGAATATAAAACTGTAGATTTGTTATTAAGAAAACCATGTGTTCCCGGACATGCCACATTGGTCTGGAATGTTGCCGACGTTGCTCGGAACACTTCCTACGATCCTTACGGTTCTTAGCAAAATCCATGTGATCTTGGTGCATTGCTGATGCCCATGATTTTTCCAATTCCATCTGTGTACGCTTAAGTTTAAGCAAATATTGGAAAACCCTGCGGTACCTGAAAAAGAATATAGCTTCAAGCATATGCATCATGGTGCAAAAAAAAAATGAAGCATATTAATGGCCTCTAATATTAAGAGACCAGTGAAAATAATAGCAACAGTGATATGCCTCCAAAGAAATCTTACTTAGATAGAACTTCCTGAGTAAAGAAAAGCTGTAAAGGCCAATCAACTGAATATTCGAGTGCAATGGCATCCCATCCATCAGGCACTGAGCCTAGAGAAGAGATAGCTAGTAGAGAATCAGAACTTTTTTCACCACCAATTTTTAAGCTTGAAAGATCCAACTGGGACGATATTGCCTTAACTTCAGACTGCAATCTGATGGACACAAATCAAGACAAGTGAGAGAATTTTGCTTTACAATAATTTCATTTTCAAAAAAAGGGAAAATAATCAGGTGCAATCACATCATATGCGGCAAAACAAGTACCTCAGTGAAACTCGTGAAAAGTACTTATCATCATCGCCTATTGTCTTTGATGCGGCCTGAATAAAGAACAAAGTTTACACATTGTATTACACCATAGTATTGTCACAAAAAACGCGTCTTAATCTAAAAAAACACGCTAAATACGTGAAAAACAAGTCAGCCGTATAAAACGGCAAGTAGACACGTCCATTGTAAAAAAATGCCAGAAAAAAAAAACATGAAAAAATGGGTACTATATGTGTATTATACACATTTGTTACGTGTTTTTTTCATATTCTTTATTAATTTTTATTTTTTTATTCAAGATTTATTAAATGTTTAAATTTTTTAAAAATTTGCCGAGATTTTCCCGAGATATACAACTTTGCCGTATTGTACCCAAGAAATTTCTCACAGTATAATACTCGTACACGATATATATGACAATGCACCATACTGCCCATATTATTCTATCAGGAGGTTATATTCTGCACTTGTATCTCTTTCTTTTGTTTTATGAGGAAAGTGTCAACCAGACATGAAGAGGGTGATTGCTCAAACATTCAGCTTTATATAGCGAACAGAACTAAGCTTGGAATTGATTTTCATGGCTAATATTTACATCCTAGCTAAGTCACCGCGGTACGCCTGGGAGGCTCGCGTACCGTACGGGGGTGCACGGTGGTATGTTTGGATCTGGTTTCAGGTCGAAACCAGATCCAAACCATATTTTGATCCGTAAAAACCAAAACCTAACGCCCGACTCTCGCCTTCTTCTCCTTCTCCGGTTCTCCTCAAGCAAGAGGAAGAATGACCCTTCACCGAAGAACAGCACACCTGCTGCACTTTCCGTGCTGGGCAAACGAACTTCGGATTGAGGCCAGGCACGGCGGACGCCAAAAGAGAAGGCAGACTAAATCTGGTAGGGTAGGGGAACGATGAAAGCAGGAAGGACACAGGCAGAGAGCAGGTGAGGGATGGAAATCGGTCTGGTAGGGTTATGCCCATTGGTGGTGGTCTGGCCCTCTGGGCAAGTTCTGCTTTAACGCAGTTGTTGTCGACGGAGTTCTGCAGGGGGATGGTGCAGGCGCTGCTAGAGCATCTCCTGAAGTGGGGAGGTTGGCATGAAGGGCTGAAGGAAGTGCTGGTGGGTGTAGAGCATTGAGGGGAATTACAGGGGAAGGTGGGGTGGTTTCTCGGGCAGTTCAAAGACTGTACTGGCTGCTCAGGTCTATGAGGAAGGAACTGCCATCATTGGCAGAGAAGGTGTACAAGGAGGTGCGCTGATCGAGCTAAAATTGAGCCATTTTGGTGATTGCCTTTGCAAGAGCTGAAATTGAGCCATTTTGGTGATTGGCTTTGCAAGAGCCATTTTGGTGATTGTTTTGTTTTTTTTTCAAAATTTATAATTTTTTTAATTTAAAAATTAATGTTATTACATAAAAAATATACCGTATCCGTACCATGATTTGCAAAAACGACGTACCCGTACCCGTTTTCTCGTACCCGTACCGCGGTGACATAGCATCCTAGAAGTTCATTTTCTTTTAGGATAATGCTTCGTTTGACCATCAGATATATCCATGTACTTACAATCACACAGTCTTCATAGAGAGTTGCCAAAACAATCGTTTAATAGAACATTTAAAAGTGCGCATGTACTCCAGAATTTTGAAAATTGTCCCATGCGCAGCTGGCAAGAAAGGTACGTCACTAGCAGTAATGACTTGTTTAGGTTTCTCTTTCAAATGCATTAAATGCAATAGGTGGCTTGGCACAAAGTTGGAATCTAAATTCGACCTTAAATATGGGTTTAAAAGAAGAAAAGCCATACAGGCATGCTTATCTCGGGCTTACTATTTTTCATATTTGTGACTTTGCTGTGAACGCCACTGCTTTCTTGCACTTAATACACATCAATGACAATTGCATCAACTATAGACTAATATTATTTTTTTGCAGGAAAACATGAAAAACAACTGAAGAATACAAGATAGGGCAGCACAAGTTACAATTTTTTATAACAAACGACAAACCCTTTTGCGTTGACTGCTTCAAATGACTTGAAATCTATGCAGCCTATGGATAAAACTTTTTTGTACATTAACAAAATTACTCGATGTTGACTTCTGAAACTGTTTGCATAACTTCTCACATATGTGATATCCTAGACTGGTGAAAGACATGCTCCAACAAATTCATAACAAGTGTCAGATAAACTAACAAGCATATGAAAGCAGGTTATTGCCAGCCAGATATCCTAATGGCAACATATATGTATTTGTAATCTTATGTGCAGCACATCCACACGATGTTGTCATCTAGATTGCTAAAAACGCAGCCTACTCTAAGAGCACCTCTTTGAAGAGTGACTACCAAATTTGATAGGTTTTTTTGTAATTTATCTAGCCTAAAATTAGTTAACAACTTTGCTATGCTTCCTTGACAACTTAGAAGTGAATTTCCTCAAAGTAACGTAAATTTGCCAACTGAGATACATAAGCAGAAAATCATATGCAATGCTTCACGCTGACAGAAGGGAAGAGCCTAAAAGAGCATGACTTACCAATTGAAATGGAACCATAAGGTCAGCTTCAGCAGTTGAATAACGAGGGGGAAGGCGCATTAGTTGGCGGCTCTCCTCAAGAAAGCACTGGCAAGAGAATAGAAGTCCCACAATTGGAAATGTACATATAATAAGATCGACAAGTACTACAGAGTAGAGAGTACAGATATAGGAAAGTGACATGAATTACTAAGACATACAATATGGCATATCAAATAAGTTAATAGAGGTGTCATCCTCAAGTTGCCAGCATCAGGAGAAAAAAAATTGCTTTGATATAAACAGAGTCCTAATTAATAATCATGTACATAATTTATAATTTTAATTTTTAAGTCATAAAAATAGGAAGAAAATTGTTAGATGGGCTTTTTTTCTTTTGGCCAGCATTTAATTTTTTTTTTTTCTGCTTCCCGGTTCCCATACCCTAGTGGTAGATGTAGCTTAGTTATTAAAAATCCCAACGATTTGGCCAACTGGCATGACTAAGTCATCGAGTGGCCTTGTTTGCAACCAGTGACTAGTTGGCCAATGTGATCAAACTAGCCAATTAATCAGCTTAGTTGTTGGTCAGCCAACTAATCTCATCCTATAATTACATATCTGCCTTCTTATGCATGCCCCCATCCCTCTCTTTTAAGTCGGGCATCAGGCCAGGCCAGCCCGCAGCCTGAAACCCAAGCCCAGGCCCGTATCGGTTAAAATAAAAAAATATTTTTTAAATGTAAAATAAAAACTTTTAAATATAAAATATATTTTTTAATAATAAATTATACATTATTATTAAAATAAAATAATATTAAAAATATATCGGGCTGAATCGGGCCCAAACCAGGGCTTGATCGGGCCGGCCAGCCAGGTACTGGGTACCCATCGGGTACCTGGCCGGATGCCCAACCCTACTCTCTCTTTCTCTCTCTCTCTCTCTCTCTCTCTCTCTCTCTCTAACTTAGGAATATAGTAACCAAGACTGAAAACTCAGATGTAACTGGACTTAAAAGAAAAATAAATAAGTGATTTGATGCTACAGCAAATTGAATATATAGCAAAGAACTCACTCCCTTTTGTAGAACTTCACTCTTCCAATCAGCAGTTTATACAATTATAGTACATATACTTGACGATCTCATGATAGTGAAGCAATTTACAAACAAGACAACATCCACCATGCAAACCCTAATTTTATAAAAATGAGTGTAGCATCTTAATAGTCTTCTTTAAACTGGCTGTACATGGTAAATTGAATGAAATATTATGGTTGCAAATTTTCCATTAAGCAGACGGACAACTCTTCTTGTTGCACTGTCATCAGTATTGTTATGTTCTCCCATCAGTTGAAAAAAGAGAATATAAACCCGGCCTCAAAATAGGATGCAATATGGTTTCCCAAAGGTTCTGATCTAACTGCCAAAGAAAGAAACATTTGTTCTTAAACTCCTACACCTGATGCAACAATAACTCAATAAGGCAAACCATAAACAAGAAAATTCACCTGGAAGAAGTCTCCTTTGGCTAAAAGAAAGTAATCTTTAAGAGCTTTCAGATGTCCATCCAAATCTGCATGCACAACTACAAGCTGCAAAGGGAATTTTATAAAGAAGTTTATATGTGCATGCATGCACGTGTTTGTGTGCATTTACCTGATTTTTTCGACAACTCCCCCCCCCCAACCCTTTTCCTTTTACTCTCACCTTTTCTCTCTCTCTATCTCTCCCTTTTACTTCTTTTCTCTTCATAATCGTCCTTCCCGCCCCAGGATTACTGGACACAAGGGGAGGGAAGAGACCTGAAAATCCACTCCCAAAAATGCGATCAATTTAAATATAATATATATAGCTAACATGCCACACCTGCCAAAGATGACCAGCTGCTATCATGCGAGTGGAGTCAACAGCATGTTCGAATGACCTCTTATGAAACTCAGGGGACTCCTGCAAGATATCTAAAAATATCAGAAAAAGTCTGTAGTAGACAGTACAAGCAAGAAAAGAAACTGAGTGCAAACTATAACTTTTTCAGATGATTATCATAAAGCCTAATTCACACATAAAATCCACAATATATGAGGGACAACATGTTGCATTCAAACAACATTAACATATGAACAAAAACAAAGATGGATGGTGGGTACCCTTAATTCTTGAAGCATACCAACGATCTTATCAGCTTCAGATTGAGGGAACAATTCTTCTCCAACAAGTTGAGTGTCAATGCAAGGCTCCTTTTGAGCAAAGCATCCCAACAGTCCCTGATATTTGTTGGATCCTCTTGGAACTCCATGATGGAAAACCTCAGCCTTACACCTGAAAGCAGGACTAGGGTTCCTTAGAACCCTTATTGCTTTCCCAGAGAAAAGTATGGATTCGGCAACCCGCATATGGATATACTGTGGTAGCATGTCCTGCACTATGAAGCATGGTGCATACTTATTTAAGACGTGGCATGTGAAACAAGTTGAGGCACCAGAAAATACAAAATAGCAACAGTTTTATAACATTTCCATTTGCAAAAGATAGCCAAGCTGAACAGTCTTCAAGAAGTAAAAAATGTGTCATGTATGTGCCAAACAGGCACACAATACAACAGAAAAATATTACAAAAATATGTGCGTTTGATGATATCAGAGAGCAAATCTAATCCAATGCCATGGCCCATCTGAAGAAAGAGTTTGTTCGTTTGTATCTAGGTTAAAACAGAAACAATCACAATCAAAGGTTGTTGATTTGAGAAAACAACTCTTTCAATATTCACTATAATGGAGAATATTGCTTGGACTTGCTGAAGAAGTCAATGAAATAGAGGTATAAATTAAGAAGCTGAACAATTTAGGGATTTAAAGTTAAATGACCATCAAAGGGATGAGCAAGCAGAAAGGAAACCAAAGCTTCGCACAAAGACATGGTAAGTCAAAAGTTCTTTGTCACGTGATTTAAAATTTCAACACTTCAAATTGCAAATGAAGATTATCAAACTGACAGTCCAACGCAACAACTGATGTTTCATCTATGAAGGATCGAGGAAATATACCAGGAAAACATGGAATCCTGAGTTCCAATCTGTTAGAGATGCATCTTCCAATGATTTTTGTGTATCCTTTTTAGATGGATGACCAGAGTTATGCAGTGCTTGTTCTCCTTCCACATTTTCTTGTCTGCAAAATCAGTATTCAAAATGCATTTAAATATCAGGCACTTGAATTTTCAAATTTGCAAAAGCTTTAACAGTCCAAGATGCTGACACAAGATGCTGAACGTTCAGTTTTCAGTTGAGCATTGAAAAGACAGGCTGACAGGCAAAGAAAAACCGTCAATCCTAGTGACTGTTCAATTGTTTGTACTTTGTAGAAATGAATAATACCTCCTAATAAAAAATTCTCCATATTGATCTTGAAGAAGTCCATGAACCATCCATGCTGCCAATTGCCGATACATGACCTGATGCCCATGCCAAAGTAGCCTGGTAAATGCATGAAGGTCAATCACAGATTAACTACTGTAAGGATTTGAAAAGCCCATTTCTGGCTATAGACAACAAGAAATTAAGCGAGTTGCACCTATGTTGTTAAGGCCTCGCCTAGGCATGGACTAAACCTGAGTCCACACCCGTCGCCTAAGTCCACCACTTAGGCAACGGGATATGTGCCGGGTGAAAAGTAACCTTACCTTTCAATTTAAGCTTTTTAATTGAGTATATATTGTTATGTACTTTATTTGTATTGATTATGTATTTTTATGTTGATTATGTTGTTATATGCATACTGTTATGTATGTGTACATTGTTAGTCACTTAGTATGTTATATAGTATTGTGATACATCATACCTATAATATGTAATTATGTATATATTAGTATAGTTATGTTACGTACTTATATCATATAGTTATATGTATTGTTAATTTGTGATAACTGTTATAAATTTATATGTATATACTATAGTCACAGAAAAAGCGTTTTCTCGAGAAAAAAAACTCGAAAAAAAATGCGATAAATTAAATGGCCGTTTAAAACTTTAAAAAAAACGTTTTTTTTTTAACATTAAAATGAAAAAACCTTGCCATTTAAAACTCCGAGACGTTATTTGTGACTATGGTATATACTATTATGTTAAATTGTATTGTAATACAATTTCCTATTCTTGCTATATGTATTGTAATATGTGTTAGATGTATATATTGTTATGTACAGTCTGTTATACCTGTTACATAGTATTGCATCAACTTATTATATGTATATATTGTTAGCTTGTTATATAATAGGTAGAACTGTGATACCTGTCATATGTATACGTTAGTTTTGTTACGCACTTATGTGTACTGTTACTGTTGTGCACTTATATGTATGCTATTATGTATTTGTTAATTTTTTTTACTATAGTGTGTTTATCCTTTAAGTACAGATGAATTAAAGCCTTCTTGCAAAGTTACGTTCCTTCTTCTAAAGATTAGATTTATTTTTTAGTTTTGCTTCTTGTATTAGTTTACATTTAATGAGTAACGTTAAACTTCTCCTACTGATTTTGCATAGTCAATGAAGTCAACAATTAATTTTTTATTGTTTAATTTGATTATGTCTGTTATATTATTATTACTACCCTCTACCTTTCAAATATTAATAATAGTTAATCAAAATAACTTGACATATTAACATAACCAAAAAATAATAATAGAAAAAAATTAGTCGCCTTTTTTGCCAAGGCCTAGGCTCTGCCTGTCGCCTAGGTAGCACCTGGACTCCTTGACAACATGACAAAAAAAAACGTGAAAAAAAACAGATATGTTCCTTATAAGAAGATGCAGCCCTTGCATCTAAGGAATAGATGCAACCAACTAAGCTATTATTGATTTTCATATATTTCTTACACCCAAAAAAAATCAAGTACCTAAAAAGAGGCGATAAAGTTAGATGATGGACTTTTCACCTTACCAATCAAAACACACAACACTAATTACCACACCTTCCAAAAGTAAAGCGTTAAACAAACAAATCTAGTCTGAACCTTTGCATACAAGCTTGCAATTCAGGCACTCCACAGTGGCAACGTTTGTATAACAGATTAAGAAGTTGGCCCCCCCTGACATCATTACATTCAATCTCCATGACAAACTCAGAAAGTGGTGCCAGCAGCATATCAAACTGCAAGACAAAAGTAAATAACTCCACTGAAATGCACAAAATGAAAAAAGTGAGTACAAAGTTCTTAAGAGAATTGCAATAAAAGCCAAAACTCAATAAGGTTCTTCATTGTCTTTTCATGAAAATTAAGGACACACATACTAATAAACAGCCAGAATGATGGTCTTCCTTTTTAATTATCATACATGGGTTTCTGAAAAATATAATTGTTGTTTGATGAACTGCTCAGTGAAAAAAAAAAAAGTTTGTACTTGTCCATTTTCATGCTTATGGTTATGCTTTCTGTTATCTAGAAAAAAGGGGAAAAAAACAGCCCAGCAGTAGAAAAACTAACATGGTTTCATCTGACCAGCCATGATACAGATGTTGAACTAAATCCAAAGTCCGAACCATGAGTCCACAGTCCATCAGAAGAGGCAAGAACTAAACCACATAAGAAACTACTGGTAGACTACCAGTCCAAAAATATTTTATTATTGAGATGAGTCCAACTGACAAAAACAGAAAGCTATTCCAACAATTACAGATAATCATGACCTGTTCCAAGTATTGCCTGCCAGATAAATATATAAATACCAATGCAACGTTGACATCATCCATGCCTCAAAACAAATCAACTAACCTCGTAGAGACCTTTAGTCACAGTTGCCAATATGGGTACAGGATCAGCTAAGACCTGCTGTTCAACTTGTAGGACGGCAGATCTGTACACTGACAGTATCTCGGCAACTCCATTAGCTATTGCTTTTCGATACACACTCGGCATTTTATTTTCGACCTTCAAGGATACGGGAGCCTGATTTTGAACATTCCCATAGGTGATCCATGCCACATTTGGGTTGCGTGACTTTGCAACAAATTCAGTGAGCTTTCTGTAATAAAGCCCCAGGCAGACAAGCCTTTCGATAACATCCCTACAATGATAAATACAACAATAACTTAGAAACGGATGTCCGAGAGAAAAAATGATGACCTAGGAGAAAAATGATACCACAAGCATAACTAATTTGGTTTGTCACTCGTCCATGATTTTCTAAAATTGTGTGTTCAAATTGAAGCATTGATTGACTCAAAGCACTTGTAGGACAAGGTTGATTAAAAGAACCAAGTTCGAGGGTTTCAAATAAACCAACATAAAAAATCAACATGACTCGCACTAAGAAAATATGTTGGGGAGAAGCTCAACGCCTCGAAAATCGAAATAGATACAACCACGAACAGGGACCAAATTTTGACAAGCAACAAAGCCCAATTGAACCATTGAACCAGCCAAAGGGATGATAACAAAAATTAGGGTTTACCTTTCAGACGGCTGAACGAACGCCAGATCGGGAGCGAGTTTGAACATGACCTTGCCGGATTCATCCTTCTGCTTGATCACGAAATCCCCTGTGTGGCCCAGCAGAGCAAGAAGGACCTCGTGTAGCATCCTCTCCTCCCTCCTTTCTCCCACCTCTTCCCTCCCCTCTCCAACAACTCTCCCACCTCTTCCCTCCTCTTTCCTCTCTGTCCAAATGAATCAATCAGGTAGCGTTTAGCAGCACCAGGATTAAAATCCTTGGATCAAATCTCATGATTTTAATCCTGGAATCAAGCAAGTAGGGATTTGCATTCCCTCTCCAGAAATAGGATGTGTTTGTTTGACCTGGATTTTAATACCATGGATTTCAATCCAGTGTTTGTTGAAGCTTTGGAAAAAAAAAAAATTGAATGTTGTGAACTTGTTATATAACAACCAACGTAAAAACATGTTGAAGAAAGCAACTGACTTGGAGCAACTAGTCTGTGTTTGTCCCTTTAGAGCCTTCAACAAATGTTATACCATATCATATCCACAAAATTAAAGAAGCAGCAAAATGAAGGTATGAGGTGAACATGGAACTCAGCAGCAATATAGGTATATATTCAAACAGAAACTAAATGTAAGATTGATCTGATTCATATGCAATGATTGAGTAAATGGTATCTTTAAAAAGAGAACAAAATGTGTACACATAGATCTAGTGGCACTGGTGGCGCACTAGTGACAATGAGGGAAATCATTCTTGAAAGACGTCAATGTAAATGCTGAAGGAAATTATGCTAGAAAGTGAAGAATGTTGTGCCAAGACTAAGATGATCGTATTGCATATGAGCAGAGCCCCACCATCACACTTTCCTAGCTCTTTTGCACTTTCGATCCTGGTTTAATATCATAAATTTATCATACTATCAGAATATGTGTATGGTAGAGAATAAATTATAACTTGTAAAATATATACCATTCAAAATATACATCAATGCAAACAACACTGTATAGACTATAGATCAAGCCAAGCCAAGCAGTTCCACTCAGCTCATGCAGATGTGCGAACAACGGAGCCGGAAGAAGCATATTCAAGCTGCCATTTGGAGACCATGGGAGTGTTGAAATCAAGATTATAATCATGCCAAATAAATTTCAGTACAATGTTAAAATCAAGTAAAAAAGTCTGGATAAGAACCATTCGATCTTCTGCAGAATGCAAACCCATATCTGATTTACAAAAGCCCGTGCAATATATGTAATGCCTCTCTTTTATACATTAGAATGTTACAAAGGAAATCTGGAAACAGTATTACACAACAAGAGAAAAATCGTCTACAAACGAGGCCCTCTACCTGCACATGAGAAGAACTGCAGTCCATAATAAACATACGAAAGCCATCTCAAATGCTATCAAAGTCGCCACAAAAAAGCACGCAGAAGAACATGTTTAACTACGGAACCTTCCAAAATTCGAACTTCAAACGAAAAAAAAAAAAAACAGAAATTTGATTGCAAAACAAAACCCTAGATTATGTTCTCCAGAAATCCCACATAAACAACAAAAAACCCAACGATGGGGAGAACAGAGCGAGATTCACTTACGATTAGTGGAGCCAAACATTTTGACTGAAGAAAACGGGATGTTTCCTTTGGCCCCACCAACTAAATATATAGACAAATGACCCAAAAGAACCCAGAAGAAACATAAATAAGAAAAATAACAAATTGATCTGATGCGCTCTCAAAACCGCGTACCGAGCACAGGCTTCACCAATGTCTGCTTAAATTTCAAGCATAGAGAAATTCAGAGTGTAGAAGGAGTAAGAGGGACCGACTTTACCTCGTGCCCCGATCTCTTATCATGATAGAGTGGGTAAAAAACCAAAAAGAGAGGAAGAAGACAGGAGAAGAACAATAAAATCTAGGAACTGATAAGAAATTCAAGTCAAGATTCAAGAAATCAAGCCAAGCACCTCATCCGGTCGGTGGTGGGCAGCCTCTCAATCGCCGCCCATCTCAGAGCCTCCTCGTCGTCCTCCTCCGCCCTCAAGCTCCTCTTGAACACGTCCCTGGATGGCTGGATCGAGCTCCTCCAAACCTCCCTGAAACACCAGTCATTGTCTTGTCGGAATGAGAGAGGGACGACTAGAAAAACAAACTACGGAAAGAGAAACGACCAACGAAAAAAACAGAAAGAGAGAAAGTGACTGATCTTACCGGAAACCGGAGGCGTCACGCTGCCGACGAACCTCTCTCTCCCTCGCAGCAGAGATGATGCTGCTGCCTCTAGAGGCAGACGAGAGAAAGACGGGAGGCGGGAGGCGGGAGACGAGAGAAAGCAAACAATGGGCAAAAGGATTTTTCTCGCCAAAGAGTCGGGGTTCGGCTTTTTTTCGATAAACCTTTTTCCGATTTCAACAATTTTGCGCGGTAAAATCTTCGCCGTTTCTTGAAAAGCAGAACTCAAAACCTTTCCAGGTTGCACAATGTTTTTCCTTGTGCATAAATGCGCAGGAAACTTGTTGCTTTACATTAAAGAATTAACATTATTACAGATAAATGCAAATAATGGTTCCTTTTTTTTCATGAAATGGATAACACCAACACAAACTATGTAAGAGATGCTTCGGGAAGGGCCAAATTGTCTCTCCACCTTTCTCCTTTCTCTGAGTTTTTGGGTTATTTGTGGATTTAGATGAACAACTAGAATATCGACTGTCACTATTCACATTATCATCAATTAGATATTTTTTATCTCAAATTTTTTTATCTTATAAAGTTTAAAAGAATAACATCTATGAAAATTATGCAACCTTCAACATTAATTTAACAGTCCATGGGATGGCCCTCAAGGTATCTACCAAGCTATTTTGTATGCAATATATCAATTAAAGCCTAACCATCACCCTATATTAATATTATCAATGGTGTCAATGTTACTTGATGTTGTTGGATGGTTAAAATTTAAAAATAGGAACACTAGCAATGATTTATAATGTTTTTTTTCAAATATAATGTGGCATGGCCATCTATTTTGTCCAGGGGAGCGAGGTTCGGTGCGATTGTGCTAGACTTCACTTGGGCATCGAGCCAGCCTGGCCCGATAAGAGCCAGGTTTGGGCCGACCCAATGTCTGAAACCTGAGCTTGGGCTTGGGTTCCATGCTTGAAACTCGAGCCCAGACCCAGTTCAGTTATAATAAAAAAATATTTTTTAATATAACAAATTTTAAATATATTTTTAATAATAAATATATATTATTAATAAAATAATAATAATAATTAAAATATATATAGTCAAATCGGGTTCTTATGGGGCCGACCCAAGCCAGCCCAAGCCGTTTTTTTGGGCCGGGCCCAATTGTGCCAGATATAGGATACTTGTTGGATACTCAGGCTGATGCCTACGTCTAAATTGTGCATGTGGATTGTATTAGCAACAGAGACCCAGCCCATCGCAGTGGTGCCGCAAATTATTGCTCACCCTGTGTAAGTAGGCAAAACGTGGTCTTAAAGAGACGTTAGTATGTTACAACATAAACATAAAAATCCGCCCTACGAGAGGTTTCCACCATTACTTGTATTCATCGGCTTGAACGATATGAATATAGAAAATTATAACGTCGGGTTAATGGAGCAAAAGGAAGAGGTTTTAGCTATTTTTATGGAATTCATAAAAAGGACGCATGGTAAGTAGGACATTTCACACATTCTTATAACACAAGTTCCAATAATTATTTGAAATGACATGTTGTTTTTGTATTAGCATTTGTTCGTTAGGTCTGTAAACAGTATCACAAACATTGTATTAAATAAGCGAAATGATTTTAAACAATTATAAGGTTCAATAACACAATAACAGGTGTTTTTCATATCAAACGCCACTGAGACTCCAAATCCAACTCTAATGTTACTGTAATCCTACACTAACTCTAAAACCAATATGATGCAATTACCACCTATTAACAAGTTTTAAAATTTTATAAAATCCAGCATAATAATGATTAAAAGTCGGCTGTAGGGGACGTGTAGTTTATGGACTTTACAATAATGATTCAAACGGTTAAGTATTTGAATTTTCATAGGATAAATTTTGAGGCTCTAGTCAAAATTTAAAAATTTGAATTCGACCCGCCTCATAAAAAAATTTTGGCTCTGTCTCTGAAGACGAATAGTGATGAATCGACGTTGACTATAACTCCAAGCCTTCCAAACTAACTATCTGTGTTCTATTCCCGCTATCCACTTGATACGAATCATAATACATCCATCATTCATTTGACATGTTCATTTGTCATTCACTTTTCATAAGAAAATAATCTATCTAACAGTTTTTTTTTTCAGAGTTTTTATTACTTTAAACTTTCTTTTTTCATATTAATTATTTATTTAATTGATAAGTACCATGTTCCTCTTAATTTTTACACTCACATATAATAAAGAGATCGAAAGTGCAATAATATTATTACTAAGTTGCTTATAATAACGAGCCACATTCTGCCTCGCGCGAATTCAAGATGGAAGTATAGAAAGAACAAGCATACTTATGAGTTTGACCGAACAGAATCTTCGGTTTAGACCGAACCTACCAACCGGTTATTTGGATGGTTAGGTGACCATGGACACCCCTTCCCCAAAGCGGGCTTCACCACATTGTCAACAGCAGGCTGTCCCAGGGGAAGAAGGTCCGAAGGAGGGACCGACAGGTGAAACTGCATTTATTTAACCAATTAAGTTTGGTGAAGGACATAAACGTCATCGTGAAGCTTTGAATTTTAGCTGCAGCGGACCAGGGGCTTGACCGGTGAGCCCACATATATCCCATGGTCCGACGCATGGCTATGGAGGTCAGGTCCTACGGGTCAAAACTATATTTGCACGTATTTGGATGTGGGATTAGATGAAGTTGTAAACAAAATGGATCTGATATTGGGCCGGACCTTATATATAAATATATATATATTTATTTATTGGAGCTTCAAGATAACTTACTAAAAAAATTATCGAGGTTTTGAGATGTTTTCTTAGGAAGACCTTGAGATAAAATAAGAAATTTATTTAATGCGATGCTAATTATTTTTAAAATAGTTGTAAACAAAATGGATCCGGCCGAACCTTTTATATATATATATATATAAAGTTATCGAGGTTTTGAGACGTTTTTTTATGAAGACCTTTGAGATAAAATAAGAAACTTATTTAATGCGGATTATTTTGACGTTAAAATAGTTTTAAAAAGTTTAAAAACAAACAAACTGCCGGGAAGCAGAGTCCACGGCACCAACCCACTGAGGCAGACGGGTTCCGGATCTCAGACCAGTTAGAGATCCAAGATCCAAAATCATGGTAGGTAGGCTGCCCGGTCCGTCTACCAAGAAAGTTAGCGAAGCCAAGCAACGAACAGAGTCGCAGAACAGAAGGCAAATCGCAGGGAGAGAGAGGCAGAGAAGAAGGCGGCTCTCCGATTCACCACCTGACCTTCTTCACCCTCTCCCATTCATATAAACCGATTGCTCCTCCTTCTCTGTGCACTCAAGCGTCCTTCGCGCTCGTTCTCCTCTCAAGCAGAAGAGAAACTCCCCACAGAATTCGTAGACATTTCTTCACCAGAATGGAGCACTCCATTGCCAACCCACAGGTTGAAGAGGAGAAGCAGCAGCAAATGGTGGCGGTTCTTCCATTTGGGTCGCTCTCCCTCTCGCTTTCCTCCGCCATCGCTCCGCATTTCACTTTCACCAAGCCTGCGGCCACCAGTCACCTCTCCCCACCAACCGCCTCCTTCAAGCTATCCTTCTCCACCCCCAACCTCTCCATCAGGTCCTCCCTGTCTTCCTCCGCCTTCTTCAACCCTTCCCCGAGCCCACTCCGTCGCAATTCTGGCCTGAGATCCGCCTTCTCCTCGTCCACGATCGCTAGTCCGCTCCGCCACCTCCCTGGCAACTCCGACAACTCCCCTGGCGGCGCCTACGGCAGGAGAAACACCATCGTCTGGTTCAGGAACGACCTCCGAGTCCACGACAACGAAGCCCTCAGCTCGGCTGATTCCGAGTCCCTGTCGCTCCTCCCCGTCTTCGTTTTCGACGCCGCGGAGCATGGAAAGCCGGCGGCCGGTACCGACAGGAACGCCTCCGCCCGGGCGGCTTTCCTCATTCAGGCCGTCGCCGACCTGCGCCAGAGCCTCAAGAAACGGGGATCGGATCTCGTGGTCAGGGTCGGGAAGCCGGAGAAGGTGCTGGTGGAGCTCGCCAGAAACGCCGGCGCCGACTCCGTGTTCGCGCACCGTGAGGCGATCAATGGTGAGGTGAAGGCTGAGGCGGCCGTCGAGGCGGCGCTGTCGGAGGAAGGTGTGGAGACTAAGTGGTTCTGGGGGAGCACTCTCTTCCATCTCGACGACCTCCCATTCAAATTGGAGCAGATGCCGGCGAATTTCGGTGGGTTCAGGGAGAAGGTCAAGAAAATGAAAGTGAGGAATACGATCGAGGCCGCCGACAAGTTGAAGGGTTTCCCGGCGACGAACGAGGAGATCGAGCCAGGCCGCATTCCAACTCTCTCTGACCTGGGACTCAGCCCACTTGCAGCTCAGGTTCTCCCTTCATTTCTTCCCATCAAATTTTTTTTATGTTTCTGAAATTTTGCGTCTTTTATGGGTGTTAGTTTTTTTCTTTGGTCTGTGTCGCATTCAAAACCGGTCGCAAAATTTCAAACACGTATTAGATTTTTATCCTCATTGCGTATATTTCAATCTAAAGCCTAGCAAGTTCAATTTTTACAAACACTACTTTTTAGTTTTACGCTGTCAAAATGCATAGAACCAAAAAAGCAGGCCTATACGATACTTATCCTTCCATCCAACGTCTACTTGGTTCTTTTCTTGCTTCCAATTTATTCCTCTGGTCCTTCTATTTTATCCTTAGATTGGACAATCAATTAAGCTGCAAAACAGTTCCTAAGCATTGTTAACCCAAGAGATGCAGCTCGCTTCTTAGCAATTTGAATAAGCAAGTTGGTCAATTTGCAACACAAAAGTGTAAATTTACGAGCTATAATTTGGCGACAGATTTGTTAATCTGAGAATCTCGGATAATTAGTTGGCTGACTGATCAGTGATAATGCAGAACTGGCGGAGAATATTCTCCATTGATGGTCTTTTCAATCACGGTGGTTACCTTTCGTTTTTGTCCAGGGTGGAAAGTCGGCAGCAGTTGGTGGTGAGACCGAGGGATTGCAGAAGCTGAAGAAGTTGGCAGCAGAATGCCAGGCCCAGTCTTCTGGCAAGAATGCTTCCAAGAACAACATCTACGGTGCCAACCTCTCCTGCAAAATCTCACCGTGGTTGGCTACCGGCTGTATCTCTCCGCGCCAGATGTTCAACGAAATTAAGAAGAGCGCCATGAGGTATACCTGAATCCACTTGGTCTTAAACGGAAGGAACATCTACGTCTTCTTGATTCGGTGAAATTTGTTTGGAGTCTGACTTTCGATCATGCTTTTGCTAGTTCCGTGAGCGCTGCCATGAAGAACGGCGATTGGCTGATGAATGAGTTGATAGAGAGGGATTTCTTCAGGTGAATTTGAAGTTGCAGATTGAGTCCGTTGGAAGTTAAAGCTTCTTATGCTACTTCCTCATCTTTTGCGTGTCTGGTTTCAGGTTTGTCACTAGGAAATACAGCGCTGCCAAGACACTTACTGCTGCTCCTGCTACTGCTTGCGCTGGTGCTATCGCATAAAACTGGCCCCGCGATTCGAGAAATTGCAACGAAAGGTTTAGAGATGCTTCACGGTCTTCTGTTAGCTGATGTGAAGATTATTGGAAGAAAAGCTCATTGTGATTATCTGTAGCAACGGTCTCTCTTTGTAGAGCTCGTGTTGTTTTTGCCGTCTTTTTTCTCTTTTAGAAATAGTGTCGATGGGGGAGAGCATCTTCTCAAAATAAAAAACGCTGTGCTGTGTGACCTTCCCCGTTCATCTGTATCCCAGGTTAGTGGAGGAAGAAGTCAAAAGATCGAAATCTTTGTGTTCACGATTATTTGCATAAAAGCTGTTTTAATGCTCATTTTAACTTCGCAAATTCGAAGCTATTTTTTAGGCGAGCCCGTGCAATGCTACTTGCAGTAAGTCGTCAATTAAAGAAGAAACTAGAAAGTTAGCTAAGGTCGGTGATCATGACTCGTTGGTAGGGCTGTACACGAACCAGAGTCAGACCTCGAGCTCGATTAACTTGACTTGACCCAATTCATATATTACTCTGTTCGGTTCGAGCTTGGCTCGGCTCAACTTGAGTCGATTTGAGGTTTACAAGGTCAGCTATAACTCAACTCGACATGGCTATATAGCATGACTCGTTTAAGTTACTTATCGCTTTCTTGGTTTTCAGTTTGGAAATTACAAAGAAAAAAAAACCCACCTAGATTAAGCCAGTTTACTCAAACTTGACTCATTTACAAGCAAGCTCTTGACTAAGTTAAAGTCGAGCTCTAAACTCGTTAGAGTCCACAAAGTTGCAAATGATTTTGAATCCAGGTATCTCACAATGTAGAGTCGAATCCCACACGGTAGAAACTTCATGGTGTCCATTAAGAAGAGCTACATTTGTTTTTCAGCTGCTTTGCTAATAGCAGGTGTTGAATGCTATGGCGAGTCCTCCTCGACCTATTACATGCACCTAGAAAGCAGCGTCCACATTGGATGGGCCCCTCGACTGCATGACAGGCGCCGTGCACAGTGGCAGCCTGGCAAGCGGGCCGGCCGAGGGCCGAGCATGGTATGCCTATGCACACGCCCCAGTCTCGGCTCTATGCAAGGGTTGGCTTGGCTTGAATTTGGGAAATATAGAGCTAGGGTAACCGGGCCGGCCGCATGTACGAAATTCCGAGGGGCTATGGATTAACAATTCGCCTTTTTCGGAAACTTTGGAAGCACAGTTTGTTCTTTTTTTTTTCGGTTTGATAACGAGGAAAAAAGGAAAACCTCGCCGTGCAGAAACTTATGGCTGAGTGGTGCCTTAGTTATGGGGTAACATATTATGCAATTGCTCACACAAGTCAGCATGTGCCCGCCACCACCGATTTGGATCGGTAAACTGGAAGATGATACCATCGAAAAGTTCATGCTGAAACGTTTTTGATGTGAAAGATTTGAACAAGTGTCCCGCGAATCTGTCCTAATTTTTACTTAAATTCATAAAACAATAGGGTAGATTGATCTCAGCTTTGTGATCTGCCACAACATCTCATTCTATCGGAAGAAAAGGGAAGGTAAATGATTGTTCATTGGCAGTTGGTCATGTTGTTACTTTGGAAGTCGAACGGGCGTGCTCCTTCGCTGCAGCCTTTCCGGTTGCGATTCCGGCCTCTAAACCTTCGTGGGTATGCGAAGGATTGCACCGTAAATCACTTCTTCGTGTTGGCTAGGGTGAAGCGTGGGCTATTGATCGCTTGGATGGCTGAAAGCAGCCCCTTGCAGTCTTCAAGAGTGGATTCCTTCGACCAATTGGAGAGAAGAAGAAAAGAGTATTGAGGACGGGAGGAGAATTGATGCCGTCGGATCAAAGAAAGACACCAGCCATTGCTGGTCAAAGGTGAGAAGAAATCAATCCGGCCGCCGTCGGGAAGACGAGTAGACTTGGTTGAGAAAAAGATGAGATGAGAGAGACAAACGACGCTCAACGTAAAATTCCTTTCTTCATTCAAGCGTAATCCCCAAAAGCCCTAATTACAAAGCTTAAATACATGATTGTCTCGGTTCACTTAACTCTTAACTCGAGACAATACTAAGAACTTAAAGTAAAACGATCTTAACACGTCTCAAACCGAGACGATACAAAAGAGTAAATAAACATAAGCAAAAAAGGTGTCTGGATTAGATATGGTTGCGCCCGCTCTCTCTAAGGGTCCAAACCCTATCTCACCTTTTTTGACCTTAGCTGCTCCGCCCGCTCCTCCCACTGCAGTCATATAAGTAATGCCCACAGGTTCTATAAGTGCCGAACCCTGAACCATGCCAAGGTGTCATGAGGTCCATCTCGCTCGTGTGCACTTGGCCCTACGCACATGAGTGCTAGTGGCCAACCCTACAGGTTGCTTCTTGGGCTTGTGCCCATCATCGACCGCACACAATGCTGCGGCCTGCTGCTCTCGACGCTCTCCGCTGAAGCTAACCTCACAAGGCAACGATGAGATAAGCCTATCGAGTGGTAATCGGCATGTCCAGCTGGTTCTCACACCACTAATCGACTCCACTCTAGTGCTCTCAGCCAGGCCTTTGGCCGTCCTGGATGGTGTCAAAATTAGGCACGCATGAAGAGATCAATTTGAGATAATTGTCATTTTATTGAATAAAAACAACGAATGCCTCAAGGGACCGATTCAAGCCCAATATCAAACCACGACCAAGGGAGGATGCAAGTAAAGTATTTTACTAAATCCACCTTTATTTAGCAAAATCTGGTAATGGCTTGATTAACTATAGTATATCTATTTCTACACTAATAAGGGGGGAATTTGCACTTCATATAAGGGAAGTTGGGTGTTGGATAGGTCGAACACTTCCTCCAGTGTGCTGCTTAGTCATTCGGTGAAGATTATTCCCACCGTGCTGTGCAGCAACAAACACGAGTTAGACCTTTTTAGAAAAAAAAAAACCCTTGTTTGCAAAATTTAAGGCTTAAAATTAGAGAAAAAATCCGTCTGAAAGTGTTCGACTTCTGCTGTTCTTTACTTTGACAGTGGTAGGCTAGTAGTAGCAGAACACCTGACAAAATTCTCTAGTTCTCAAAAGCCCTCTAAAGAAGGCTGAGAGAGGTCGAATCATAAGATCGAACTATTGGCGTAAAAACCTGCTAGGTGTCCGTGGAACACCGGAAACTTCCCATTAAACCTAAAGAGACCCTAAGAAGAAAATAAAGGAAGAAGTGGGGAGAATCAGTACCATCTACAGCAATGCTTTTCAGAAGCATGCCAGGATAATTTTTTACAACGAACTTGAAGTTTACTAAGATGACTTTTCCCAGTTGATGGGGAAATATTGCCCCTGAAGATGATCAGGGGTATAAAAGTATGTACAAATAATTGTCATATGATACCAGAAACTTTGAGTGACGAAAGAAGAAGAAAGATAAACCAAAGGAGCAGGAAGAAAAAGGAGGTCGCCCAGGCCAGGGGCTTTGGTCCTCCCAACTCGCCACCAAGAGTTAGACGCCGCAGTACTAGAACAGATATGCAACAGATGGATGTCACGAAGAAAACCAGAAGAGAGAAACTTAAACCTTCTGAATTGTTTATATACAGAGGCTCTTTTCTCACAACAGAATTGTACGTGGAGCTGATCAGCCAGGGGATGCCAATACCAATATAGATATTAACTGCATTGCTGAAACAGAAAAAATAGGTTATGTACAGAAAAATGAAGCAATATTAGTCAAAAGGAAAAAAAAAGTAACAAACATATCTTTCTGAAGGGGGGAAGCATAATTTTGAAATCAGACCTTAATCCTATAATTCATATTCCAGAAGTAGAGTTCAATTCAACTTAAAGCATGAAAATGTTGACCTGCAAGTTATGTTTGCTATCGCAGAATCTGCTGTTACTTGACGTTCAGCAGCAAGCTTGCTTGCAACAAGGTCTGGCCATGACGTCCCACTGGCTAACGCTGTGAATGCTATAACATAAGAATTTATTCCTGATCATAAAAAACATCAAAACAAGCATTCTTAAGGGTACTATACATTTCACGAGCAGTTTCAAACTAAACCTGCTTAATTTACAAAGTTCAGCGGTTCAGGAGGAAAACCTGTAACACAGCCTATGAGACGGGTAAGCCTTGTGACGACATAGGCTATACCAGTTATGAAGGCTAGGGAACAAATAAAAGAAATCCAACCATGAGCAATCTGATGTGGAGGAATAATGGCAAACAGAAGCCTCCATGCAGCCAAAATGAACTCCCAGAAAATTCTTCCAAGTTGAAGAATGATGTGGTCTTCCTTTCTAGACTTCATCCGACGAATTGCTGACAAGATTGGCTCATGAAGCAGGAGAAATTAACATCAGTTCAATGTAATTAAGTTTTATCATAAAATCAACTTCTCTGATACATAAAAATTCCATCTTGAAAGAACACTTAGAAAAAACACAACTGTCCGAACAACAGGAGCAAACTACCACCATCCTCAAGGATAAGTTGAAAGAAGGTTACATTCCATGAAACAAAGCTTGTGTTTATAAATTGTTTACCTATGAGAGTAGTGAGCAAGTCCTAGTCGTTTGGAACCCAAACTGCCCAAAGACGGCAATGGCCTCTCTACAATTGCAAAAAGGACATGCTTCACTGGTGCTTTTTCTTTTGGTCTCCTCAAAATCTGACCAGCATGAGCTTGGGCAAGGTGTTGACTTCTTCGACAACCTCAACCAAGGATGTCCTTGTACATGTATTCATTTATGCATCTATAAAAATATACACACATACTCCTATCCACATAATTTTATTTATTCAAACTCGCAAGTTTACCAGTGACAAGCATAAGGTTGGATTTAGCGTTACTGCAACATGACCTGAATATGGGGATTTCAAATATCCTAGACCTTTAGATCTGAATCCTCTAAATTTCAGCATTCTGAAGCCAATTGGATGTTAGTTGTTACACATGGTTACCTTGCACAGAAGGACCATTCTAACAAATATCTGGCAAATAAGTCTCAAATATTATACTGCATTGAAGAAAAATATGGAAAATAGTAATAATAATAGATAACAGGCTTCAACTACAAAAGCAATGCACACAAAGATAAGAGTAAAAGCATCAAACAGTTTCATTGCTTCATCATTTCAAAATGATCTTATAATCACCCAACCAATTGATCATATTAGCCAATATAAGAAAGAATGGATTAGAGAACTACCATGGGTGCATTGAGAAACTGTTGTCCCCAAAGTGAGAGAATATCACGTCTATTGTCTAACCTCTTGAAAGAATTACTATAAACTAAATCTTCCAAACCTTCACACGGAATGTTCTGATAGGAAGGACCTGAAACACAATCACAAACACTGATTTTCATAAATTGTTGGGATCTAGAGCAGAAGAATATGATCCAGAAATTATGGAATAGCCTAAAACATTTAAAATACATGCTTTTTTCATTTTTGGAAAAATGGCCCACCTACACCCATGCCCACAGTCATGTGATAGACCATTTATTTCTTTAGAAGGAAGGTGTTGTCCACAGGACATACATTACAACACTACTAAGAAGTAAGAACCTTGCTAGCTTCCTTCTTATCAAAATTAATATAAATTAGGAGGCCACCTTATTAATTAGCTATACTGATTTGTTTCTGCTCTCATCCATTGCATAGGATGGTAAACAAGGGAATATCCTTTTCCTGTCCCAAATGCAAACAAAGTTCCAAGTATTAACCTATAAAATGGGAAATTACCTTTCCTGGAGTGGGGCGAAAGTATGTCCACCATTTCTTCCTGCTCTTCACTAACATGAAATCCATCAGGAGATTCGATGTTCAGATCAACGTCAGGTGTGATGAAGTTAGACTCCTCTGGGACCCAGTCCTCGGGTCTTTTCCCCTGTGGGCTGCAAAAAGAAATGCTCACACATTCACTAATCAGGAATCTAGAACAAATCTTAGTTTTGTGATAGAACTTATCAATTAAATTACAGCCTGTATGGAAAAACACTTTACATCTATGCTTGAATCATAGAATGAGGAACATACAGTGGAAATGAGAAGTAGGGAAAACGTTTATCTTGAACATAAGCGTGTAGCAGCAAAAACCCAAATTGCAGTACAGTCAGAAAGGCCTCCCACAAGGTTATCATATTTGGAGTCCACACCTATCAAATTGCAATAGTCTTTGAATCAAAAAGTCCTGTCCGAGAATCCCTTCCACGATCTAGAACATCTAACAATTTCCATGGAAGAAAAATAGATACCAACATGGTTGAAAAGTTTTCAACTTTTCATAATGCAGATGAATACCTGCTAGTCAAGAAGACATCCGAAAACAAATATAAAGAAAAAATGCTGAAGATAGACTGTAAAGTTTGCTCATGTAGAAGTGACACAACATTAGTCATTAGTCATGTCAAAACTTATAAATTTCAACATCACAAAGCATCTCGACAAGCAACACCTTATAAGAAATTAGAATATTATCCAGAAAAGTTGCAGGCAAAATATTTGTACTTCAGAAGTCAATAGAAAGTAAATTTATTAATTGGCATCAAATTGCATTTATATAAATTCAAACTTGCTATGATTATTAGGTCTTTTGTGTCCACAACTTGTGATATTTTCACAAAAAATTGTGCGCTATCCAACATACAAACAAGCCATAACGATAGATCAAAACCACAAATATTCTGAAACATCACATTACTATCAGTATCAACATTTTGAACCCATTTTGTAATGTCAACAAGACGTAGCAGTATTTGAGAATATATACAGAACAGCAAATATTGTCATAATACCATAGCATTAACTATTTGTATATTCCCAATATTGGTACACTTAATAAAGACATTTTTCATTTATTTTTCAAGCACATGAAATTATTTTTTTCATATTGCAATGATTTGTATACTTATCCACAATTTTTCAAAGAGAAGTGCAAGACATCCGACTACCTGAAAAAGCATGTTTTATTATTATTTATGTTATTCCAAATTTTTAGAATGCCCAAAACGTACATGGGAAAGGCAAAACATTGAAGTTTGAACAAATCCTGAGAATAATCTTGCCAAGAAATTGCTGAGAATAATCTGAGAATGGAGAATGATATACACAAAAAAGAAATACCAGGATGGGATAGTTCTACTCTAGGCAAACTATATGTTCATTTATCTGCTGATCTTATTAGTTTGTATTTTCCACCAACTCTTGCCCATCCGCTTGTAGAGATGTATGACAATCTTACAATACTTACCTTTGAATTGTCAAATCAGTTGGGCACATAAAAACTCTCTCTCTCTCTGTCTCTCTCCTTTTGTGTGTGTGTGTGTGTGTCAATTATAAATTAAAGAAACCTATAGGAACATAATTTATTGGATGGTCTGCCTAATGGCATAAAGCAGAACCTGAAATTGCCAATGATTGTCATACATCTCTATGAGCGGATGGGCAAGAGTTGGTGGAAAAAACAAACTAAAAACATCAGCAGATAAATGAACATATAAGGAGAACAATTATAAATTAGAGAAACCTATAGGGACATAATTTATTGGATGATCTGCCTAATGGCATAAAGCAGAACCTTAAATGGCCAATATGCATAAAATACCTCCAAAATTATATAGAGCCAGACATATGCCCAAAATGACCAAAACAGTTCTACCAGCCATACACCTATATCAGATATCCTCTTCACTGTTTCGTCTTTTGGAACCACAACACAGACTGCATGAATGGGGAAGAGATCAAATGCTGCAGAACCAACAAGTGTTCCAGGACCTAAACCTGAAATTTTCAGAAGTAAAAAATTGTGTATTAAACATGCATTTTTGCATAAAAACAAAATCTCCAATTTTTGAAAGTTGCAAACAAGGAAACATACAAAACTAAGGATTGATGACCAATGATACTCAAGTTGCAGCACCATGCATAATGTAGCACGAGGAATCTACTCAATCTAGTCGAGCCTAGTAAAGATGCAAAGAAACTAAAGGCTCACTTGCTGTTTCAGGAATCAAGTCCATGTTCATTTTCATAAAAAAAAGGAAGAAAGTCATTTAAAAGTTTAACAGCAACAAACCAAGGTCTTTAGGTTCGACACCAAAGAGCAAGGACAAGATAAGGAACACCACTGCTAAGAACACCATCATACATAGATCAACAGGACCCAGTGTCAATTCTTCATTAGTTCAACATATACAGGTAAGGAAGAAAGACATATAAAGGTCCAACAATCAAAGCTTCATTTTGTTCACCATCATGTTGATGATTAAGTGGCACAATTGAGAAGCTAGTATTCCAAAAAACTGGTTGAGTGTACAAATAAAGTTTCAGCCTTTATTTTTTTTGCTTGAACAAAGGCAAGTGTTGGTAAAAGTAACCAGAAAAAAGTTTGATATTAAAAGTTGAATAATGATGGCAATATGCAATTTCAAAAAGGAAAAACAGAAATTTCAACAAATAGACGGAAAAGAGCTTCTCAAATCACTAAAGAACAATAAAATTATCTCAATGTATGAGTCAGTCCTTCTAAATTTCAACTGAAAAATGTATCTATTGGACCAAAAAGGGATGCAAAAGACTCAATTAAACACAAAAACATACTACTTGCTAAAGCCCTTAGACTACCGAAAAGAAAAGACATTTTGATCTGAAAATAAAATGGGAAAAAGAGATGCTAAACAAGTAAAAAATATAACAATTCAGATATTGATTACTGAACACATGGAAATAGGATTTGGATCAGATTTAATAGAGCAAAAAGAAACATCAAAATCATAACCAAACATTTACATTCCTAATAAACTGGTTCAGGAAACTAGAAAAGGGACACCACCTCCGGCATATTTACAGCCAAGGTTCTGGAAAGCATCTATTATAGCCAAAGATATCTGAGGAAAGCTTGTCCCCAAAGCCAGGAGGGTGATGTCAGCTATTGTGTGGTTCCATATCTTAGCCTTTTTAATCAACTCAGCTTTTGAACAAGGGTCTACAACAACCACTGACTTTGTCTGCTTAACAATATTTTCCATTGATTGAAAGAAGCATGAAGTAATTGCTGACAATCCAATGAAACAGTAAGAAAGTCCAAGAAAATATACAAAGAAACGTAATTGATTTCCTAAGTCAGTTTCTCCATGCAAAAGAAGGTAGATAGCACAAGTTTCAGCTGACGAACTGCCAAACTTATCCATCTAACTACTGGCTTATTAAAATCTTTTGCACTTTCTAAGACATTTCGAATCCCATCCTCCAAGTCATGTAGTTCGGCACCATGCATCAATTTGTCTGTATTGACACATACGAATCTGCAAAGAGAAGATATGATATTTAGTCATGGTCATCAGTTCTTGTATTTTAAAGAAAAAAGAAAAAAAAAAACTGAAGATCAATTAAACGAGCAATCAAGATCATAGAAGGAATCAGGTAAAGTTTATGAGAAGGGATTGGCTAGGTTGAACACTATTTTGATTGTGAAGTTGATTCGTTCCAGTGTGTCCAGGAATCATGTCCTATAGATGCAGAATGGACAAGCCAAGTGAATTGCCCATGTGTTTCACTGAAAAAGCCACATATCAGCGTGGAAACTCATGGATTTAGGCAAGAATGAAAGCATCAATATTAAGGCTGTTTTCTTAAGGTCCTGTGGTAGCCCAGTGGATTGTCGAAACTCAGGGTAAACAACCAAATCTACTCGAAGAATCACACCTCTGCGGGTCAGAATATTACCCTGCTC
Source organism: Nymphaea colorata (assembly GCF_008831285.2). Taxonomy (NCBI): domain Eukaryota; kingdom Viridiplantae; phylum Streptophyta; class Magnoliopsida; order Nymphaeales; family Nymphaeaceae; genus Nymphaea; species Nymphaea colorata. Next base: position 21,744,431 of record NC_045147.1, read on the forward strand.
ACAGAAATTCCTAGTTTCTTGATTGCAGATCGAGTTGAAATCAGTATTTCGTGATCTCAGAGAATCTAGGCAGATATTTTCTCAGGATTTCTGCTGCAGGGTCAATTGCGGAATGAAAAGAAGAGGTAAGCACATTCGAGAAACGAAAAATCGAGACACATTAAATGAACACAGATTTGTAGAAAATATCATTTTTTTTTCAATTCAAACTCAGAAAAAGATCCCACAAAAAATAAATACAAATAATGTCTCCATCCATCTCAAGCGGAAATTATGCAAATGATAGGAAACAACATAATATCGATAATATTGGGGCCAGGTTGAACAATGCATTACTTGACAAGTCGTTTCTTTTTCTCCTTTGCATGCCGGTCGAGCTTTACTGCAAATAGATAGAAGGCAACACATGCGTCAAGACTCTTCGGTTCCGATCAAATCTCCTGCTAATCTTAACTCCCAAACCTGTTGATCAACGTTCGAGAACCTGATCAGACTTTCTCCAGACTAGTAACTCGTTCATAGTAGCCATAGGAAAACCACAAGAGCAAAATATTGATCTGCAACTCATCCCAAAAATCCATACGAAAACACGGAAGGAGACTTCAAGAACGACAGCATCAAGATCACACTTACGATCCTCACCAAAACCGTGAACGACAAGATATCGCAACGCATGGCGAACAAGGAAGCTCGACTCGAGAGATTGCACTTCTGTCGACCAGAATCGGCTCCGAGCACCAATGTTTCTTGATCTATGAGGGCCAAGATATCTCAATTAGGAACCCTAGGGGATGCTCTAGCGCTATTCTGCCAGAAACTGGCCGGGAAGTGCCCGTGCATGGCTGCCTTGCGTTCGCGGGGAAGAATAAAGATGGCGGGCGGGCTGACACATCGAAACAAGAATTAGGAATTACCGGGTTTGGGCCCTAAAAACTAAAAAGACCATCCCTCGTGGACGAGGAGGTTTTCTTCATCGGGTCGGGTACTATCTAGGACATATGATTCCTGATCCGAAATGTAAATGCCGGCAGGTCGAAGGCACATAGATATCGTTCGAGGAATTTCAACTTCGAAGGCTCAAGGAGATCAACTATCAGTACTATCAGTGTCGACATTTTGAAATGTCAACAAGATGTAGCAGTATTTGAAAATATATACATAATAGAAAATATAGTCATAACACCATAATATTATCTATTTGTATATTTCCAGTATAGGTACACTTAATAAAGAGATTTTTCGGTATGTTTTAAACACATGAAATTATTTCCTTCATATTGCAAAGATTTGTATACTTGTCCATAACTTTTCAAAGAGAAGTGCAAGACATCCCACTACCTGAAAGCTTGTTTTATTATTGTTTACGTTATTCTAAGTTTTAGAACGCCCAAAATGTACCTGGGAGAGGCAAAACTATGACCAAATCCTGAGAATAAACCGAGAACGGAGAATGATATGCACAAAAAAGAAATAGCAGGATGGGATAAATCTATTCTAGGTGAAGTTGGAACAGGAGTACGCTATATACAAACAAGGATTGATGACGAATGAAACTCAAGTTGCAGCACCATGGATGGGGTAGCAGGAGGACTGTAGTCGAGCCTAGTAAAGATGCAAAGCAACTAAAGGCTCACTTGCCGCTTCAAGAATGAAGTCCATGTTCATTTTCATAAAAGAAAGAAGAAAGCCATTTAAATGTTTGACAGCAACAAAACAAGGGCATCATTGAGTTCAACACCAAAGAGCAAGGACAAGATGAGGAACACGATTGCTTGGAAGAAGTTAGAACACCATCATATATAGATCAACAGAATCCAATTCTTCGTTATTTCAACATATACAGGTAAGGGAGAAAGATATATGACAATCAAAGCTTCATTTTGTTCAACATCATGATGTTGATGATTAAGTGGCACAATTGAGAAGCTAGTATTCCCCAAAACCAGTCTTATTGATGTGTTCTGGTGCGTCCAGGAATCATGTCTTATAGATGCATAATGGGCAAATCAAGTGAATTGCCCGTGTTTTACTGAAAAGACCACATGTCAGCACATGGAAACTCACGAATTTAGGCAAGAATGAAAACATCAACATCAAGGCTGTCTTCTTAAGATCCTGCGGTGGCCCAGTGGATTGTCGAAACTCAGGCAAAACAACCAAATCTGCTCGAAGAATCACACCTCTGCCGGTCAGAAACTCAGAATATTACAGTTCTCACAGAAAGTCCTAGTTTCTTGATTGCAGATCGGGGTGAAAACAGTACCAGGTGATCTCAAAGAATCTAGGCAGGATTAATTGCCGAGTGAAAAAAAAGAGTTAAGGACATACGAGGAGCGGAAAATGGAGATATTAAATGATACAAATAATGTTTTCATCCAGCTCTGCTGGAAATTATGAAAATGATAGAAAACAACATAAGATTGGTAATATTGGGGCGAACAATGCATTACTTGATAAGTCGTTTCTTTTTCTCCTCTGCATGCCGGTCGAGCTTTACTGCAAGTGATACAAGGAAACACATGCATCAAGACCCTTCGGTTCCGATCAAGTCTCTTGCTAATCTTAGAAAGTTTCAAGGCAGGTTAACTCCCAAACCGACTGATCAACGTTCGAGATCCTGATCAGACTTTTTAACCGCAAACCGCAAGAGCAAAATATTTGCAACTCATCCTGAAAATCTATCCGAAAACCCAGAACGAGGCGTCAAGAGCGACAGCATCAAGATCACAAGCACGATCCTCACCAAAATCGTCAACGACAAGGAGGAGAAAGACTTGTTGCATGGAAAGAGATTTAAAAAAAAAACTTGTTTAAATGAAAAATAAAATAAAAAATTTTCCACGAAATATTAAAAAAATAATAAATTAGTGGTCTAACTAGTAAATATCAATCCAAGCTTATTTCCTGGACTGGGCTTGTCAGGGTGAATGAAATGGTGCATATCAATGAGATGAAGCATCAACCGAGCGTGCACCATTGACCCATTGAGATCCACGCGTGAAAAAAAGCATGGTTGTTTTTTCTTTTCAACATTATTGTTTCAGTTACTCTCCCCTTTCTTTTTTATCTTTATAACAATCATTTTGTCTAGTACATGATTGGTGAACCTTGAGAAAAAAAAATGAGAATCTAATCATATTTTCGGACTGGTTTTTCATATATATATATATATATAAGTTTTTCCACCCACTTTTTCTCAAAATTTTCCTCCATCCAAACACTGCCCACCCTAAGATGACCATGAATAAACAGCCAGGAAAATGAATTCCCGTGAAAGCAGCCATAAAGCCTTGGAGAGATGCACCTTACTCGGCTTGGTTAATGGTTGAAACCATGACTGGCTACACAGGCATGGGGCTCTGTGTAAAAATCTTCTTTTAATGAAGGTACTTCACCACGTTACATTGACGAAATCTGAAATGATGACAATAATAGGAGCTTCGAAATGAGGCTAACCACGAGGGGGTCATATTTGCCAAGAATATTGACAAAGCTTGATCCGTTGGAAGCCCAATTGGATTGGGATCATACAACACTCGTTTAAAATTGGGAGGATCAGTGAAGACAAGGCATTACTCTTTCGAGCAGACAAGGCCAGAACTTGGAGTCGATTATCTGTATAATTTAACCCCCTTTATAGACTGGAAGATTGATATGTAAAAACTTATTTCACATGCCAAACAGATCCTTAGCTCAAGGTAGATTAAGATTGACGGAAGCTTAGGACCGGCGTTCCCAGTTTTAATATGCCATATTGCTGTGTCTCCATTAGTCATCAAAAGTCACAAGTTGCATACCACGCCAACACAAGCCAATTAGATCAACCAATAGCTTTACGAAGGCATATATTTACAGCAACAAGTGACCGAACCCGTTTAGGCTAAATAAAATTAATATGATGAAGGAAAATAACCACAATATAGTTTTTTCAGTGGAAAGCTGTATCATGCGTCTCTCAAAAACGTACAATGCCTCGCAAATGAAAATTTTAAATTTCGAAAAACGGAGCACATGCAAGATCTAATGTTCGTAACAAAAAGGAGGTAGCATCTGAAAATCATAACTGGAAGCAGAGAGGTTGAGAGAGATAAAGTAGATCGAGAGCTCCGAAGCAGCATCAATCTTCCTCTTCAGCCTCATTTTCGGCAATGTTGAAGTATCTCAGCTCATAGACACTTCGATCCTTGTTAGAAGCAATCACACGCAACCAATCTCTTACGTTGTGTTTCTTCAAATACTTCTTCGTCAAATATTTCAAGTACCTGGGAACCACCACAAGGAAGTCATTTCAGAGAAATTGATTACGAGTGAGCTGATCAAACATTTATCCAAGATACGAATAAGTTACTGTAACTTAATTTAATCAAATCGAACACCATGTTCCCCTATGACAACCATATGCGTTAATGAAAAAAAAAAGGAAACAATTTCCAAATGTAAACTAATACTGGTATTCTTCTTAAACATAAGAATTGGAAACTAAGTTTCCAAAGGTCTTTCACCAAATGCTTGGATAAATCAAAACCGGACTGCAGCCAACCCAATTTTTAACAGGTCAAGGATAAAACAGTACAACATTTTGAATTCCCTTCATCACTTGAAAATAGTGTCACAGGAGGAAAACTCTCTCATCATCCTCCCTCACCATTACAAGAAAAGAAAAAATGCTTCTTTTTTCCTAATATGAAACATAAAAGGACGTTCAAAGAGAGTCAAAACTTCCATGCCAATTATTACAAGAAAAAGTCAAACACAATCCAATTTTACCACATCAAACCAAAAAGCAAAAGAATGTCAAATTCTGAAATTGCCTATGGTATACCGTAAGCACCAACACCACAACAAAAGCACACACAAGGTACAATAATTAGACAAAACAATCGTTTTAACAAGATTTCTGATGTACAATGAAATTGAATGGACTTGCATTCTTAATTGATTCAAACCAAACGTCTGCAGGGAAAAATCCAAAAAAGAGAAAAAGAAAGTTTATAAATGCATAAAATTAGTGACTCTGTATTAATGCAGCCTGAAAGTTACAATTGGATATCCAGAAGAAGACTTTCAAACAAAATAACATGATATAACAACAATATCCACACTAAAAGACAATTACAACAAGAATACTAGAAAATAGGTGGATTAAATTAAATAGGTCATCGCCTCCTTTTTTAAAAACAAGTAAATACACCCAGATCATATAGGCATAGTGTCGCATATCCTGATCCAGTTGCTACTCTCGATCTAATAACATACCATCACAAAGTCAATTCATGAAATACACTATGTTCGAAGGGCTCGCAGCTCAGATTAAATTATAATGGCATATCCCAGACCTTTCTAAGGTCTCATAATGAGCTGGGATTAAATGAATCATCCTTGCAGCTGCCCAATAAGTCTTATGAATACAGCGAACATAATGCAAATTAGATTGATAATAAAAGAATTTACCAATTGCGTTCTTGAACAGAAGACATTGTTTTGGCATGTCAAGGTCAGGTTACTTGCTTTAGGTTTCAAACAACTTCGAATTTGGCAAAATCAACTTCACATAGCAATAGTACATGGCAGTTCTATAACATTCCTCAAACATGAAATTATACGAATTATAGTTCCTTATCAAACCAAGAGAGCATCTAAAATTATATAGCTACCTTTTTGAGAATGCAGTCTCGGCAGTGACATTGATCTTGTTCTTTTCACGGGTGATGGTGATGGTGTCCCCAAGAACACCAGTTTTGCCTCCAATCTTGATCCTGTCCTGTAGGAACTTCTCAAAGGATGTTATGTCCATGATCTTGTCTTCCACGGGCTTCGAGCAGTCAATAGTAAAGGTAGATGTCTTCTTCTTCCCCTTGGGGGCAGCACCTCCACGACTCATCTCTACTTGTCTCTTGGAAAAGACAACTTTGTTATTCGCTGAAAACAAGACAAATTCACATGTTCAGTTCACCAATCACCACCAAAACAAAACCCGTATTTGCTGTTTTTCTACATCCCTGTCCTGGCCATGTGGTGGATTTTCAATTTCATGTCTTACATCAAATAGCTGCCATACTCGTCAAGACCGCAAGTGAAGCTAGATTCACCCTTAGTAATATTTGTCATTGAACGCAGGAAACAAATACTCGGGCATTCAGCTGACAACCTTACAGATCTTGCGTATAGAATAAACATTAATCATTAAGAACAATAGTTCAAACAACCAAGACCTATATACCGAAAATAAATGAATTGCCTTATATTCAAGAAAATCAAAAAAGAGGGACCACGAGAGCGGGCTAATATGGATACTAAGCATACATGCTCCTGACATTGCTGATTCAACATCAAGACTAGAAAATCAAGATGCACACAAAAAGAAAATCACGATATCAAATCCACCTTTCTCAAACAACGGAATTAACCTACTAAAACGAGATTCACATATGGAAGCAACAAAACTTCATTATAGATGAAACTGCATGACGCAAGATACAAATGAATGACATAAAACTGAAGAGCCCCACAATCCCCTAATCCAAGATTACTAGGAACCCAGTTTCCCGTTTCGAGTTCATTTCAACCTCCCTTCTCCAGCAAACATGGTTTCCAATCGCTTCTGACTAAAGACGAGCGAACAAGAACAGTAGCTTCCGATCCCCCCGCAGTGAAGACCGAATACACAGGTCCAGATAAAAACTGCATTCACGAAACACAAACAAGAAATCGAACTAACAAAGAAGATCTACAGAAGCTTTACTTACGAATGCGGATCGAAGCTGGCGCGGAGGCGGACGCCAAAGGAGGACGGAAGGAAACGAAGAAAGGGAGATAGGGTTTTGGTTTTGTAGGGGGCAGCGGCAAAGATTAGGAACCCCTAGGGCAATAAGTTAAATGCCATTGGAAGGACTGAATATTACAGAAACGGTAACTGGATTGGATCCTATCTGATCATGGATCCGAAATTAGCCCGCTTGTAAACACTCTGCACTAGGGCCCGAGTCAAATTTGTCCAATTCAAGCATAAAATTACTTCACTCGACGTTTTTCGAATAAATAATTATACTCATGACTTATTCTTAATCAATTTACATAATTTTAACATTTGTCTTAGCTACATATTTAATAAAACAAGTGTGCCTTGTGAATTTGGTAAATCGGTATTAATGGACATTCTCGTCAATTTGGTTCAATTTTAACAATATTTTAAAATCTAACATAACAAATGAAATTAGGTTGCCGATTATATTTGAAGGAGAAAAGAACTTTGTGATTTCGTTATTTGATGATCAAATTGGACCAGTAACTCTCAACCTTCTACCGATATAAGACCATTTATCTAAAAAATTTTCAAAAAGTTTAATTTGTAAGGTTAAAGTATACCTGAACAAGAGAGAGAGAGAGATGGATTCTTGAATTATTTTTTTATATTAGAGGAATATCGTTGATACTTAAACGTAATATCCAATAAGTTAAACATTTTTATTACAAAATCCTTTTCTTTTACAGATAGGTTGTGTTTAGTTAAGTATATAATGCATCAATTATCTTTGAGTTAATGGCATGATAACGTATGACAATAGTTCGTAGGTGAAGTAATAAAAGTTGCGGTTCTAGCATTCCCAAATGTTGCTTTAGTTTTAGTTTAAAATCTTGATTCCCCCCCATTCTTTTTTTTTTTTACTGAATAAACGTCAACGGATATCCCTAAAAAAAAAAGTTGAGAAATATACAAGACCGCCGAACAACTTATGAGTTATGAATTCTCGATAAGTTCATATAGGACTTGATTTAGTTACAACTGCCTTCAAATTTCAAATGCTTGAAATTTTCTATTACTTTCGGGTGAGCAAGGGGTATTAATCCCACCGCCCGAAAAAAGCCCGAAGGCCCCCCCATTCCCCCTGACTCCGGGGTCCTGAGCTGCGTCGGTGTCAGCGATAGCAACAGTGCACCCTTCACCTTAGATGCCGCGCCCTACCGCCTTAAGACACAGGAACATAACGCCCACAGGGAACTAGAGACCTGCCTTAGTACAGGCCCCTAGCTCAACCACTAGTCGTCACATTTATGTAGGTAAATTTGTGCAATCTCATTCAAGTTGGTTTCTCCAACAAAAAGTTAGGTGAAGATTTCTACGGGCAGGTTTGGCCATTTTTCTATCGTGTTTAATCAAACTTTGTGGGGCTTTTGTAGGTTTTAAGGCATGTTTAGCGACAAATTTCTTGATTTGCTGAGTCGATTTGCCTCCAAATACCCATCAAACATAACTCAAGTTATTAGACCAGGTGGAAAAGAATTCTCTCCTCTCTATTTCAGGAAACCTTTTCCATGGTAAAAAAAATACATGAATTTTTTCTCCCTAGGCATTAAACGCCCCCATAAATAGAACAGTGACTGAGAATATCAGGTTCCAAACCATTTGACTCCAAATGGCATTTACTTACAAGGAAAGGTACGTTAGGTAGATGCATGAATTTTCCCCGTGAATGGGATGATTCTGAAGCCGATCGGCGGGGTGGGCCCGAACCATGCATGTGAGCTTCTTGAACTTGACCCACCCACCACCCTGGTGTTTCGAACTGAAGACGTGCTTTCAACATGCCTCTAAATAAGTCCGTTTGCTCTGCTGTACCCTTCGCGGAAGTCTTTTTCTTTATTTAATTAGGGAGTTGAACAAAAGGAGTTTTTCCTTTTTTTGGGTTTTACGTGGCCGAGTAAACTGTAAGCAACAGTAGCACGGCAAAAAGATTTAAATTCCGGTGATAAAAAGGCTGACAGGTGCTGGCATTCAATGTCACATTTATAATTAAAGAGAGAAAGCGGGGGAGGAGAAAGAGGTAGGTATCTATAGTATACTACAAATGTTGAGAGTCATAGAGAGGTAGGTATCTACAAATGCTGTAGCAGTAAGCCTGAATCAGAGACGTAAGAACAAAGAGGCAGAGTACTTCTCAACAGCTTCTAGCCTCAACCGCTCCATAATCCCTTGTTCTAAGAGTGAAGAACTAGAAGCATGGCAAGTATGGCACAAAGTTCAGCAATGAATCTCTATGCTGTCATAAGTGGCGTTTTCCTGATCTTTTTGTCTGTCTGTGTGTTTATATATTTATACATAATGGCGTTTTTTACCTTGCAGATTGATGTTGGTTCCTCTCCAGGCACATTTCAGATGGAATTTAAGTACCAAGAGGCATATCTCATTCTCTCGATTTATTTCTTCATTTCTTGTCTGTACTCTCCTTCTAAATTAATGAATGAATTGCAGGAGTACATAAGGAGTCGCAGGGGAGTGCAGCTCTTTACATGCAGATGGCTTCCTGTCCTCCCCCCAAAGGCCCTGGTTTTCCTTTGCCATGGTAGAATCTTCCAATTCCCCGCCTTCGATGATTCATGATCATCTTCTTTCCTGAAATGGATTAACCATCTTGGTTGGTTGCAGGATACGGCGTGGAGTGCAGTAGATTTATGAGAGGTGACGCATTGATGTTTAAGACATCGAATCAACACTTGATTTTCTTTGCATAATTTGTCAAGGATTCTGCATGCATGCTTCTGTAACTGAACAGTTCGATCATAAAAGTAGGCGTCGGGAGGAGACTCGCGTCGGCCGGATTCGGGGTGTTCGGAATGGATTACGAAGGCCATGGCAGATCGAAGGGGGCACGTTGCTACATCAAGAAATTCAGCAACATCGTTAACGACTGCGACGATTTCTTCAAATCCATCTGCGGTGATTTAATTGAATTTCTGAATGCATCAACTCCATGATCATCCTTCTCATGATGACTCCCCACTCACTCTCTTTTTCCTTCTCTTTTTGGCTGAGAAGCAACGGAAGAGTATTGTGAAAAGTCTCGGTTTGTGTATGGCGAATCCATGGGAGGGGCCGTGGCTCTCCTGCTTCACAGGAAGGATCCATCTTTCTGGAATGGTGCTGTTCTTGTCGCTCCCATGTGCAAGGTAGGTGATCTTCTATATATCAGTTTCTTTTTTTTTATTTTTTTTGTTATTGAATAAAAAACCACTTTTAATTTAAATAATATTTGGCGAACTGATCATTTGCTAGTTAAAATTGCAAATAATAGGCAAAATTATATGAATTAGCACGGTGGGGAAAATCGCAGCTTTTTTTTAATAAAATTGCAAGAAAATTGTCAATTTTAGCAGATGTATATTTGAGTGGTCCAAATGCAATATTTTTAAAATATGTGAGTTTTTTAATTTGTAAAAATGTTGTGACATGCACCGCTTCAATGATACACCGTTTTTTATAGGTGGAGACATTTAATATTTTTCCATTTTCTTCTCTTAGTATGACACAAATTCAGCAAACCCTTGTGCTTGTCTTCTCAAGGTTGGCAAAGAAAGACTTATTGCAAGTGAAAAGAATGCCCCAAACTTACAAAGGGCCCTCGATGATAACGTTCCTATTCGCAGTTCATTAAATTGCATAGAAAATTGCCATTAATTTCATTACGCGATTTTCTAATTACAGAGAAGGGCAGTGGGTCGCAGCTTTCATTTCGCCCTTAAATTGTCGCTATTTGTAGTCTAAACAAGTAGCGTTCACGGAAAAACTACAACTTGATTTGTAGCATAAGGTAATTACAACTGAGCTCTCACCAGCCAGCCAACCTCACCAGCTACGGGAGTCCAATCACTACTACAGATTGTAGCCTGAGAAAGTTAATAAAACAAGTAAGATGAAATGGTAAGTGTTTTCATAAGGCCTGGAGTCAAGTGGTGTGACAGTTGCCAAAAGTGAATATCTATTTTTCCATCAACGCTTTGCTCGTTTGTCGGTTAATTAATTATGTAAGTATTTACAAAAGCTCGTTCAAGTTTGTCTAAGTCTTAATCGAGTGGAGCTCGATTGATGACAAAGTAATAGTTCATATATTCAAACGAGTTTGTCGAGCCTTAATTGAGCCGAGCTCGACACGTAACTGCCGAACTCGAGGTTTCATTAGTTGGGCCGAGTTCGAGCCAACTGAACTCGGGCTTGACTCGGCTTATGTTCACCCCTATTCGCATGTTTGTCGTCTGAACTAAGTCAACATCTTGGCATTTGATTTCAACTCTTACAGATATCAGAGGAAGTAAAGCCGCATCCTGTTGTCATCAACTTACTCACTACAATTGAGGAATTGATACCCAAGTGGAAAATCGTTCCCGCTAAAGATGTCATCGACTCGGCCTTCAAAGATCCAGTTAAGAGGGAAGAGGTACCATTCTAGCCAGCCATATTGTTATTGTCATGCATATTCCACTAATTTTATGTACTCTCTGAGGTCATTTGCCTACATGCAAGCCAATTTGTTCACGAACATCTGAAATCCCAACAAGAATCATGAAAAAAGTCACTATGTTAATTTGCAAAATCACATGTCATTGACATCACAATAACCTTTTTTAATGCATTTTACAATTTCCAACATTATGTTCTACTATTAAAATTTGAAAATGAATGAACTCAACAACCTGGTTTCCTCTTACAGCATGGAGACGTTGATATTGACGACGTTTCTCTCTTACAACTTACGTGAGCCCGTGAAGATATTATGGTCTACTGAAAAGTGGCATTTCTATATCTATATAAGGAATCTCATAAAGTTGCACACTTATAATTAACTATAAAAGTTATGTGAACCGATATATATATATATATATACAGAGAGAGAGAGAGAGAGAGAGAGAGAGAGAGAGAGTTTGCCGAGCCTAACTTTTTGATAGGCAAACTTCATGAGGAAGTTTATGAGATGGGTTGTTGACTCGTGAGTCTCAGGTCGCCCTTAGTTGGAGTTTCACGAGCAAGGTGACATTTCTCAGGGTTGTTCGAGTCCATGCGTCAGTCTCAAAGTTGGATCTGAGCTTAATTTGCGTCAACATTTCTTTGGGGATCGTTATTACTTTCGTTCACTGTTTCGACACCTTTGAGGGATTTTCTTGTGATGAATATTCAGATTCGAAACAACAACCTCATATATCAGGAGAAGCCGAGACTGAAAACAGCCCTTGAGATGCTCCGGACCAGCATGAACCTAGAGAAAAGAATGAACGAGGTTTGATATATACACACACATCTCTCTCTCTCTCTCTCTCCCCCTTTCCCTATATATATACACACAAACACACACACATATGTAACTACCAGATTGTATATCATCCTTGTTGAAATCATATGAACCGTCAATTTTAAGGAGATCGAATGGTGGAGATTAAGATACAAAATATATAAACTAAATTACTTTTCAAGAGCCCAAAATGCCCTTAAAAGAAGATAAAGGGTTTTGTTTAGAATGCCTTTGGTTGCCTCTGATCTAAAATCCCCATGATTTGAAAACCATAGATTTAAGATCAAGTCTTCACCCTTTCGATTTTAAATTTGACATTTTCTCAATATAACAAGGTGGAAGTAAAGATCTTTAAGTGTAGATAGTAGGACTGACCTAAGATCCTTAGTTTCATAAACCATAGATTTTACCATGAATTTTTGTCACATCAGCAAAATCACACCATGTTAGATCCATAGATTTCAAACATCGGGTAATTAAAGACACTCTTAAGAGAGTTCTTTTGTTTGTTGGTTTCTCTCTCCTTATTTGAAAAGTATCTCAAATTATTGAAAAAACAACTTGATTTTTATGCTTGTAACTTAATCTCCACCATCTAAACAACTTAACTTATATATATCCTATGTAATGTTAGTATATTGGCAAATCATTAAAATAACAAAGATTGAAAACGGAAATGCTTTTTCAAAAGAATTGGAACAAGTTTCCATTGTTTGGCTATAAAATCGTCTTCGTTTGCCCTTCTCTAACAGCGAAACCATGGGCAGGTGAACTTACCCTTCCTTGTGCTACATGGGGAGGACGACACGGTCACAGACCCGGGCGTGAGCATAGGCCTGTATGAGACTGCAAGTAGTAGGGACAAGACACTAAAGCTCTATGCAGGAATGTGGCATGGGCTCACCAGTGGTGAACCAGACAGCAACATTGACATGGTCTTCGCGGACATCGTCGCATGGCTGGAGTCGCACACCATCCTCTACCCAATGCCTGGGACACCTGCACATGCTGTAGTTAACCAGTCTAGCAACTGGACTGGTCAAAGTGGGTTCAAAAATGGGCGCAGGTCCTCTCGACCGCACCCGCACCAGCGTGCGAGCATCCTTTGCGGACTAAAGGGCCGATCCGTGCTTAATAAGGACATGTAAGGGTGTAACTGGTCCAATAAGGTAGCAATCTGGACCACTTAATGATGTGTGTAGGTGAGTCTATGCCACTATGCGGCAGACATGTTCAGACTGCTTATCTTTCCCTGGAACATGTAGTTTTTATGAGAATCTTTATACTGCTCATGGAGATGCTGGTCACGAAAAATAGAAGAATAAAAAACAAAAATACAAACATCCATTTGACGAAGCGCTTTAAGCAGTAAAAAAATGTGAAAACCAATAAAATGTTAAACTAAGTATTATATATATGACTAAGCGTTTTTAAGCAGTAAAAAAACGTGAAAACTAATAAAATGTGATACTAAGTGTTATATATATATGTGTGTGTGTGTGTAAACTTTAAACCTAGGCAAAGCTAGGCTCACTAGAAGAACCTGTACCAAAAAAGAAAACCAAACGAATTCAATACTAAGGATTACAAAATTAAACATTTCTCAATGGAAAACCTGCAACCATCAATTAACAACAATAAAAGAATTCAAATGCAAACATATTAAAAAACTCATAACATGATAATAAACCTAACTAAAAGTTAAATTTAATGAAGTTTACAAGTTATATAGCCCAAAACAAAAAAAACTTGCAAGTAAAAAACAACGCTTTTCAATATTAGAAAGGAGGGAAGATATACCAATAAATAAATCTCCAATAATCTAAAACAAAAGCCTAAAGTAAAAACTAAATATACTGTCTACTTAAAAAATAAAACATAAATCCTCAATATGATCACATTTCATGTTAACATTGTTTGCTGAAAATTTGTTTTATGCTATAATTCTAATGCCATCCAATAAATTTCCATTTCTAATCTCTAAAACTAAAACACTACCGTAAAACCTAAAATTACTACCTAATTAGAAAATGACATACAAATCCTCAATATAATCACATTTCAGGTTACCATTTTTTGCCGTGAGTTTGTTTTATATTGTAATTCTAATATATAAGAAAAAATATAAAAGAAGATAAAATATACATATAAGTTAAAAATTTAGAATAACATAGAATATTTTAAAATATCATAACATAAAAATCATAACTGTAATGACACATTCACATACACAAACACCATATACTTTAAATGTAAAATCACATGCAACAATAAAAAAAAATAAAAAACACACACAAACAGAAGAAAAAATGTTTCAAAAAGAAATACTATTTAAAAAAATTAGGTTACCAATAAGAAAAACTAAGACATTAACAGCCCAGGCGATGTTCTACAGCCTTCGAAAGGCAGGTTGCCCAAGAAAAAAATAACCTCAGCGATCAGCCAAGCCGGAAAGCCTAAGCAAGCCTAGGCAAAAGTACAGGCAAGCCTTTGTCGATATGGACTGAAACAAACAAGGCTTAAGCCATCGTCATCGCAACACCAAAGTCATTCTAACACCAGGTAACTTTGTGAGAATAAAGGAAACAAATAGTTTCTTGCCCCACTCTCTCTTAATGCACTCAAAGGAACCATGATTTAATACCCTCATGAAAGAGATCAACAGGATCTTCTCTAGTCAAACATACATCATCATGAACCAAACTTGGGGTTATTAGGTACACGAGTCATCCTCTTGGAGAGCTGTTCCACATTGAATGGTAAATACCAAGAAATTACATGATCCTCCTAATGTCACGCACGTGCTAACCACTATGCAGATTACCTAACAACTCATATTGATGACAATTATTGAAAAAAGGAAACATTAAGTGTTCGACAACTTTTGGCAGCAGCAAACCAAAATGACTAACAGGCCAGAACATTAGACACAAGCTAGCAATAACACAAGCTACACAACTCATGTAAACAGAGCATGCTGAGATGATAATTTAGCTTGTAGCTGCAACCCTGCTACTGAGTCTGGGATTTCAGGAACGCCTCCTGGACCCCTGCACCATCAAACCATACACATCTTATGAACTGTTGATACAAATAAAACAAAACATCCAAAGTACAACATGTGAAAGGAGCTGTGGATCATACCGACTTCCAAAAAGTGAAAAATAAACATGCTCAAGAATCTAGAAAAAATATTCAAACTGAAGGATGATGGAAAATATGGATCAAAATTTTGGAGGAAATGGACTTCTAAACTAATATTTGTGCAATGGAATTTCTATAAGAATCAGGCGACTTGAAAAGTAACAACCACAACTACTTGTGGTACCAGACTCATCACGCTGCCTGTTTTATTCAGTTGTGGTATCAGACATGCTACTCTGCTTGCTTGCCTAGTTAGTCCTTGTGTGCAGGGGCATCAAACCGACTGAACTGCCTTGCATATTTGTCTGCCTTTGCTCCAGTCTTGTGATCATAGTATTCCACAACTGCAGCTCCCGCCAATGCAGCCAGTGTCAAGAATTGAGCATGCAGCCTGAGAAAACACAAAAAGAGATACTGAAGCTAAGCCGATGTGAAGCTTCTATGCTTTGATTAGTAAAATGAAAACCATGTCAAAGTGGAATTTTCTTTCATCTAACATGAACAAGGACCACAAATTTCTGACGGAGGCAACATTGTGTCCCTGAAGGTATCACGTAACTTAAGATGCTCTCTTTTAGGTGGAATCTTGAAATGGAAAGTAGGTGTTCCTAAAACTCACGTATCATTATCATGGGGAGCATGCCTTTGAGAATGTCAAATTTATTTAGGAATTTATTCTAATAAGAACATCATGATTGATGCAACTAAATCAGTTTGAGGAATCAATTATAAATAACATGCCTATTATATTATTTATTTTGACTTCTAGCAAAAGCGAACACAGAAATATTCAAACCTTTCTTATCATTATAAAAGCATGCATGCTTATCTTGCTCTCTTATATAATATCCATAGCAATATGATCTTAAATCTGAAAGTAAGCAACATTATCTACCAAAAAAGTAATAAGTACGTATCAAGTAATAATTAATCAATCCATATCATATTGTCCTCATTTTCCCTATCCAAGATTGGTCTGAGCCCCTGGTTTCTCTAGGATAGGATGCAAAATCAAACTTGACCTGATGTGAGCCAAGTTCACATTCCATAAATTTTTGAAGTCCAAGTTGTAGCTATGAGCTGAAAAAACATCCAGGTAAAACGCAAACAAGCTTTCCATATGCACGTGTCAACTCTTATTCTTGTATCGCCCAGTGGGGCATATGGAGAAGGTTCCAGTGTGCAACATCACGCTTTTCTATTGTCACTTGTGAGAATATCAATAAATTGCTAACACAACTTGTTCTCAGGCATATGATTCGTACAACTGTGTTATTCATTCTGAAAAATAAGTAAATGTCATTTACTGGTGAAGCAACAAAAGGCGTCATCAAGTATTAAAAAATAACTCATGTGGTGCATCCTCATTTTCCCTGCCTAAGATTGATCTAAGACTCTATTTCCCTAGTATAGGGTGCAATTCAAGTTTACCTGGATGCGAACCAGTTCAGGTTCTGTAACTGTAAGTACTTAATGTACAAGTCATAGTTACAAATATTGTCTCGGAATTTAAACAACAAAGTTTTTATCGGGTATAATACGGCAGACTTATTTTTCTTGGGAAAAAAATGGGAAAAACATGGCAATTTTTTTTAAAAATAAAAAAAATAATGAGAAGCTAATAAGACAACATCAAAAAATAACTAGAGAGGCAACAAATAAAAATTAGAATATGGAAACAAGTAAGCTTATGTATTCATAAAAACAGATGCAATCGCTATCAACACAATATCTCCTTAAACATCAATCAACAAAATTTGTCATCCAAAAAACCTGCTACCTGCTTTTAGCAGAGTACATGAAACATCCATTACCCAACTCCTAAAATTGACGCCCGTTAAAAGTTAAAAACTAAAACATGTTCAATATATTCAACTTATCCAATACCTACATCTAAAACAAAACATATTAAAAATTTGAAAGAAAAATACAAAAAAGCACAAAAATACACGTCTATTACCTATCTGATTTAAAATCAAACATTTTTAGGCAGTGGCATCATGTGTAATATTAGAAAATATAATGGCAAAAGAGGAACAATGCTTAAAAAAAAAGTCGACTTCTTTTCAGTTTAAAACTTGAATCAATTTACAGAAACAACCATTATTTCTCTTTGTGGAGGAGAACTTCTTTTGGGTTTTTACATCTGAGGAAAACTGAAAAATCGACAAACTTTGGAGAATTTTGCTGGAGGTATTCTGCATTCAGCCAAAGACCGATGCTGGGAAGCTGACTGCAGGGAAGTGTCCAATGAGGTAGGTAGCAGAAAGTAGCATTTCTATTGTTTTTTTTCAAACGATTTTCTGTGACTAGAAGGTTCACATAGAAACACAGTAAAAAAAAATTGCAAAAAACACACTTTTCTGTGTCATTTTTATTTTTGACATCCTTATGGAAAAGAGGCACCTTTTTCGCATCTTGTTCGAATGATTTTTTTACCCTCATTTTTAATGCTTTTTTGTAATAGCATTTTTGTCACTATGGTTCAAGTTACACTTTAACCTAAAAGGACAGACAGGTAAATTACATCCAAGGTTTTCATATCACCTGCTCTTCTTATAGGAGCACAGCAGGACCAACTGAGAAAAAATTAGTGTATAACTTCATGCCAAAGTTTCAACTTTTTTCGTTACTTATCTGTGGGTATATTGATAAATACTGTTTTTCATTTAAGCAGCTAGTACCAGATATCTTTCTTAAACTACACGTTTTGTAAAGCATCAAGTTTGTACTCTGTAGTAACAAATTCAAGAAAACGCATATTATATTATATTATAAGTTGATTAGCTATATTATTGACAAATACTAGAAAAATAATAAACATATCCAATAAGATCTTAGACGAATTAGCAGTAATTGTAAATGATTTCTTGACTATTAAATGGTTATTTCTTGTAACATTCATGTTTCTTGCTTCTGCTTTTGCAGTGCTTCTGTATTATGCATTCTGCTTCAGCAGCATTATAAATTATAATGAACTGTCACCTTTGGAGAGTATAAGTTCAAATTACGAGCTTAATTAGTAAAGATATAGATGTGAGACAAATAAAGTTCACTAAAAGAGGGACATGCCCTTGAGCTCCTAACCTCCTAACCATAA
This sequence comes from Nymphaea colorata, assembly GCF_008831285.2. NCBI lineage: Eukaryota > Viridiplantae > Streptophyta > Magnoliopsida > Nymphaeales > Nymphaeaceae > Nymphaea > Nymphaea colorata. Next base: position 21,762,734 of record NC_045147.1, read on the forward strand.
AGGGCTTAAGGGGCCTGTTTGGCATGAGAACCTTGTGTGAGTGTTCTATCATTTTACCCCGAATATTGAGGTAGATTCATGAACCACTCGAACAAGTGTTACATGAATTTGGCCTACTATTTTGAGGCAGATTCATGAAACACTCAGGCTATGTTCCCCATACCAAACGGCCCATACAGAAACCTTTGGTGTCTGACAAAACCGATCAGTTTTCTTGAGCCACTATATAGCTTCTTAATTTTATAACAACCCAGCCGATAACACATTTGAACTGAAGAGGCAGCTTACAACATAACCCCGCACAAGCTAGATCAACTCTCTAGCAATTGCAGGAAGCCAATAACACTTGCTAACTATGTGAAAATGAAACAGGTCCACCACTGACATCAAGTGCCACTAAAATTTTTTGTTTTGAGTTTTAAGGGTTAAACCAAGGAAACACAGCATTTAGACCATGACAATCACCGACTTCTCACATCAATCGTCTCATTCCTGCCAACAACTTCTAGTACTAAGACAATATGCACATATCACTGCCCCATCTGAAACAACATACGTCAAGCACTAGAACACCAAAAAGATTCAAACCACATAATGAAACGCCAAATGAAAAAAAAAAAAAATTAATACGATCTCGACGTGCTATAAGAAACAGCTCATATCGGATCGCCAGAACCTATTATTTCGCCTTATTTTCTTGCTGAGAGATAGTGAGGTTCTGTGGTTCTCGGTTACTATAAGTTGTTGATAGGAAAAAGGAGAGTGGAAAACATTAAGAAAAAGTACAAAAAGATCCAGAAAAGTAGATCTACGGGAGAGAAGTAATTAGTCACACGAAAGAAAATATTCAGCAAATCGCATCCCACGTAACCAAACCATTCGAAATCAGAAAACAAATAAGATAAATGATGGGAGCAATACCTAGCGTGGATGATCTTAACGCTAGTTTTCATGTTGGGTTGAGACCAGTTGTAGGCGACTGATCCCGCAAGTCCGCTCAACCAAAGAGTTCCTAGAATCCCAAAATAGAGCGCACCGGAAAATAAAGCCCCAAAAATGATAAGAAAAACAAGCAAGAAAGCACCGAAATCGTGCTTGCATAGATTAAAAAATAAGAAGATGGATGATTACCAACGGTTCGCAGCTTGTGTTCGACGACCCATTTCCTCATAGACTCAATCGAGCTCGTGCCTTCCTCCGCCATCGTTGTGGCAAGCAGAGACAATTCCCCGATGGCGAGAGGAGTTCTGAACAGGAAGGAGGAGACGGGGAGAACTTGCCTAATATCGAACCTTTTATACATAAGCGTCTAACTTTTGCTGGTATTAGGAAAAAAAAACAGCATCGCTTTTTGGACCTAGGCGCTTGAGTCAATTATTGTGTCAATAAGTTTTACAAATGACCGCTCTTGTCAAAATAGCTGAACGAAACCATCAATTTTCTTGCATCTCTTTATTATTTTACACTTTATTTGTATAAAATATACGTTTTTCATTTTGATTTGAAGAGGGCGATTGGGGTGATATACTTCGTAAGAAAGTCATAACAAACTCACATTTATTTCACTTCCCCATTGGTTTAATGCATTTTGTGCCTTTTATGATAATGTATGCGACGTTATGTTGTTATAAATACACAGCCGATTTTATTTATTTTTTACTTATTTTCATGTTTTTTGGTCATTTCATATCTTTTTGCATTTCACATATACATTTTTTCGCTTATATGATAGTTCTATATACATTTATGGCTTTCAACTTTCTAGTGTTTCGTAAGGTCCAAGTGCTTGTTTCCCATTCCATTCCATGTGTTGCTTCTTGTATTTATTTCGTATATTGATAATGTACGTGCTATTCTTCTTATTAGGGAAAATATTGGGCGTGGACAAAAGATATCAACTTGGTTGATTGAGTGCAACAGAAAACACCAATACAACGAAAAACATGTGGGGCGGGTAAAATGGATAAACGGAAAATTTGAACCGAGGGGAACCGACCCGGTCGACGACCAGGGAGAGTCAAACGACACGGTTTCTTGCAAAAACTGACCGAGACGAACCGGCATTCTGGCCGTAGTTGGCGGGAAAAACATATCACTTCCTTTTCCTGACAGTTACGCTCCACTTCATGCTCACCGTTGCGCGCCAACTTCATTCTCGCAGTTGCAGCGGTCGCTGCAGAGGAGAGGGAGCGAAAGGTAGGAGGCTGGCGAGCCCTAACACTCTGGTTTTCTTTGAATGCCTTGGCGGTCATCCTGATGGTGGCAGTGGCAGACCACGTCGTCGTCCTGAACGAGGGCAATTTCGAGTAGGAGGTAGGCAAAGGAAGAGGCGCGCTTGTGGAGTTCTACGCCCCCTGGTACGATCATGCCCGTCTTGCTCTATGACTGAACTCCTCTGTTTCTTGACTTCATCAGTCGGTGTTAGGGTTTGATGCGTCTCGTTGCCCCCTGGTACGATCATGCCTCTCTTGCTGTATGATTGAACTCCTCTGTTTCTTGACTTCATAAGTCGGAGTTAGGGTTTGATACGTCTCGTTGTGGCCCGGTCATCTTTATGATCCACTGAAAACTGAGATCGTGCTGTGCTTGTAGTGCATTGATGGTCTTGTGATTGATCTTTGTTGTGAATTGTGATCCGGAACTCGGGGGCTTTGTTTCAGGCTGGTATAGTGTTCTGATTTTCACAACCAGAAGCCCGCGTAGTTGATCTGGATCTGGTTTTCCCTGGGGTTTTGTTGTCATGGCAAAATAGCAATGTCTGATGGATGTTGTGGATCGAGAGTCATGTATTTGAAATGGACTATTTGAGACACCGAGATTTGCACGGTGAACCTTTGTATTTGTGGTGAATTATAAGCGAGGCATTACGGCTGACTATCACGGAGACGGCTGAGAACCATATTCTTGCTCGGTAAATTTATTAATTGCACAAAATTAGAAAGATCTAGTTCGGTATTATAATTTCTGGTTTTTCTGTTTACTCATGTCTTGGAGAACAAGCACGTATCGGTCGGCAGAAGTGGTAAGCTTAGGTGTTGCTTTGCTTATTCGTTTTGCATGTTTTTCTTGTTATTCATGTCCCTGAAAGCAAGGAAAGGACACCTGCAAAACTTGATACTCTAGGTTTCCTTTTGCTAGTTTAGTTCTATTTGACTTCTTCTTTCAAGTGGTTATCTGGAATCCTGGATGCTGGATTTTGATAGCGCGTGGGAATTCTTTCATATCCGAAGATTTCTTGTCTTTCATCGCTGATGTCTTTATTTGTTTCTTAGAAATATTTCTCAAGCTTTAAAGTTGTAGTTCCTCAATCATAGCTTTGAAGGTGCTTTGTTAGAGAAGTTAGTTATTTTCTTCAATTTTTTTTTTCAGGTGTCGACATTGTAAAAAGCTTCCTCCAGAATATGAGAAACTTGGAGCAACCTTTAAGAAAACAAAATCCATTTTAATTGGAAAGGTAAAACACTCTCTCTTTTTAAACATGCATGCCATCCACTCGAATCTCAGAAGAACACGGACGAGGTTTAACTGGTCTTACTGTCAAAATTAGGAGGTTGACAAGACTTTGCTAGTGCTGACAAAGAAAATGAAGAAAACATCCTGTATGTTGACAATTATGTATATGAGTGATTCAACTAATAAAGTTTGCGTTTATGAAACAGCATGATTTTGAATAATAAATTTTCTCTATGTTTAAATGATATTAACAAGATGAAAAATGGCTGAGTGTTGCAACAAAATATATGTAAAGTTTAATATTTTTGACATGTTCATTCCTTTTATGCTGTGCGCTTAAGAAGCACTACTTATTTCACTGACTCAGTATTTTTAATAGGTGGACTGTGATGTGCATAAGTGCCTGTGTAGCAAATATGGGTTTGCAGGATGTCCTACAATTAAGTGGTTTCCTCATGGTTCCTTAGATCGAAAAAAAGTAGGTTCCGTATTGTTATTAACTTAAAATAGATGGTGGAGACGAAAACATATTTCTCATTTTTCTTTTCGAAACTGTGTTCATTTTTATTATAAATTTTTACATCATGCTTAATCATATCCAGCTATGAGGGTGCCTGGACTGCAGAAGCCCTTGTTGAGTTTGTAAACACTAAAGGAGGTACTACTTGGCCCTAAATTTAAGTGAAGTCTTTTAGGTTTCCATCTTTCTACATACATGTGTTTGTGAAGTTTATTGTGGTCTTATAGTTGGTCAGAGGTTCTAAGCATCCATTCAAAGATCATGGAAACAAGCAGACCGAAAAGAAAAAAAAAATCTGAGGTTGTGTAGTGTTAAAATCTTTTGTTGTAAATCTGATGTTCTTCTAGTTTGGTATCCTGCACGCTAGAATCTTATCTTTCTTTTCTATCTGTATAGATCTTGAGAAGTCCGGTGTGTATCTATTTATGTGTATACGCTACATGCATGCATGAGTGCACATGTATATGTGTAGAAATGTAAATGACTTGAATACTCCAAAGTAGAATTGTTCAAACTTCATTTATTCCAATCGTGACTCAAAAGAAAATAAGGACTGTTTTGAAGCCAGAAAAAGGCCAGCTTGTGCTGGCTAGTTCATGGAGAATGCATTGTTTCAAGAATATGAAATAACCTTATCACCAAATATGGTGCTTGCAGGGTTGAACATTCCTAACCATTTATTCTACAACCCACACTAAACCATGTGACACAAGTTATGCTTTTTAAGAAGTTGGCATGTGTAATTCAGCCAATCCAATTTATCATAATCACTTATATAAATTCCACACACACTTTACAAGAAGTGCATGAGTAACTTGTCTCATTCCTTGCTTCTCTATGTTTATGAATGAATTTGTGTTGCTGATGTGTGTGTGTGCGCTTCCCTATTTCCTTTTTTTTTTTCTGGTGGCATTTCTTCTCCCATCGACCATCGTCTTATGGGTTCCCTGTTTGGAAGCTGGCATTCTTTACAAGTTTAAAACTTATTAAGACCTTTTGTTATGCCATAAAATAAACAGAAAAATTATTGGTGTTGCCCGAGTTAATGTTGTCAAACCATAATTATAGACTGTAGAGCAGGTTGGAATGTTTGGTTGGCTTGTTTCTTGTTAGTATCTATCACAAAGACGGCAAGCTATGTCAATGGGTGTGAGGCGCAAATGTGTTCTTGCGGGTGCCGGCATGGCACATCTCAAAAAACTTGGGTGAGGGGGTGTGACAAGAGTATATATACAAATATATGTATTTATAACATATATATAATTATATGGTTTTTTTTAGCTTAATCTGTTTTTTTTTTTTTACTTTTATTACTGTAAATAAAGAAAGAGAGGGAGAGAGAACAGAAAAAGAAAGAGGGAAAGAATGTTAAAAGTGAACTGGAGAGGATGCGGTTGGTGTGCATGTCGAAGCCACACCTACGTCCGCACCCGCACCTGTGTCACATCGATGCGAATGCTGCTCCTTTTTTGAAGAGACCATGTGACATAGGTGACAAGTGCCAGCACTTTTTGATGCTTCCTTTGAAGGTCGGCTTGCCTTTCTTGTATAATGATTGAGGTTCATGAGGTTGGCACAAAAAATTACAAAGTTGAATTTAGAAACTTGTGGTATTGTTGCTGGTTCATGATTGTGTTAGTTAACTTCATATGGTTTACACTGCACTGTTTTTTTTTTTTCTGATTGTTCAAAATTTGCAGAAAAATCGAAAATTCTTTACTACAACATTGATAATTCCGAAACAAGAGACAACATCTGTATACCGTAAGACATTCTCGAGCAGGATTGAAATTTTTAGCCTATCTTGCTTTTTGATATCTTCATTCTTCTATTATCACTAACTATGAAGTTGCTCTTGTGCCCTTAAGTGTCAGACAACCAATGAAGAAGAAATTTTTGATGTGCAAGGTCAGCGTTCTCTTTTCCCTTTTGGGTGGATTCATGTGAGATTTTCAGTCATGCTCCTTTTCCATATTAAATAATCTCTAGGATTTACATAATGTCTCTTCTGCTTCTTCATTGGTTTTCAACCATGGCATCTCTGATGTTAGGTATTAGAGAAGGAATAAGAGTTTATTCTTCCTTTATACCAATAAAATTTATATGATGAAACCAATTTTCTTAGCCTAGTTTTTCACCAAGAACGGTGCATTTGTTATATGAATTTTGTCACCATCATCATCGGGTTCACATACTATTTGTCAAAGCCTTTGATTTCTCAGCCTGTGACTGTTGGTTATCTTGTGACCAGCAATCACAGGTTAAGAAGGCCCCGACTTTCACAAGGTACTCCTAGATCACTAGATGCGTTTTTTCTTTTTTGTAAAGACTGCAACCAATTTGACAAAAGCTTATTTCATATTTAAGGTGTATTAGATAAAAGTTTTCCACATTGACAAGCAATAAGCATGCGTTAATAGAATACGATTTACCTACTATCTTTTTGAATGAACTTAAGTGATCACGTTCATACAGTTAACAAACTTCTTCAAACAATTTACTTGAAATTTCAGGGTTATTTTCTTGCTAGTCTTTCTGTTATCTGTTTGTTTATCATGGAGAGACCCTTTTGTTGATTTGCTCCAGTTCTGATTTTCAGACACATCCAACTCAGTTGTGTTTCATGTCCTCAGTGGATGTTCATACTCATTATTCTTACCATGTAACTGTTGAACCCAGGAGCATTTGTAATTTCAACTTTTCAAATCATTTATCTCTTCTTTGTTTGATTATCTTGAAACAGGCTGTTGAAGCTCAAAAAATAAACAGGATGCACAGCTCTCTCGATTAGTTTTAAGTCTACTCAGCCACGTTAAGCAATAAAAATAAAATAAACAGGATGCACCCCTTCTTTTGTTTTGATTTTTGATTTTGTGTTTTATGTCTCGAAGCTGGTTGTAAGTTAAACTGCAAGTAAATTTTGATACAGAAAGTTTATTGTGCCTATTTTCAGATTATGCTTCCTGAGGCGATTGCAATAGTTATGGCACCAACTCATGTTTCTAGGTAGTTCCTTTTTCATCTGGTCGATTCATTTATGGGCAGGTTTTAGTAGCCAACATCAGTCTATACTCTTTTTCTAATGCCACAAGGGCATGCCAAAATTATGAAGCACACATTAAACGTAGGGTCACCATGTGAAACCTTTATTTTTGTTAGCTGTTAACTGTGTTCAACTATGAAAATGCAATTCAGTTTTTTAATGGTCGAAAAATTGAAAGCAATATATGTAGATCATTGTCATAAATATCACCATTTATCACCATTTTTTTTAAAATTTCATTTGTGTGTTTCTTGAATACATATTTAATGTATTTTACAATTTATGGTAATTTACATTTTACAGACTATCTTGGATTTTGATCAATTTTTGTTAGAAAATTCGTACAACCGAAAGTTTCGTTATATTTAAAAAAATTTTGAAATGCTGACTGACAAACATTGGCGCTACCAGGTGCTAGTTAAAATTGGTGCCGAATGAAATACTAGAATTTGGTGATCCTAGCCTGATTTAGCCGATCATACCGAGTCTTCTAGGATTCGGTTGAAGGTGGGTTAGTACTTGGCTCAGTGACCTGACCTCGGTGCCATGTTGACTCGCTATGCTATTACATACTACATATCTGCAGAGTAATTATCCACTTATGATGTTACTTTTATTAGTTTTGAGCAAAAAACCATTATCTTATATTGTTCTTATTGGAGCGTTGGATAATATCTATCATAGTATATTATCGCCAAAGCATTCGTAAGCTCTGATGTAGTTGATAGCTTCAAGTGACCGAAACCACCAATTTCTTGGTTCTATTTATTATTTTGCACTCTATTTTTATAAACTTATTCATTTTGATTTTAGGAGGGCGACCTGCCGACTTGGGTGATGTGCTCTTCCATTATCGTGAAACGTCATAAGACTCATAACAACCTCCCTACTTCCCTTTATGATACGCAGTCATCTAGGCCCCGACTCTGGTCCTTCGGACTCCAGTAAGACTCATTTCATGACTTCCCTTATTAACTCATAACATATTAACATAATAATTACTTCAGGAAAGATGCGATAAAAAAAACTTGAAAAGTTGAACTTTTTCTTGTTATTTGATCAACACTTGAGCATCCTTTTGTAACGTTTTCACTTAAAAATTGCTTCAACAAGTAACAAAAAGCACATGGCCTCACCACATGCCAATAAACGTCCTGTGCAATTGAATTTCTAGTCTTTAATTTGATTAAAGGATTTCATTGCCCTCTCTTCTCCCATACAACAAATTTCATATCGAAAATTTTTCCCCATGATAATTAGTTTCCTTTCTTTGCTATTAACAAGTTGTGACGATAGACAATTTTAGGCGTTTATATCTTTGGTATAATGTCAAATACAGGTCTCATAAGTTTGTACTTTTTGGCAAGGGCCGGAAATGAAGCTCGGTTGAAAATTCCGCCAAACTAAACGTCGGGAAGTAACATCCCATGGTGCCGCTGCTGGCTGTCGTTCGTCTTCTGCGCATTGCTCCTCCGACTTTTATTCTCCTTACCAGATCTCCGTCTGATGGATTGCTACAAATTCCGGGCTCCATATTCCTTCTCCTGCAATGCTCATTTCTTCCCACTCCTGCTTGCTTCTCCTGGACAAATGCAGTACCTTGCTCCAGCTGAAGCAGGCACACGCACAGCTTATCACGCTAGGCCTTGCCCGGCACGCCATAGCTTCCGGTCGCGTCGTTGCCGTTTGTGCACTCTCCTGCTTCCCTGGCGGCCTGGACTATGCGTACTCTGTGTTTAATGACTGTAGAATGCCCAATTCGTTCATGTGGAACCATCTGATTAGAGCTCACGTTCAGTTAAAGGATCATGATCGTGCTCTTTTGCTCTTCAATTCGATGCGTAGGCGCGGTTTTCGGCCCGACCAGCATACTTTCCCCTTTGCGATCCAGGCCTGCTTCTCTCAGTCTATGCTTCGGATAGGAATGGCGTTGCAGGGGTGCGTTGTTTCAGCGGGGTATGAGCGAGATGTTTATGTGGTGAATGCACTTGTTGGCATGTATGGTGGCTGTGGGGTTGTTGGTGCCGCGCGCCAAGTGTTTGATGAAACGCCTGAACGAGATTTGCCCCTTTGGAACATCATGATCCGGGCTTACGTGAGTTCGGGCTCTGTGTGCATGGCGCGGAAGCTGTTTGATGAAATGCCCGAGCGCAATGTGATCTCTTGGAGTTGTATGATTGATGGGTGTGTTCGTCATGGGCTGTATAAAGAAGCGTTGGGTTTGTTCCACGAGATGTTGGTGATGGAAGAGGCGAAACCCAATGAAGTTACTTTGTCTAGCGTACTCTCCGCATGTGGGCGACTTGGTGCTCTGGAGCACGGAGAGTGGGTTCACGCTTACATAGGCAAATTTGGTATGAAGATTGATGTGGTGCTAGGAACTGCACTCATAGACATGTATGCCAAATGTGGAAGCATCGAGAGAGCAGAGAGTGTCTTTTGTGGCTTGAAATGCAGGGATGTTATGACGTGGAGTGCTATGATCTCAGGCTTGGCCATGCACGGTCATGATGGAAAGTGCCTGCAATTATTTTCGCTAATGCAGAGAGAGGGAGTTAGGCCTAACGCTGTTACTTTTGTTGGTGTTTTATGTGCATGTGGTCACGTGGGGCTTGTAGGCGAAGGCAGACACTACTTTGATAGCATGTGGGAGGAGTTTGGGATATCTCCTTTGATTCAACATTATGGTTGCATGGTAGATCTCTATAGCAGAGCTGGACTCGTGGATAAGGCGTATGAGGTCATAAAGAACATGCCTATAGAGCCTGATGTCCTCATATGGGGATCTCTTTTGAGTGGATGCAGAACCAGTGGAAATATTGAAATGGCTGAATTGGCATCGAGAAAAGTGATCGAATTAGATCCTTTAAATAGTGGTGCTTATGTGCTTTTGTCAAATATTTATGCAAAATCCGGAAGATGGGATGATGTCAAAAGTATAAGAAGAGTTATGGAAGAGAAGGGGATAAATAAAACACCTGGATGTAGCTTAGTTGAGTTGGACGGAGTTGTGTATGAATTCTTTGCAGGAGATGATTCACATCCTATCAGTATGGAGATACATTCAATGCTAGAAGAGATCATGAGAAGGTTAAGAATGATCGGTTATGTAGAAAACACTGCAGAGGTTGCACTAAATTTGAACGAGGAAGGAAAAGAGCACGCTCTGCTAGTTCACAGCGAGAAGTTGGCCGTCGCATTTTGTTTTGTCAGTACTCCCCCAAGGACACCTATCCGAATTGTGAAAAATCTACGCATCTGTGTTGACTGTCATCTAGCTTTTAAGCTTATGTCTGGGGAGTTTGACCGAGAAATTGTCATCAGGGATTGCAACCGCTTCCACCATTTCAAAAATGGATCCTGCTCTTGTAGAGATTACTGGTAACTAGCGTTTGAGCTTAATTCTGGAGGTTGTTGATAATCATTGCTGGTAGTTATGGGAATTAATCAAGTTGGCAAAGCTTATTATTTTTTCCTCTGATTGAGCACTGGGGTTGGTTAGCCTATAGGCGTTGTTTGACATCATATGATCCGTTCTAAATTATCGTATTCTTGAGATGAGGAGGGCCGTGAGATGCTGCCTATCAGTTATGCTTGCAAGGCATCGCGCTTGTTGAAGCCACAGATGTCAGGAAATAATTCTGCCAAATGCCAATGTGAATGTTGCCTATCAGTTAAGTGTTGCACCGGTTGATGTTATCCTGCTTTTGAGCGTTGGTCTTAATGTCCGCCAATGCCCATCTATGTGAACGTTATGCAATCAGCTTGGGATACGCTTGTTCGATAGCTTTCTGCTAAGTTCTGCGGTTATTCTGATGGCCGAAACCTGCAAATTTGTTCCTTCTAGATGCCATGCACAGGGTTCAACAATTTGTAGGCAAGTGCAATCTATCCAGAACTGCAGTAAACTGTGTTTAATGCTTCGATTTGTACAATACAACTTATTTTCTTCAATTTATAGTTACCGAGGATGCATCTCTTACAGTCTTATGTATATCTGCGTAACACAGATTTGCCACGGATAGAGAGACACACACATAACGAGAGAGAGAGAGAGAGAGAGAGGTGGAGGAACTGGAGAAAAGAGCGACTATTACTAGGGGTCAACGAAGTCCACGCCCACCTGTTTCGGCGAGTGTGTTAATAAGAGCCAGAGCATTGCTTGTAATCCGCGCAACATTTCCTATCGTGCTGTTAAGTCGTTCCACTACTGTCCCATGGGTGCCATTGAACCCATCTAGGCACGTGTCTTGACTGGTTAGCACGGCGCTCACCCATGTCTGCATATTGCTGACCTGAAAGTCGAAGGTGCTGCTTTCCAGCGAGCGGATCTCGAACAAGGACTTGTGAAGATTATCTAATGCATCATTGAAACACTCGACGCAGTCGTCAAGGGCCGCTTTTTCTCTCCCCCGGAGCCTCAACTCCCTCAGGCCCAGTATATACTGGGATACATTCTTGGTTTCTGCCAACGTCACAGAGATCGCACTGCGGGCAAGAGCGCTTGCATTTTGCTTTGCTGCAGATGGGAGAGTATAGAATGTATTGAAGCACAATTCACGATACTGCGTTACACGGCAGGCGTTTCTAAGGTAAGCATTTCCATCTCCATGTGCGAAGCACCCCATGAACAATGCAAAGAGAAAGACTGCCATTATGGTGGGTGTCAGAGACATGGCGTCTACGGGTAAAGTAGGAGATCAAGTGCATTTAGAGTGGGAAAGAAGATAACTGATGGCTTTATATATCTTTGCAAGGGAAAGTGGTATGTGATTGCAATAAAGAATGGTAGAAGGGGAGATGGCATGCCGGCTAGTTGGTTGTAGCTGCTTTGGCCTTTTAGGTGTACTCTGTACAATAATCTCTTTCTCGTGAATTAGCTTTGCATCTCGTGAAAAAATGAGCATGGAAGCTTGTATGTGGCGATCTTCCGTGATGATGCTCATGAACGCTGCAGCGCTTCTGATGGGCACCAGCTGAGATGCTGATTGCTGAATGCATCTCGCGCTTATCCAGTGAGCTGGCCGATCTGGTGAAATAGGGCTACTGCAAGGCCTTGATGCAGGCTTCACACCAGTCACAGATCTCTGGTGATATTTCGAAAGTACTGCCATCTTAATGCCAGACAGTGGGAAAATTGCTTTACAGGTAAGATCTTTGCGGGATATTGGAAACGATATCTTAGGTTCTCATGATAATATTCCAAAAGTATCATAACTTTATCGTGATATTATCATGAAACTTTCATGAACTCGGATACTTCAATCCTAAAGTCACTTTTTTCTTTTCTTTGTTTTTTTCCCTAGTCTCTATATATCCCAATAATTTCCTTAATTTTGCTTACACAACTTTGTAAAGGAAGAACAAGTGAGCGCCCACCACATAGTACAATCGTTTGTGTTTACTTACCTCGTTGGCGGCATAGCTTCCTTTACTTTACCAGCTTGTTCGGTCGGATAGACATAGTACAAACTTTTTCTTTGTTTGTCAGGAAAGTCAGTTTAAAAATTCTAAGCTCTCTTGGTCACAGACTTCATTGATTGCTGCGACTCGTCGGGCTCATTCTTACAAGTGAAGAAGCAAGGGAAAAGGGATATACACTTGAATTAGTTTCTAAAAGCCATTAAGAGGGCGTTTGTTTCCCTCACACCTGATCTGATCCAGAGATCCACATATTTTGAGAACCATGGAGCTAAAAAATCACACTTACGTTCTTTAATCACATATCTGACCTTTGACAGTGTAAATAGCTCAAAATGAGGATGGCTGAAGGATCCTAAAACAAAAAATGTTAAGATTTGATGGGCTCTAATGTATAAAAAATAAATTATGTGGAGGAACCAATATGTCGAAAAAATAAATTGTGTGGGTCTCTGTGGGCAACTGCCCATATAAACCACACCTAGCTCTGCCGTTGGTCTTAAGCATGGTCCTTAGGTCTAAACTGAGATCCTTATGGCCAACCAAGGATTTCAGCTGAACCGTATGGAAAATGCAGCTGCATTGGCAGTATGAAGTGGTGCCTCCAATATAATATATTTTGCTTGCTTTTTAAAATAAATGTTGATTAATGTTCAGCGTAAAGGAACAACCAAACATAGATTAAATCTGCAATTTTGCCAACACAACCACCCCATATGTAGAAATTTAAATTATTAACCCCTTCATCTTTTTTATGAGAGCCTGTAAAAAGTACACTATTGGCCAAGGATGCCAATATATCTAATTTGGATAGGATATCAGATAGACCTGTTCTGAATAAATTGGATATGAAAAAATTAATATTTGATTAAAAACTTCAGATTGGAGTCAAATTTAAGATATGAAATTTATATTCAAATTTAGATATACATAAATATTATATTGAATTCATATTTGAATCTGATTTAGTTTTAAAATAAATACCCTATATCGAATGCCATTACTTTTTGAAAGATGAATTCAATTTTAAAATTTGGATTCAGATTTGGATGTGAATTCAAATATTGGATTGAGATTGGATTTGGATTGTGAAATTGAATTTTAAATTTAGATATGTCTATTTGACAAAGTGAATATGGTTAAGAGTACATCTGATTCAAATCCGACCTTTAAACATCCCCTATTGGATGACATGATACAATATTAACAACATTGCTCAGAACATGGACTTACAATCTGATAGACCAAGCTTTTTTATGGCTTCACCTTGTGTAGGCACGCTTTAGTTTAGGAGCTTCAACAGTGCTTATTGTCAGCCGGCTTTCAATAGCCCTGTGTGATTGTCGAAGGACCAAGGTGAGGAACCTCTGCTAGCCCAGTCGAAGGGATGGACGAGAGAGCCATGCTCCATGTCCGTGAGTTTCTTTAGTTTGTATGCGACGTAGCCATTTTCGGTCAGACATCAGGCGTGTGCCCGTGTGGGTGTTGAGATGGAGACTTATGTTAGTACGCTTGACCGCTTGACGTAGCCAACCCCTATGCCGAGTCCATTATACGACGCAGCACCAGCCTATACTCGTTTGCTTTAGGCCATTGTCTACGCTGGACAGCAAGAGCAAATGGGCGGAGGAGAGGAGCGTCGCAGCCGGCTATGAGTCGGTAAGTTGCTGAGCTCGGCCGCCCATAGCCGGGACATTTACGGCCTCAACCGTCGGAGCGGTCGGCTGCCTGCAACTGGCCTTAGCCGAGAGCCGACTGGCCCCGGACAACGGGCGGTCGGTATTCCGAGCGAAGGGCCTTCAGAGATTGCTGGGTAGCCGAGAGAGTCTTGGCCACGCTCGGCAGCGTGGCCAGATTCATTCCGAGCGCAGCCTCGCCCGGAAGAAGCGTAGCCGAAAGGTGGCCGGCTCATGCCGACACCATTCCAAGCGCAGTTTTCTTCCGCGCTCCGACCGCTGCCGAGGGTGACTCGGCTGAGCTCTAAGCTGTATCAGAGATCATTCGGCAGATCAAAGACTTCAGCCTCAGTATTCTTCGCAGCCCGCAAGTCTACACAGCCAGCTTTCAGGCGAAGTTCTTTCTCTTGTAGCGTAGCAGGTCAGTGCTGGGATGGGAGGATTGCAGCGTATGGGGACCAGACCCGGGTCGAAGACCCAGAATCGACCCGGGTCATGTTTGGGGAGAAGGCGGGAACGCCCGCTCCAAATCCTCGAGCTCTGATTTCATTTTCTGGCGGGAGTATCTAAACTCTTCGCAAGTGCAATTTTCTTTAAGCTTTGAAATCGGAATAGTGTTTTCGCAAGGAGCGATCCATGTTGTATTTCTCTGCTTTATTCAAGAATTTCGGTTGCTCATTCGTGAGGTTTCCGATTGATCGACGGCGATTCTCTACACCGTCAACGATCCTTAGGAGTATTTCTTCAGTGGTGAGTTGACGTCTCCGATTTACCAAAAGCCTCGAGCTCTTCAACGGTGGTTTTGCTGAAGAACCGATCGTGATCAGCTGTAGTCGGCGAGGAATTTCCGACGGCCTGATTACGGCAGACGACTGACGCATCTCGGGCTTTCGTCTGACCGATCTGAGAAGCATCTCCTGGCTTCAATTGATTTTGATCTGAAACCGGTAGGATATTTACTAAGATTTTAATCCTTTTCCAGCAAATCCTATCGTCTTTGGATTAATCTCTGTTTCCACCGATCGACCAGCGGAAAACTCCTGTTGAGCGTCTTAAATCCGATCAGTCACTCGGATCAACGATCTGAGATTCTGATTCGTCTTTCCACTGCTCAGTATTGGGACTTACCTTCGGTCGATCAGATTGCTCGCTTGAGCAGGAAGATCGTCTAAGAATTTCACCATCCATCCGTGCTTTCATTTCGATCTGCCGCCAGTTTCCGGCGACTGATCAAGATTAACCTCAGGCGGCATTTGCCTCAGGCGGAATTTGTTCTGATTTTCTGTCGATTATTATGCCGGAATTTCCTGCGCTGTTGATTCCTCGTTGCTGGACGGCATGATTTGAGGATTCGGATTGTGTCAATTCCTGTTGACAGCCGATTCCTGCTCTGAGTTAAATTCTCTGAACGGATGCTCGTATTCCTGTCTTGATATCCGGTTCAGAGTCAAGTGGATTATTTGTGGTCGATCGCTCGATTATTCCTCCAATTTTAACTAGTTCTGCTAGGTGGAGTTAGACAATGTCAGAAAAGAGCCACCTGGTCGTTGTTTGTATCTTGTCCATTAGTGAGTCTGGATGATGTGGGTTCAGTTAGCTTTTCACGATTCAGCTGGTTCACACCATGTTCTACGCATAACACATATTTTCTTCACTACTTTTTAAGTAGAGAGTGTAGAGAAACTCTCAATGTTAGGCAGCGGGAGAGAGTTTGATGAGTTGATCTTTTCGCCCATCACCTCATAAGCCACAAGCCAAATAGGAGGGCTCGAATATTGCCTCTTAGTGCGATACGTCGATGTGTAAAGAGTTTGTTTTTTTTTTTAAAGCGAGCCACAAGATCATGGGCTCCTTTTTTTCGGTTTTTTTAGTGTTATCGAAATCGGTATTTGAATAAAATAAAAAACTAAATAAATTATTCAGTGAATCGGTAAATTGAATGTGAATCAGAGTCGGGTTAATTAAAAATATGTTTTAAATTTTCAAATTTAAATAAGTATTTAAAAAAAGAAAAGTCTAATGAATAGCATGAAAGAACCAACACTTTAAGAAAAGAAAAAAATAAAAAAGTCGTAAACATAACAGAGGAATTAGAAGAAGAAGCAACAACAATATTCTCTTTAACTTTGGTATTTACGTCCAAAAAGTTTATTGTATAGTATATCTTGAAAAGGTGCAAGCCGTAATTACTGAGAGAAAGGCGGTGTCCTTTATACGTAATTACCGTGAACGACGGTTGCAAAAAATCGGGCGATTCAAGTTGAATCGCCCGATTTTTACCCAATTTCTGTTACTCGTCAGAAAATCGCTTAGTAAGGGCAGTTTTAGTATTCATTTTTCGAAACGACTTTCTACATTTTCTTTCTTACTTCTTAGGAGCGGATCTCGTTTTCGCCTTCTAAGAGTACTTTTGTCCGAAAAAGCTTCGCAATTTTAGTACCTTTCATCAATTTCTTGTAAGTAGAGGGACGAATTTCGAAAAATTGAATTTTAAATAATTGCACATAACTCCGAGATTGCCGTTCCGCCTCGACCGCTCCGCTCCCCTGTTCCCGCGAAGTTCATAAATGCCAAGGAAGGAAAATTTCCCGCCATCAGTTCAAACCGACGACGGAGAAGCAGAAGGGGTGATCTCCACGATGCTCTTCAATTCTTGATCAAAATCGCAAACTTCCGAGGAGCCCTAGCCTGCTTTCTCAAGAAAAGTTTCTGAAGATCGGGGAAGAAGACGGAGAGAGGTTATATTTTCTGGCTCCGATGGTTTATTCATCCCTTTCGAGCGGATATTTTTTCCGTTTTCTCGCAAGCGTGATGGAGACTATCGATTCCATAGATCATGAACGAGGGAGAAGGAAATTCTTAGGGGTCCGACGGCTTTCTGCAAATCTGGGAAGCGTTTCCCGATCTAAATCGTGAATTCGAAGGAAACGAAACTATCGCCAAACCCTAGCTCGGTTTCTCGGTTACCGTATCACAATGTCCGAATATGAAAGGGACGGCGTGTACCGTCTTTGTTCTTTTTTCTCTTCCATGATTTCATTTTTATCTAGTTTTTGTTTGCAATGGTTTGCCGAATCATCCTTACCTTGGACCTCCTTTTCCTTAGCCTTCACAGTTCACACACGTTGTTCGTACTTTAATCGAATGTAACCTATACCTGGGGGGAGTTTTGGGTACTGTAAATATTGAATTGTAGGGTTTCTTAAAACTCTAGTTATTGGAAAATTACTCAAAAGGCTGTTTATCTCCTCAGTAATTTCGATAAGTTCGAACTTAACAAAACTGGTTTCAAAATTAAATGGTCCTCTTGGTCCTTCACTCATGTATTTATTCCTCGACAGTTCATTGCACAAACTCCTTTATTTTATTATTTTCTGAGGTTGATATACGAGTCCCATATATCCTGCTCTAGACGTGAAGTTCCACAGGGCTTTATTTCTGGCGACACGGGAATTATTTTCTTACAAATAGTATTTCACTTCTTCATGTATATGAATGTCTCGAAAAGCATTTGGTTGACATTCTTTTTGAACTACCACTTTAGAACGCTTTAAGTAAACTCACAAATCATCACGGCATGCAAATAATGAGAATTTGCAGAATTTCATCCCTTGGATACACTAGGTGACCGCTAGGTTTTTATTCAGTTGTTCTGGGAACACGTTCTTGAGATTGCTCCAACCTTGCCACTTCTGTTTCTTTCGAGAGACTGATCCGTCTTTATCCAGGAGAAATAAAATTCCAAGGCAGAAATATATCAGTTATCAACAACTTTGAAAATTCTCACAGAATTGCATGGCAAATACAATTTTTTCTTTCATGGTCAGATTTAACTGATGATGGCTACAATCACTCTTTATCCGGATAACTTTGACTTTATTTACATAATTACAGAAAACTTCCCTTTGTTGCTATGTCTTATTCTTGAACACGCACTGATCATCTCTAGAAAGGCACGGAAAACTCCGGAAATATGGCACCTGAATACCTGAAAGAGAACTATAATGTAGTTCCCGTGTAGAAGGGCTAGATAATCAATTGGCACCTTGATTGGACTCATTAGCCGTAGGATTTGTATTATGGACATACGAGGGACATGCTCTTTCTCGCCAAGCCTATATAAGGAGATGTTTGTTTTTGTGTCCAGCAATTCCTGTTTCATTTCATCACATCGATGGTCACTTGTCATTATGATGTTTGAATGGTTGCATCTCGTTTTTCCGCTAGGATGGAATCCATGCCTGCAAAGCACGTAGATGGTGGTGGTTGGAGAAACTGGGATGAACTAAACTTCTCGCAAATTTATCAAATGGACAAGCTAGCTAGCACAGACCTTAATCATCCCCATCTGAGTTCCACAGATAACAATATCATTGGCAACCATGAGGCTTGTTATCTTGCTTCCGGCTGAAAAAGCCCCCACTTTCTGCTGCTTCTCTCTCAGCCAGACCTGGTTAAAAGATTTGCTTAATCTAAACGCTTATATCCACATAACCGGGAAACAGTGATAGCCACAAAATTATTTGACCAGAAAAAAGAAAAAGGAGAAATGAAAAACCTGAACAATGCTTGGTGAAGACTTGCAACTCAGGTACATAAAGTCCTCTACCACCGTCATTGTCCGGATCACTGTTCTCTTGCCTGCTGTTGCCATAGTGACAAGGGACCCATTCTGCCGTCTTCTTACCTGTATTGTTTATTGTTGTTATTATTATTAGTCATCATCGTTAGCATTGTTAATATTTTAAAGAAATATTCCTGACTGAACATTTCAAGTTCATACCTTGATGTTTGAACCTTTGACAGAAGCACCTGCAGTATAGAGAAGGTCTCTGTAGACAAGAAGAGAATTGATGGGTCTGTTTTTCATCCACCAGCCCTTTGCAGGACTTTCAATTTCACGTCTCTGATCAGTAACCAAATCTATCTCCTGGGAATGATTTGGATCCTTACATGTTAATGCTTGAGGGCTACAGAGTCACAGACATATATAGACACAAAAATACACATTCTGCAGCCACTTGTATATGTCAAATAAGTTCATCACAAGCACGTGCCTGTCATGAATTAAGGGGCATAACTGTTTAAAGCATTAATTGCTACCATCCTTGGAATTCTGGTAATGTTGTAAAGAGAAGTACTAGAACATATGGTCCTACAAATTGTGCCATTGACTTTATAATGATTAGTTCATAGCAGCAAC
This sequence comes from Nymphaea colorata, assembly GCF_008831285.2. Taxonomy (NCBI): domain Eukaryota; kingdom Viridiplantae; phylum Streptophyta; class Magnoliopsida; order Nymphaeales; family Nymphaeaceae; genus Nymphaea; species Nymphaea colorata. Next base: position 21,782,050 of record NC_045147.1, read on the forward strand.
AATTAATGCATGAAATCACTCTCAGTTTTGGGTTTTTAGTTGTTCATAACCATGAAAGATTGTGAAAGTGCTTAATGCGCTTATAGTTCTTGTAGGACAATGATAATGATAAGGAGATCACAAGTCTTGAGGAATCAATAGCAGCAACTAGTATGGATACATTTATAGTTCAGGTTTTTTGCAGAATTGTTTCTCAGCTGATTGATGGGTGCAAACTGCAAAGTACACCATTCAGTCTACTGTTTTCATAGACAATTTTGCTTTTCCTGTTTCTTTTTAGGGTGGTTGGCTGGGATTTGCTCATCTAATTAGCAATCTTGAAGAAATTGTGAAAATTTTGAGTGTTTTCTGTTGTTGACTGCCTTTGAAGGGAACAATGATACCAGCATATCCGACGTCCCTCATATAGATGTACATGGTTAAGACTGCAATGTTCTTATTCCTGAAGCAGAATATAGCCCTGCACGAAATACTTCTTTTGTTGAAGACCTGCAACAAGAAGACATTGAAATGCCAAAAATGCACCCGTAAGCATCTCTCTCCCTGTCTCTTTCTCTCTCTCTCTTCTCCTTTACCACAGATGGTCCTTACTGCTAAGCAAGATGCTCAAATTGATGTTAATGTCTAACATACTAATTTGACTTCAATTTTACGGTCTAAAGTATGTACGTTTTAGGCTTCTAGTTCAATTTGTCATTCCACATGCATGGATATTCTTGACATTTCAATTACCATCAAGGAAAGGAACATAGGGTTGAGACCAAGCGAGTCAGTTGAAAGCATAGTATATGCATGTCTGCTTTTTGCATGCTTGACGAGGTCAACTGTCCACCAGAATACTAAGAAAGAAATAACAAGAAGATACCTGAACACTTGAGTCTCTGCAACCTAGATAAATCTTGTTTTTTTCTACAAAAAGTGTCCTCAAGTTTTTGTTTTTGCAGACAACCTTGATAATCCCTGATGCATCACAAACCTGAAAAAACATCTTCCAGTCAAAATTCGGAGCAATGAATGGTTAAACGTATTGATGATTATGTGTGAGTAGTGTTTCATTGCATATTCTGTGTGATGCTTATGAGCCTTACGCTTTCGTAGAGTTGGCATTTGCAAAGATCCGGAGAAACTTTGCATTTCATACAAAGGATATTCTACCTTACCTTGAGACCTCGACTCCTCGTAATTGCATAAAAGAGGCGGTCATGTGCCTCTACTCTCTGAATTGGTTCCTTCATCTCAACTACAGCCAAGCACTCCAACTTATGCTTTACCATCTGCCAAATCTGTAAAATAACAGACAAATTTTACTTGTTTCTTAAATAAGGAAAGATGATCTTAACGTTCTGAGTAAACCCAGTACATGCTAAAAATCACATTGATTACCCTGATGGTTTTGTCCATTGAGCCACTTAAGAGGCTGTCTCCTGGCTCAAAGAGTCCGAAGCATGTCACTGTTTTTCTGTGCTCCTTGACCTCATGTACAAGCTTGACTGATCTTCCCTTGATATCCCACACCTTAGGATGTACACCATGGTATCGGTTACAAACATGATAAAGACAACTTATATGGTCTACCTATATCACATATGTGCGGCAGCTACTGCGGCATCTATCCCCACTTCCTTTCAGGGAAAAAAATAGACACCAAAAGAACACGGCTGCAACTCAGGGAGTATGTGCAAACACATACAAAGTAACGAGATGCTACACAAAGTGTACCTTCAAGTACCATAGTCACAACAAATAGGTGATGTTTGAAAACATTGCATATTTATTGCCAAAACAACACAAGTCATTTTTAAATGAAAAATCTCACGGTATTTTCAAAATATTGGCAAAAAAATATATATTTAAATATTATTGAAATATTTCGACCCTTTTTATAGTTTCTTAATGTACGTTATCATATCTTTCCATATTTTGTTTGTCTTAAAATTTTAAAAACTTTTTTAAATCTTTATCTTGCAAAAAAGTTAATATAAAATTCTTAATTTCGTAATTTTTCTATTGTCTTATATGCTATTTGGCTTTTTGATTCCCGAGATTTTCTTTAAAAAGCCAACTTCACCGAAAAAATATCCAAGAAAAATATTGCAGGCAATAACCCGAGCGTTGCATTTATGCTTATGCCCTCGACCCATTAGAAACTATTGATTTAGGTTATGTGTAGGCTATTGCGATGAACAAACAGCTTGAGCTGAATTTGTGCTCAACTCATTTAATAAATGAGTCAAGCTCGAGCCAAAAGTCTAACTTCAGCACTTACTTGAGCCGACTTCGAGTTTCATAAACTCACCATATACAAGCTCAGTTAAGCTGGTTTGTATATAGCATTAAGTTTATTTTTTATGTTTTATTCTTTTAAATTTATCCTTTCTTCTTCTTCTTCTTCTCTTTCTCTCTCTCTGAGAAGATCCTTATAAAGGGTCCTTGGGTATCGGGCCTGGCTCTCTTATGGAGACTTTCGTCATCTAGTTGGTGGAGGTAAACCAGGTGGTTGCCCATTAAGTATAACTAACTAGGTTGTGGAAGAAGAGGGTTGAAAGTGGTTTGTTTAGGTAGAGGAACCAAACCAGTTGTTACCAGTTTGATAAATGATAAAATAGAGATGCATGAGGGGTAGCTCAGTGTGGAGCTCAAGGCGTGCTTGGTCTATTATCTTGAAGTTCGTTGGCTCTGATCTACAAGCCTAGGCAAGTCGAGTTGAAGCCTGACTACTACAGTTCGTCAGATTTAAGTTCGAGTTTTGACTTGAGCTCCAGCCGGGTTCAAGCTGACTAGTATAATAATACCTGTACATTTTCTTCAAGCTCAACGAACCTGTTAAAATACGGTTGATTGTCAACCATCATGCGTTAAAAAATGTAAAAATATGCTAGTGATATTTTAGAGTTTTAGTATATTGTGATCCATTGATTGTTCAACTTTGCAAAAAGCATACACACATTTCATGTAGAATGCTGATCGTATCTAGAAGGTGATTGTTAACAAAAAGAAAAAAATAGTTTCCTGTTGTTGGACTACATGCTCAGAAATCCATATATACAGGACATCATTAGTCACAAAATGGGACTGGATTTTTAGGTCCCTTTCTCTCCCTAATTTTCTATCAATTCTCGAGTGTAGAAGTTGGTTGAAAATAGAAAAATGAAAAGTAATAAGAGGGAGAGAGAAAAAAGAAAGGGTTGGAACAACCAGTCCCAAAATGGGACATGCTATATATATATATTCAACCAGTCCCACTTTGGGACTGGTTTTTCAGGTCCCCAACCTCCCTTAGGATCCACCAAATCTACGTGGCAGAGAAAAGAGAGGGTGGTTTTGGAGGGGTGGAGACCTCAAAAACCAGACCCAAAACGGGACTGGTTTTGCTTATTCCCCATATATGCATATGGAAAAAAGATACATGGGGGCAGAGAGAGATTGAATGGAGGTGTGGGTCTTCAACATGTCCTTAGTTCCTTTTTGAAAATTTTGATCACAAAGAAGGGCAGAACTAACTCAGTCAATGTTGGCAAAGCCTGATTCTGCAACAGAAGTGGCCTGTTGTAAACCCAGCCACTCTGACCACGTTGGTTTCTAGTCAAATCGAAGCTCTTTTCACATCTAAAGGATGAAAATGTCCAGTCCAGTTCAGAGCAACCAATGCTACTGGTTTTTACTTTCTCCACCCTCACCCAAGTTGCACCGATTCAGGTGTGGCACCATTTTAACAAGTTAAGCTACATAGAGTTCTAGCAATTGTTACATTTGATGTTACATTCAGTATATTGCTGCTGCTGCTTAACTTCAAATTAGAAAAAATTGTGAACCTTATGACATATCAATCAATCTGAATTTGTTACCTTAATTGTCCCATCTGAATGGCCGCTGTGAAGCTGTCCCTTGTAATATGTAAGCGCATGTACTGCTCCACTGTTTTTTTGTCCAAACTCCAGAAATTGCGTGTGGCCATATGAAATACTCTGCTCTTAACATCAGGGTCAGTAGGTCGATTGAAGCTAGTATTCAGCATTTATTTGTTGATTTAAACTATTAAAAAAATTGAGTTGAATCTAAGAACCATTTACACTCTTGAAAATATGTACGACATTTCTAATTTATAGTGAAAAGAGGGCGCATATTGCAAGTGAAAAAGCTATTATAAGATTAAATTTGGTAAAGGGTAATATGCTGCAAGAGCCTGATTCTTTTATCAGTGAGCGAAACCAAAGTTACTGAAGTTTCTTTGTACAATCAGACTTTCAAAGCTAATTGAGAATGAAACTAGAATGTAGTTCACCTTTTCTAAATTCAATGGAATTGAATAATCTATTGCTTTCGCCAATTCCTCAGCCACCCAGGTCACATTTGATAGCCTTCTTAGTGATTCCCTCAGTTGTTCAGATATATTTACAAGTTTTTGCATTCCTGCAGTACTTGCGTATCAGAGGCCTGTTAGAGATTACTGTCAGAGATATAGTTCTAGCAAAATACCTTGGCTAGATGCATAGTTAAAGAGGAAGAGACATGCAAGGAGCCTTTCCTCTAGCTCAGATCCAGGATGTAGAAAGCGTGCTATTCCAGCTAATATGGTGTCACATGCTGAATCTTGTAGAGAATTTCCCAATGATGCAAATTCATATCCCATTCGTGCAACAGCTATGAGACAATCTCTTGAAACTCTTAAGGACTTGCTCTGAAGCCCCTTTCCTAGTGCATGAAATAATGGATTCCCCATAAGAATAATGCTTCTTGAGATCTTTCGGCACCAACTTTCAGAATCTAGTTCCTGAAAAAATTGTTGCCCTTGTCAGGATCAATTTATTAATGTATGGAGAGAGAGAGAGAGAGAGAGAGAGAGAGAGAGAGAGAGAGAGAGAGAGAGAGAGTAAGACCAGCTAGTCCTACCAGTGACAATCTGGACCCTAGGATGGCTTCAGACGAAGCTCCAGATCTCCATTTCCTTTTATAAAAGGAGCGGAAAAGGAAGGTGGGTAGTTAACATTTATGATTACTACCTCCTTTTCAAAAAGGTAGAGATCTAGATCCTTGGATGCCATAACAACTTCCAGATTCTTACTCGTATGACTAGCTAATATGCTGAACTGGTCCTATCCAATTCACATATATCTGAGAGCCATGTGCCTTTTTGTACCTAACTGTGTCTATATGTGTGCATATCTATTTGAATTCCTCGCAGAAAAAATGCATAAAAATATGTAAAGATATCTATGTTAATTCTACTGGATCATAACTGGTCAAATAGTCTCACCTGTAAGCTTTGGTCTGATATATCTAGACTTTTTATCATGCTCCTATGTGTAGAAGAGCTTAAGCCTGCTTTCTTGATTAGCCATGCAATTGTAGATGGTTCTCCTGTAATAGTATAACTGCCTCCTAAATTCGCTAGAATAGAAGCTGCCATTGTCTGTGCCTTGGTGCTTTGGTCAGATGAAACCGATTTAAGCAGGACCTCCATGGCTTCTTCTCTGAATACACTCTTACCAGCTGCATCTTCCTGAATTAATATTTTGTTATTAACGATGCAGATACATGCTACGAAAAAAGAGTAATGAGAACCTGGAGTTTCTTTCTGTGCCCTTAACAAATTGTATGATGTATGTCCATGGACTTCAAACAATTTTTTATTTTTATTTTTATGGTGAACATCAATAAGATTATATTTCATTCATTGTACAGCAAATTCTTTTCTGAAAGATAGCATCAGCCATGCATATAGCTCATTCAAACATGAGGTCAGATTAGTGGGTGTCCGTTTTTTCCCTACATCAGTAATCTGTGTACAATGCTTCTTCTACTGAAACCTTTTAACTATGAGCTAGAATGTTTACCATAATATCTAGCTCAAGCAACAAACTTGCTGCAAAAAGTTTGTGCTCAAGTTGTAGTTGCTGTATGCAGGCAACCAATGTGTGCATGATGTTGGAATGACCTTCTTGTCGTATTTGACGTAATAGACCTACAGCTGATGACCTGATGCACAGGCAAACATCACGTCAGATCTTTAACCATTGCAAAAGAAAATCAGGAACTTAAAAAAAAAGAATTCAACAATTTGTTCTTAATTATTTGTCTAAGTAAGATAATTATCTTATCTCCTAATCTTGTTATTAGTACTTGATGAAGATGCTCAGCCAAATGATTAGTTACATTTGCTCATTCTTCTATTCTCTAGTAAGTAATATTTTAGCATTCAATGCGGTCATAGACTCATAGCTATGGTGGTAAAAAAGAGGATACAACTAAACTAGAGAATGTGGTGGAAAAGAAAGTCTTAAGATAAAGTATGAGCAAGAATCTGGGAAGCACAAATTACGTGTTTTTGATGATGGAAAAATTGTGATTCTTTCTTTAGGATAATGCAATTATTCATATACATATACATTTTGGATCAGAAAACCATTAATGACACAAAAAACCTGTGACCGATATAGAGTAATCTCGTATAATGACTACAAGAATGATCAGGCTGTCTCCTAAGTCATACATGTGATTAGCTGTAACAGAGGAGGGACTTCAATTTAGTCTCCCTTTAGCTTTGTATGCATCAAGATGGATGAAAGTTGAACTAGTCTTTGTCAAATTACATAGTTACTCAACTTAATTCTAACATGTGTAACATATTATTGTGCTTGTTCACATAGTCCTAGGATATCCATGGCTTGTGTATAAAATTCTGCAAAACTCGTGTACATTATTATCTCTTTGCTTGTTCTCTACTTGGCCTTTCCTAGGATATCCATGGCCTTGTTGGATGGATTGAACATTTCCTTTTCTCTTTTGGTGTTTTCGAGATCTTTTTTGGGGTATATTTTTTTCTGTCTCCTTTCCATTCTATGTATCTTAAGCTACAACAACAGAAACCCAAATCATGTTATTTAGTTTAATAGTAAAAGAATACCTTTAACAATAATTTACCTATGGAAAGGCCAGTTGTACTCTAAGATAATATGTGTTTGATGTGCATACCTTGGTAAACGGAGAATTTCATATAAGAACTCAAGTATAACGCATCTTGCATGTTCTTCTTTACTCTGAAGTAGTCGGATAAATGGAGCCATGGGTGTTACTTGTGCCAAAAAGTTTCTACAGCCTCCATCTGACCTCATGCACCTCACCAATATGGATGCCAAAGAGATCCTTTCCTCAAGATTCGTAGAACTGATGAGGTTCACAAGTCCAGGGAGAATTCTTAATGATAATATTGCTGTTATATGCATGTTGTTAGTTGCATCATCAAATGCTGTTACCAATCTTTCTATCATCATTAATGCTGCCACAGCAGGAACTAGAGGAATAGATATTGGTCCATTTTTATAAAGATCAGCATTGCATATAACCTCCACTAGTGTTGGCAAAATCTCTAGTGATTTTACCTCTTCTGTAGTTGGATGTAATAAATAAATTAGGATAGCTGCCTCATATATCTTCTTGTTTAAAGCATTAGCTAGTGCATGCATGTCCATGTTTTTCTTCTTGATGTAATTGAGTGTGGAGCCTTCTTTCAATATCAAAGATGACAGAATAGATATGCATGCCCTTATAACTTCTTCAACTTTGGATGTCAAGATAAGATGTATCAGTTGGCTAAGCACCACTTCCTGTAGCATTATACATCTTTCTAGAATTTCATTTTCTAATTTTCCCCAAATAGTTGAAACTTCTAAAATAGCATTTTCACTATTCCCCAGCTCCTTTGAGAAGCATAATGCTGATACTGCAGTTTCAAATCTTTCTTGTATTTCTGTGCAGATGTCACTGTTGGATTTCAAGTTTACAAGGCCATGTATCTTTTCCCCTTCTGCAAAATCTATGTTTTTCCATGGAGACCTCATATTATGATTGAAAGGATAGAATTTGTCCTTCTCAGGTTCCATGCACGTGCAGCGGCCTGAATAATTGATATTCTCGTTCATTCTTCTGCTAGCTAAAGTTTTCTCCCTTCTGCTGCCTGGTGGAAAGATAATATTGCTTGTTGGAAAAATGTTGGTTACGTTATCAGACAAGTCAAACAAATATTGTAGATCAGTGGTGCTGAGTTCTGAGTCAGAGAAGTTGAAGTCACTGATAGGGCTATCTGGTCTGCCAGACATGGAGAACGCTTTATTCATTCCATTGGTTTCTTGCAGTAGGCATCTTCTAGATCCCAGCGGACATTTGTTTGTGCACTTCAACACTGGAATCAAATGTTGTCTGAACAGCTTTCTGTGTGTTATCGGTACCAAAGTCAGTGAAAGCCTATAAGTTCCTTGATTCTTCTTCAGCAATCTAAATGAACCACACCAGTGGAATGAAAAGACATTTTCAATTTGAATATGGATTTTACCTCTCAAAGACACTCATATTCAGATAGTGGTCAGAGCCCTTTGATACATGAACACTAGAATTATTGACTGGGAATGCTACTGGACTGTCATTCATGTTCGCCATTGCCTGACTTAAAGTAACTTCGTTAGTACCCAGTTTCCAGCATCATATGTGCTACTACTTTTAAATACAAGTGATTGAAAAAATGATCACGTGCAGTACAACTGCCAAGCACATTCACTGTAAATTATCTATTATCAGTAAATTGTCACACTCTTGACCATCTATGAGGAGTTATAAGAAGTTTTAGGGTTGCATGCAACTCATTTGCAAAAAGCAACTATGAAATTCTGGTGGGACATGCAAAAACAGGATGTATTTTGGTTGCATAGCATATTTGTTTCTCATGACATCAACAAAACATTACTTTGGTGTTGGTTGGTTTGATCAGGTTCATGTCTTGATAGTCATGCAGTTACTGCTTAGAGATTCCTTTAACTGAATTCAGATCTTAACAAGTTTGACAGGAGTGAAAGCACGTGCTGGTCATTTGATTTGAGAACTAGAACGATAGCATGCCAATACATAAATATGTACATACATATGTATAACATGACTGATTGACAGATAAGCATGTACACTCAACTACAAAGCACACACTTTGGTGAGTGTGTGTGAGTTTCTGTGCGTTCTTGTGCTAGTTTATCAAATTTTACTTCAACTTCTTCATTTTCCGATCAACCACTTACCAGGCACGATTCCAGTAAGGAGTATTAGATTTTTTTCCTGTTCAACTTTTAATGTCTGTACGTAGTATTTTTATTGTGGTTCATCTCCCTAGTTCTTTAAACAAGGCCCTGTTATTGGCTGATACTAAAAACAAGAGAGAAATAAAGAGGGAAGCATGAGGCTGGATGATTCTCATTTGGACGATGATAGTGTTTTAGATGTTTACTTGTTTACTCTTTCGCTAAAGGTGCAAGTATTTTCCTGCTTAGTGAAATCGTTAGTAAACTGATTTTTGTTTCATCCATTTTAGTAAGTGTTTGTTGAGACAAGTTGCATTCTATCAATTCCATTGCATTGAACACCAACGGAGAGGGTTTCTTATTCACTCTGGTCTCTTTTTTCCTTTTACACCGAAGTAAATGAATAATTTAGGACCCGTGTTCTGGGCATGCCATTTCTATAACATTTGGAGGGTGGGAATGCTTCTGAATCAGGTGCTACTCCAATCTCATACTGGGGTCACAAAATTTGGTGGGAAGTTTGTCCCCGGTTAAGGTCTGCATTGAATTTGGTTTTCGAAAAAAAAAAAAAGTAAAATTGGTTCGACTTGAAGAGGGTAACACACATGACTAGTCGGTCGCCTTATATTTTGTTTCAAGCGCTGTCACAAATATTGGCGATCTTTTCCCAAATAAATGACAAAAAGGGGGAAAATAGAAGAAAAACAAAAAGGGAAAAATTGTGGTACTTTGTAAAATATTTGAAAATGAGACTATTTGCACTTTTTCTTCAGAATAAATGTTTTTTAATGTAATTTAATTTTCTGGATGAATTTTTTAAAGAAAATTAGTAGAAAACTCATTTTTTCATATTCTTTCTACAACATTTTTCTATTTTTCATTTTTTGAATTTCTGAAAAAGCATTGCCCTTTAGTACATTGGGAGAATCTCGCCAATAAAAAACCAAGAAAGATATTTGTGAATGACGTCCAGCAACACCCTTATGGGTCAGATCTAGGTCTAACATGATCCTTGGGAAGTCATTTCATGCAAATTTACTATCATTTGAGAGTTTCTAGATGCTGCTGCTGAAATTTTTCTCTCTGTTTCAGAAGAACTGATATGGCATATGAATAGATCTTTACCTCTTGGAAGGCTTCTTTTTCAGCTTGTTGACAAAAACCCAGATGTTCCATGCCTGTCTCCTGGTACCTGTACACACAATTAGCATATAAAGATAGCTTATGGACTTGATATATAATACGCGCATGTGCACAAAAGAAGCAGCAGTGAAGCTGGCAAACTGGATATTACTAAAGAACGCAACGGAAACATTCGGCAAACAATATGAATAAATGCAATTTGTCTGGTAAGATCTCCCAGCAGTACTTTTTCCCTCATCAGACGTGCAAGGATTCCTTGTTGGTAATTTGCCTAAAATTTCTCACAGAATTCGGGGATATATGTTTCGTCATATGTGCTGTTCTGTGAATTTCTGCAGTTGTATTGTCTGCTTGTTTTCGACAGAAAGGATGTTCTCAATGCTGAGAATGGATTTGGGCTGGCAAAAATGTAACCAGAACACTCAATTTTGTACTACATCAATGGTTCTCGGCATTATGACCCTGATCCTGATAAGAGGTGGCAAGTTGGCAGCTATTTTTTGTTTCGAGAAGTGTGTACAATTCATATAGTTAACAAGAAAAGCAAAACGAAGTCTAGCTGGATTTTCCATTTAAGCTTCATCTTGAACTATGCGTGCACGACGCAGGCACGCTAGTGCACACACGCAGGCGCGCACACACACACACGCACACATATTCTTGATGCTCCTCCTTTTTGCTAGAAGCTACAAGAAAGAATCTTTTAGCAAATTCTTGCAAATTGAGAAGATCAGAACAAGAACCTAGCTTTTCAGAAAGGCATAACAGGATACCAAAAAACAGTGCAGGTAAAGTCCTGGGACATTAATATGGGACATGCTGCTGGGTAACTAAATGAAAGTCTTTAAATCTTCCAATCATGACTCGGACATGTCAACATTTGCATAAAGAATAATTGGCGTACCGGTATTCATGCACTTCTTCGCTGCAGGTAAATAGCTGCCAGGAGGCGCCCTCTCCATAGAAGACAACTTGGTAATACATCAACCAATCTTTGTACCTGCGAGCCTGCTGTCTTGCTGTTTCATCAATTGCATTCTCACAATACTCATCAAGCGACTCGAGATTTGGACTCCCTTGCAGATCGCACATGTTCTCTCCCACAGGACTTTGGTATACAAAAATCTGTTTCCAAAGAGAGGGTGCAAATTCTTTGCGGATGTCACGTGGTGAGACCAACATTGCTTGAAGAAAGTGGGACGTCATCTGAAGTTCCTCACTCCTGAGCTTCCAAACCAGGGAGAGATAGAAATAAGCACATGCTACAATGTACTGATTCGAAGCAGCCCCTGTTTTCCCATGTTCATCCAAGAGTGCTGGTATTTGCAGCATTTCCTCGGCTTTCTGCAAGCAGATAATTCTCGACTCACAGAACTTCGTGATCTTGAGTGCTGCTTCGATTTTTTCAATTCCCCAGTAGAGGTTGGAGATGACAGAATGGTCAGCGAACTCAAAAAACTCCTGCTTCTTCCGAATATTGAGCTTAGAAGCACATCTGAGCTTCAGAGATTTACGTTGCTCCGGGTGCATGAGGAGCTGGGACATGAAGTCATCAACTAAGATTATCAATGCCCTTAAGGAATTCAGGTCTAATCTTTGAAAGTTGGTGGTAGCCGAGAATGAGGAGGAAGCAGATGAGAGAAAGGAAGCCATGGGGGCTTGCAGAGTGAGTGTAGCAGTATGAAGTTTTTTGGTTAAAAGGTAGCATGTGAAAGAGATAGGAAAGCCAAACGGATTCGAAGAAGAAACACTAGCCCACGGGTTCGAAGAAGAAACACTAGCCCGTGAGTGATGCAGACAAAGGACAACCCAGATTTCGTGGCCAATTTTGGTGGCCCCTAAAGACCCCTCAGTCTGAAGGATGGAAGGACGTTGCTTTCTGACTCGAGAAACAACGGTAATTATTCTCTGCAGCACTGAGGTCAGTCTATTTAACCTGTCTTCTTAGTGAGGGACCTTAATTCCGAAAAGGATCCTCGCTTTTCTGGATTTCCTCATATTAGGTTACGCTATTCTAAAAACTGCCAACCCAATCTCTCTCTCTCTCTCATAATATATATGTATACGCTGGCACACATACACACACGCAGAGTTCGAAAGTAAAACTGATTTTTTCAGTTATTTTTTTCTCACTTTTTCTTCTTTTTTACATTCCATTTCACAACCATTTTTCTCCATCTTAAGATTGATGGACCATAAGAAGAAAAAAAATGGAACTGGTATCACAGAACACACACACACACAAATAAAGCTGTCATGAGTTGTTAGACTTGACATATCAACTAAACTGATGCTTAGTTTGAGTTTATGAGGAATCATGGGAGCAGGTTTTCGTTTGGCGGCTTCGACATAGCAGCACTTTATCAGGGTCTGAAAAAATGAAAACTCGTCTTTGAAATTAGGGCAAAACAAGGACTCTAAATATAAAATTGAGCTTTCCTTTATCCAATGTCCAAACCCCGAAATAGGAGGACCCGCCAACCCTGTGCGCGCATGCAGCCGGTGCTTGCAGGTAGGTCATGTTGCAACCCCGACGGTAGATTTCTTAAATCTACTGTCAACGGTGGATCCTTGCACAGTATTCTGCCATCGAAGAACAGGATCCGTGGACCATTACCAGTTTTCTCGCAACCAATGTCAACATCCTGAATGCAGGCGTCTTTTTTTCGTCAAAAACATAAAGATAATCAGTTTGTCTCTATCGTATTGAATCTGCAAAAGACACAACTTTATAAAATAAATAAAAAATGATGACGATCACGATAATTATGATCATTGTTATTATTAGTAACCAACAGGTTGAGAGCGCAAGCTCTCATTCTTGTGTTCATTTCTATAAAATACTGTGTTCATTTCTATAAAATACCAAGCATGCTTTCAGTGTTTTAGATGAACGTTTCTACTATGTTTCAATTTGTATCTTGGTGCCCCTTTTTTTTAATATATGGAATTGACATCATATGAACTCAAGATAGAAACGAGCTGTGTCCTATTTGTTGCGCTAACCTATGAACAAATATAGATAAAAGCCCCTATTAATTATGGTATGGAAATAGGGTGTCGAGACTCTATACTTATAAAGTCCAACCTCCTATCTAGGTGTTCCTGGAGCTTTAGTTGGCAGGTAGAATCGATTAATTTGAGAACACAGTTACATGTATCGTGGATTAAAAGAACTGGAAAAACAAGTATGATGTGGTTATTTAAAATAGTATTTCCGTAAACGGCCATCGGAAGTGCCGCCTTCAAATTTCATCCCCAACTTTATGATTCTAAGAGGCCATTGACAGTATCGCCTTCAAATTTTAATTTTAAAAATTATGCTCACCGTGTGGTGGTTTCCAAGTTCCAATTTTCCACATAAAACTGATGGGATCGGCGATCATTGGATCCGGATCTTAAATTGGGACCACGCTGCATTATTATTCAATTCAAGCTCTTGCATATCTAACGGGGCTGCTGCTGTTTATCTGAACTTAATAAAAGCTTGCAGACCTAATTGGATATTAATGGGTTGAACCCATTTGCTTTCTTCACGTCCACTGCAGTTTGCTGCTCTTCTGTCAGTGTAGTTCTATATCCCGATTAGATAAAGGGGTCGGATTTGTTGGTGTACTTGTTGCCAATTCTGAAATGATATATATTTAGGATTACGGTGCCAATAAGTGCCTTGCCCACGTTAGGATGTTCGTTCAACTCAATTCATTTTGGAGGCTATAAAACATTGGTATGCCAGGGAACCCCAACCTCCACCTTTGAGCGAGAGAAAATTATTACAGGAATCTGAGGCATTTATTTCTCTAGTTTATTGCATGTCCAAAGAAAGTTGCAACCGAAGAAAGGGAGAACGGGATGCGGTCACGAGCTTTCACGAGAGAAGTTTTGACGTTTGCTGGATTGCAATTTTCTATCCATTTTGTTCCAGAGTCGGAATGTTTCTTGTTCTCTCTGGGCCCTAATCAATAATTTTTGACTCATATTGTTTGTCTCATGTGTCATGTGACTCGATCAGCCGGCCATGGACATGAAGCAAAGCTTTTCTTGTTAATTTCACAGGCAGTATTCAAGGAACATTGCAGATTTAAGAAGGTATGGATTTTTCCAGATTTATTCATGATTTAGATGATTATGGTTTAGATAACTGTTTAAGCCTACCTCATCCGCGGTTTACTGTGATGCCATTTCAGAGCTGCCTTTTAGTTGGGGTAGATCTATCATTTAACCTTTCTCCTAACAGCTGCTGATGGGGTGTTAATCTCATGGATTTCATGTAAAAAGTTTACAGAAAGGCAAGCATTACTCCGAAACATCATGTAAGTTGAAGATTCTAACTCATAACGCAAGTATTATTTTGCAAAAATCCTAAAAAGGTCTTACACCTACCGTGCAGATAGAGACGGGCTAATGATCCACGCAGGATAGCTATGCTAGAATATGGACGCTATTTTTAAGCTCCCTATCTTTGGTCTGCTTACTCATTCTTGGCTGTTACTAGCTGGTAGGAGTGGTTTCGAATTTTGATAGCCATCTAATGTACCTCCAAGAAAACTGATCTCGTTCGGAGAATCGTCCAGATTATGAGCCTGTACTAGTTTTTTGGCCGTTTCCCTATCTATAGGCATCGACCATTGATGCTGTGACAAATTTTTAGGGCAATTTATATAGATGGACCTAACTGCGGTAAATTTTCTTTAGCTGCAATGCGGTACTACACATACCTACTTTCGAGAAATTGTGGAGGTGGCCAGTTATCTTGCTTTTGCTTGCTAAGCTTGTGTTCTTAACTGTGTCTGCAGGAACAACCCGAAAAAGCTTGAGGTACGTTCAGGCTGTCCTGTTCTGTGCAATTGTTTGAGTGGACGGGGGTTTGTCCTAAACATATATGTCATGTCGGTTTATTAATGCATTTGCTACTAAATTAGTTAGTTGTTAAAACATGGAAGCATGTGAAGTTATGTCCTGATAATCAGGCTTGTAGCCTTGCACCAGCATTTGACGGGTCAAACCTCTCATTTGGATGAGAACAAAACGCAAGCAGAGCCTGGACTAATGGGAAATCTTAGAAATTAAAAGTGAAAAATCCTTCCGTTTGTGGAATTGGTAACCACCACCTGAAGGAGATGGAACCCAACAGTAAAAGTATCAACCACTTCTTCTATTTCATAAAATGCCCAGAACAACTTCCCACAAAACAGCTACAACCTTTTATATGTTTCTGGGTGTGTTTAAGAAGTGGAAACCACCACAAGGTGGGATGCCTGGCTCTGATGATCTAACCTCTCGTACCTATGGCTGCCTTACTGATCATGCAAAATTTTCAAGGTCAAGGTCCTATGGACGTCAGGCAATTTCACAAGAGCTACGGGATTCTGCCATTACAATTTGACCAAGACTCCAGACCAAGTTCTCATTTCCTCTCAGGTTTGCTGCAAGATGATGAAGAGCATTGTCTCTTTTTTCAGAATCATGATTGAATTGGGTTATGCGGCTCGAAAAGTTGTTTGGGGGATCATGCAAGGTTTCGGCCAAAGCCACCCTGCAATTTGCAGTGTTCTATTGTATTTAGTGCTCCGAAATGGGTCCTGTTCTTGGCAGTTTTGTGAGTCTGATCCTGTTGCAATCAGCTTCTAAGCTGGGACCAGGGGTGCCACTAAATTAGGTATGCCCAATTATTTACGTTCACATTCCTTTTAATCAGTTAGGCGCATAAATTCGCATTCGATTTGTCTGGTTTCCTCATTGATAACAAGCAAAGGACAAGCTGGTAAGGGAGTTTCTTGCTTGTCGCTGGCATACTGCAGTTTCTCACAATATATATATTGGATCCTTTGTGTACTTGATATAAAATAATCTTGTGACTGCTAGAAAGTGGGGTTTTTTCTTTTGTAACTGTTGCCGAACAAAGTTTTTGTATCCCAGAAAATTTTATGTTTTGTTCACCCAACAGCTAGTGGTAATCGAGGGAAGTACAGGTTTCCCTCGGGCATCAACCGGAAGATCATCACTGAAACACGAGGGCTTCGTCTGCCAGCTTCCTATCTGAATAAACTTGGAAATTGTTCAAGTTTCCATTTCTGAACTTTTTTTCTTCTTCAAATTTTAAAAAGAGACATATTTTCTCAAATTGTTAAGAAGTACTCGAGCCTTTTACAGATTGCCAGCTAAGGACCTGATGCCACTCGTTTGTTCATTGTTTTGCACCATTTTATCTTCTATTCAGCCAGCTAAACTTTTCATTTTTTTTCTTACTCTTCTCATAAAGCAGAGCTGAACAGGGGCGGAGCCAGAATTTTCTTCAGGGGCGGGCGGAGCCAGGATTTTCTTCAGGGGCGGGCCGACAGTCCAACCTCTGGATATGGATAGGGTTAAATTGAATTCAAATCCAAAAATTACATGACATAATTAAAAAAATTTATTTTTTTCAATGTAACTTTTTTTTTTCATTGGTCAGTGAAGCCATGGCCTTGGCGAGCCCCCCCCTCCCTCCCTCCGCCCCTGGAGCTGGACATGCCTTATGAATAAGAGGAGAAGGGCACAATGGTGGAGACAAGTGTGGGCTAATGTGCAGGATTGTTTACACTGGCTTAGTCATTGTTATTGATTTATATATTAGGTGCCCCACAAGTTTAAAATGTATACCACTAATGTCCCTAATGCAAAAATTTCTGGCTCTGCCATGTGGGGTCATGGAATCCACCTAACGTAGCTAGCAGGGAAATCGTCCTCCTTGCAAGGTAGGAGATCTCAAACGAACTAATGCTGTCCGAAAATGTTCATGTTCAGGTTTGGATCTGGGATTTTTGAGAGCTCGGTCCTTCAAGTAATTTATAAGGTAAGAGGCAGGTCTACATCAGTAAATTGTTGATCTAAAATCATTGGAATTGGACGCGTAGCATGAGAAACAGTTTTCCTACTGCAGAGAAAACATGGAGCTGCAAGTAGACAGTACCAGCTCTGGTTTGCTCTGCTTAGTCCAGCCACTGACAGGAGCACCAGTCTGTGGGAATCTGAGGCGTTTTCTCCAATGGTAAAATTTCACTTCCCTCATCAATCATTTTCTCGCATTTATTGGTCGAGAATCAAAGAATAAAGAGAAGAAGAAGGAAAAAGTCGGCGTACATAAAACATCAAAGAATATTGACGTGGACAAATGCAATTGTAGAGAAAAAGAGGAAGGGAGAGGGAGGCAAGACAAATCGTGTAGGTTAAATTGCTGGCCTTCACGTGAACAGCCTGTTCAGAACTCATGGAAACACCAATCGAGCACCGATTTTCAACTCCTTTGACAGGTTATGAAGAAAGAGACAAGTGATTCTCGGGAGAAATTACATGGAACATTGGAAGGATATGAATACGAAATGGAGTCCCTTTCATATGAAAGCGTTCACCTTTCTTACTCATAGTAGACAAGTCCAGAAACCAGGCGTCCCGTGATCTCGAGACAATGAGAAAGCAAGTGCCGGTCAAAGCCGAACTAACATGGTTCATAGGAATCTCGTTCCGATCCATGTGAGACTTCATTTCTCATGAAAATGGGCAATATTTGGTTTCACCGGAAGTGTTTTTCATGACCAACTTCGTACGTGTCGCTTTTCTCTCTTGAGGGGAGAAAGGATCATTCCTTTCACAGTACAAAACACGACAAGACGATCACTTCATTTATATTAAAATTTTGCTTACATTCTCGCTATCGTTCATGGTTATGCACATGAAGCAAGGGTTTTCAAGCATTTTTACATTATAATTTTAGGAGAAGTACAAAGGATTTTACATTATAATTTTAGACGAAGTACAAACTCCCCAGATGCTGATGAACTTGGGATCGGTGCTATTAATGCGGGTGCGTAGATAATATTTTTTTTATTCCTCTAAGTATTCTCATTATCGATACGGCCCAATACAAACCTAATTCGCCTTTGACTTGAAAAGACTGATCCCTGTCTCGATGGTCCAAAGTTATTTCTTCATGCCGCAACCCAACTTTAGATGAGAGAATAGATCAGTAGGTGCTGTCAGAATATCGATCTTACACCAGATTTTTTTTTCTTTGACTATGATCCGACTTGACAAGAAAGTGCATTTGGTTTTTTGAATTCATGATTTGCTTGAATTTTCCACCCATTAGAGCCGCTGCAGCATTTAAGCCAATCCTTCCGAATATTTTTACAAGAATGGAGGAGGCTAATATTGTGCTGAGAGACCTAGCTTCTTGGTTCCTGACTCACTTCCCCTGACTGTGCAAGACTCTGCAGGAAAATCTTCAGTCCTGCAAGAACAACTTATTTTTCCCTTAAACCAAGTTTGTGGTGAGGTTTGAATTCGTGACCGGCTGCTTACCAGACAAAGACTTCCCTGGTTTTGCTAATCCGTTACATCAGCAAATCCTTCAATTTTTGCGGCAATTATGAGAGACATCTGATCATTGTAGCAAGTTGCAACTATGGGTACCGCTAACTATGTTGTTCTATCTTATCTTGTTCTATCTGAACGACATATTTTCTTATGATCCGTCAATACTCAATAGGAATGTCAATGGATTAGATTCGAATTGGATATGCTCTTAATCGTACTTGCTTTTTTGAATGTTCATATATGCAGATTCGAATTTGGATTCAAATACCAACAAAGAAATGTCATATCTGAATCCAAAATCCAATTTTATAATTCAAATACAATTCGAATCTGATTTTTACCTTCTTAAATCCGAATTTTGAGTCGAATCTGGTTGATTTTCAAAATATAAGAGTATTAGACATAATATATTTATTCTTATATGATTTTTTAATTGAATATTGAAAATTTTTTCATATTCTGTTTTTTTTTTTCAGAATGGTTTCGTTCAGATATCTAATCCAAAACAGATATATTTACATTCTTACTTTGATCAACAAATTTCTAATAATATGAATGTTGAGAAAATTAAACAATCCGGAAGTATGTAAACGTACGAGCAAGATTGCCTTCCGATAACGTAATCGGTACCAAGCAAACGACTGTAAGTCCCGGCGATTTGGTCTGACTCACCTGAGTATACATTACCTCAGGTTAAATTATCGACACCACATGCGGATCCGCGTAATTCACTAGTGACAAGAACATCGAACAGGATTCACAAAGATCAGATAACTTCAAGATTGAAATAACGACACGGGAATCTTGTATCAGATAGATTATATAGTTGGTTCTTGTCATGATTCCAAAGAATCGGCCCATAAGGATCAAATTCTGCATACTTGATCTGTTTATCAGTTAAATTATGCCTCCAGCCTAGGAAGTGAAGCATTCTCCCAAATTATTGCATTGGTGAGCAACAAAAGAACCCATTGTCCGAAGCCAAAAATCAATTAGACAATTTGTTGCGTTTGGTCAATTTATTTAACTTTATTTTGAATGATCTTGGCATGTTCCTAATGCTAAAAACAACTTCGGTCACAGGAAAAGAAATGCATTACTGAGGAGAGAGAGAGGGTGGTGGGGCTCGGAATCAGCCATATAATTGAAGCTCACTGTCTGTACTGCGATTGGCATCTTCTCCAAAAGAAGGTTGATGATCTTGCTGCCCGCTGCCTTTTCATTCAAACCTTTGTCACATTCCTTCACACATCATGCGGAACTTTCGGTGTAATAAGGACTCCGAATGCACAATATGTGCTTAAAATAATCTGAAAAGGATTTGAGCAATTTCTTATATACCTTATGGGGCTGCTAAGTACAAAGTTTATTATGCTTTCTGCTGTTTCTGCTATTTATTTATTATTCCATGTATACCATATATTTTGGATGAGTGTTTGTGCTATTCAATGATCCAGGTAGACATGTTCCCACATTTTATTACTGATACAAAATCTTTTACGACGGCAAAGCGAATGATTTTGCCTGGTTAAGCTAGGGTCCTGTTTAAGGCATGTCCTAGTTTGATTCTTATTATGTTCTTGTGTCTTAAGTGATGAGACACAGTATTCAAGCTGAATGGTATACCGTTGCCATCATTGATGCTGCAACAACTAGAACCTGGAGGTGGGGGTAATTTTTTTTTTTTTGGTAGTGGGGGAGGGGGCGGGGGTTTGGGAGAGGGCTTGGGTTCTCTTTTCTAGCAGTAGGGCTGCACAATGAGCCGAGCCAACTTGGGCTTGACTCTAATTCGCTCGAAAAAACTCGGCTCATGCTCGATTCATTCATAAACAAGCCGAGTTTGAACTTACAAAGATACTCAAAACGATTAACGAGTCGAGTTAGAGTTTCAAGAACTCGACTCATTTATACTCGACTCACAAACCAGTACTCTATATAATATTGCCAAAACCGGTTCACCGAATCACCGGTTTTAACTTTTAGGGTAAAAGCAATTTTTCACAAGTTACACGAGTTAAAAGCTTACATGAGTTAAACGAGTTACGCGAGTTAATGCTTACACGAGTTAAATGAGCTAATGCTTATAGAGTTAACGTTAAATGAGTTAACACCTAGCGAGTTAAACGAGTCGAGTTTGAACTCAATTTTGTGCAGTCGAATTGAGCTCCAGCTTGCTATGAGGAGCTTGACTCAAGTTGGAGTCGAGCTCGGGCTCAACTAGGCTCGTGTGCAGCCCTAGGACCAGCAGTGGGTAATAAAGCTCGTGCTCACCCGGACAAAGCGAATGATTTTTTTTACGAGGACAACAAGGATTCCAATCATTTATTACTCATGAATGTGTTTATAGGTGATGAACTGGTTGCTAACAGAAATAATTTTGAGCAGGAATTTTCTCTTGGTTAACCTTTTCATTTTAACGGCTTCACTTATTTGGGATCACGGGCTCTAGTCTGTCCAAAAGAAATCTTTCACTCCAATGAATTTGAATAGCCTAATCCTGACGCTTTAACAGCTTCACTTGTGTGGGGATTCACGTGCTCTAGTCTGTCCAAGATAGGCCTTTCAGTCCAATGAACTTGAATAGTCTTCTATTAAATGGTCGCTGTTGTTTAAAGTTAAACACAAGCTACAAGCCAGAGAAATCACTGGAACAAGTTTTACCATTGCACCAGGAATCTGCAAGCATGTGCACGGATGCAAAGTGTGGTCATGTGAGCGAATTTGTGCCCACATGACACTTTTTATCTAATCAACCAACTACTGGTTTGCAAGCTTGTTCCTTCTTCTTCCTCTCAAGAATAGCTAAGAATTCACCAACAAACCCATGGAAGTTTTGGGTGTGATTCGCTCAATTTCTTGAAGAAACTCTCCACCGAAAATGGATGATGTGGGTTCCCTTAGCTTTTCACGATTCCATCTTCAGGAGAAAAAAACAGGTCCAATATAAGAACATGAACTTTGAATACTTGGACGAGAGGATCCCGGGCGTCATTTTTTGAGACCTGCGAGTACTTGGTGGTTTTACTCGATTTACAGAAAACTGACTGACTGCCAATGAAGAATTACCACATTTATTCGGCTCACCTGACACCGATTTTACGGCAAGGGCCTGGGTGCCTGATGCTCAGGCCTCGTTTAAATTGAGAAAGAGAGCATCATTCTCACACAAGAATGGGCATGGGGGCAGGCACCTCAGTACTCATCTTGGCCTTTAGAAATGGGTTGTCAGGCCAGTCCGAGCGCCTCTGATCAAGCTTGACTCGGTCCAACAACTTATATATAATATTATTTTATAATATATATTATTATAATTAATTATATTTATATATTATTTTATATTAAAAATATTATTTTTTAATGTCAACAGGTTGAATCGGGCAGGCGAGTCGATGCCCAACCTTACACACATATGACTACTAAATCAATAGAAAACACTAAAACAGCCAAACACTACGTTAAAATTGCCTTTAATCGTCCATGTCAATCGACGGCTAGCCTGTTCATCGAAAGCGGAGGTTTCCCTTTGCTCCTCAAACTCGGGGACAGCAATTCTATTGAATTTGGTACGGAGTGCTAAGCGCAAGCCGAGGCGGTGAGTCGAAGAAGCCTAGAGCGTAGGCAGGATCAAGTGCATTAAGTGGTTCCCTTAAAAAAAGTAAACCAATAAACTGAAACGTCAATTCTAGAAATTAATAATAAAATTGAAGTATTTCTCAATGAAAAATGTACGACTCACGTTAGTGATAGTGAAACAATTAAAATGCAGCTAGAAATGGCTAATCTAGAACAAAGGCGCATCGGCGGCTAACTCGCCCATGTATCCTCCCATGGGTGTGATGCATCCAAAGCACTATGGGTTTTCTTCAGTGGTTACTACCCTTTCCCAATTCCATGCTTAACAGATGTGTCAAACCTTCCTTTCAAACAACTTGTTTTTCTGAATTCTACAAAATCTTCTAATTTGACATACATACCCATATGCTTATG
Organism: Nymphaea colorata; assembly: GCF_008831285.2. Lineage (NCBI taxonomy): Eukaryota > Viridiplantae > Streptophyta > Magnoliopsida > Nymphaeales > Nymphaeaceae > Nymphaea > Nymphaea colorata. The sequence goes on from NC_045147.1 coordinate 21,804,591, forward strand.
TACTCAAATTACATGCAGGAAAAAAAAAAAGCTACTTCAATCCCAGAAGAAGAGAAGAAAGAAAAGAGAATTTTACCTCATACAGCAAAATAATTAGGAAAAAAATGAGAAAATTTTCAAAAATCAAATCACCTAGGAACATCTAGCTAGGCGTTCAGCCAAGCTTAGGGGCATAGACGAGCCCAAACGCAAGCTAAGGCATGTCTTTGCAATATAGCTTCAGGGCATCACCACAACTCCATCTGTGTTTAGATTTAGTTCATTCAGTATCAAGTTGATCCTTAGACAAGAATTTGGTAAATCAATTATATTAGGAGCAAACATTAACCACTGATGCTTTCTATGTGGCCACTCCCATGGAGTTGACAAGACTCCTGCAGTGATTGACAACTTGGACTGCTTCAATAGCCAAAAAGATTTGTTAACCACATTATAAAACTCTCTGGCTGCCAATGGGCCTTCCTGGACTAACGGCAGTGAGGTCATCGATTTCCCAAATGTGGCAAACGGGTGCATACAATGTGTGCACCACTTCGTTCTCGCAAACAAGTGTTGCTCAAATCATGTATAGTCATTGAAGACGGGGTAAAGTTTATTGCAATAACACTGTCGGGAGGATATAAAATGTAAATGCTCTTAATAACACATAAACACTTGTACAGTAAGGGAAGAGCTCCAGCCATGCCAAGATGTAGAACGGAACACAATATACATGATTACATATGATATCATGGTTTACTTCCCATGAACAGAGAGAACCAATATGACAACAAAAAAATGTCACCCACCCAAAAACTGATTCTGCAACAACCAATGGCCTGGAGAGAGAGAGAGAGAAAGTTGAAGCATCTGTATAACAAACGACGACCATGCTCTACCCAGTAACACCAGCAGGTGGATTCCTTGTTATGAGTTTTAAACTGAATGTCCCTAATTCGTGCTGCTTGATGGTCAGCCAACTGCGGTTCAGCATGCCCCAACTATAAGATCCCACATCTTTCCTAAGAGACGACCATTCTATATTCATGCTTCTTCCGTCTACATCTGTGATGACTCTTTTGCTCTGAAAATGCATTGGCACCAACATCTTCCATCCTCTCTGCATGTTAAAAAGGGAGATAAGTAACTGCTGCACCAAAGAGTGCACGTGTGTTGCATACACACTTGTGTCATTCACGGATACACACACACACACACAAAGATAATGTGATGACTGCTGATTTGAGGTCACTAGTTTTTTCACCATTCTCATTTTTTTGTCGGAAATTTGCTGAGACAGTTATGATCAAGTTATGTCTTTCTCTTTGTTCTGCACGGCGATTCAAGTTAAAGCTAGCCAGTTTTTAACTGACAGAGTTGCGTGATAACAGAACTTAATCAGCAAAACTCTCTCAACTGAAATTTTACACATAACTAGATATACGCTAGGCAATCAGAATGCACATATATCCATGCACATATCATGAAAAAGTGTGTGATCTTATTCACATGCCGTAGAAACCTAAGAAAAATTTCTTATTTTTAAGGAAAAGGATCAGTGAACTGATTGAAAAAATAAACTGAGACCACAGAAAGACTTGCCCGCAAGGATTTGGTCAGTTCTCAAACTTTCTATCCATTATTGTGGTAAAAACGTCGGACTCGTTCAACTAAAACAAGAAATAGGATACGCTCTGCTTCATCAAGACAATGGAATTTGCCAAGACAAAGAAAAGAAGGGTATAAAGCCAATGAGTGGAATTAAAAACTTTAGACATTTGGAAACACACCCATGTGCATAATTGTTCCATATAACTAAAAGGCCTTTAAACTTCTAAGAAATTGCCTGAAACCAAAGGATTGCAGTACCAATTTGTGAAACCTATTCTAGTATCTTCTCTTTGCATTTTACATCCAAACATTGTTCTGAATTCCATAATTCCAGGATAGCAAAATTGAAGGACATTAACTAATAGCTGTTAATAGTTGAGCCTAATGGGTCTTCTAACTAAATGCCCAAGCCTCTGAGATTGGCCTCAAGACAACTCATCGGGGTTCCTTGACTTCTGCTTCCTATCTGATTGAGAGGTTCCAGAAATACTACTCCATCCTGCTGCTCACTGAAGTTATGGTTCAAGATTTAATAAAGAGTGTCCTATTGATACCTAACTGAATTAAGATCTTCAAGGGTCTTGAAGCAGGGTGGTCCACTCGATCATTCTCTTTTTATTATGCAGAGGAGATGGTCAAACAGAGGCATTTTTTTATAAAACATTACATACAGGTAGGAAAAACCAGGCAGCAAGAACTGAAAATATGAGGCAACATTAAGAAAGAACGGTCAACATGCAGAAAAATCATGAAAAGTAGAGCCAGTTAAGGAGAAAAGAGGCCCAGCCTACAGAGCAAGCAGGTGTCCTCAGCCCTGAATGCTGACATCAAAAAGATCCATTTTGGCGCCCCAGTATGAATGAAAGCAACTAAAGTTCATTTTTCAGCTTAGCAGCAAACTTGAACATCTAAATTCTAATGCAACTCAACAGATGCTCAAGTAGTAATCAATCAAACTACTTGTGGTGCCAATGTCCCTTTTGCAATGACAACAGAACCATACACTACAGTTGGGCGAAATTAAGCAATGAAGTTTTTAAAATCTAAAGAAAAAACTAGACATGTGATTTTTCCTAAAATCTTGGAATCTATCTAATATTTTGGCAAATTTTCCTATCTCCTAGGTAGGCAACGGGACAAGTAATTGCTTCAAACTAAATGCAAAAAGGGACACCCATTACATCATCGAGTGATCTTAGAAGATCAAAACACCATTCAAATTTCAATACAAACTATAAGTCCCAGCTAAGCTAATCGCGAACCTGATGATGAGCTGACGAGATGGAATATAGAGAAATATGAAGCGTCGATGGAAATGTAACATAAACCAAAGCAAGACGGGAGCTAAAAAGGAAACATAATTAGCCAACATATTAAAGGGATAGAAGATGGAAACGAAGGGTTGCTGATTTTGGAATCAATTTAACTCATGTCTCAGCAGAAATTAATCTATACATGAATTAGCACATAAAAAGAAAATTTACACAACAAAGAAAATTCAGAATCAATTTGTACCTTCAACTTCCATATCGGCGGCGCCAGAGTCGCCCCAAAACAAAATACGCGAATCATCCTCCTCTTCATCAAGCTCATCGCCATAGCCATACTCCACGTCCCCTCTATACCCTGGCTCGCTCACATACCCAGACTCGTTGTTCTGGGAATCAACAACCCCTTGCAACTGGTAACTTGAAGAGCAAACATTTTCCCCTCCACCGACTACATCCTTCCCCTCCTTCCTGCCAGAACCCTTGGAGTCGTCGGAAACCCAATTTTGATCGCAATTGAAAAACAGCTCCCCGCTCGAATCCGTCCCTGCCCAGATGGGGAAATCCGAAGCGGAGGCCGCGGCAACCGCCGTCCGGCTCCGATCGCCGCTGCTGCGTCCAGAGGCAGATCGCGAACCCCGGCGCCTTCGTTTCCACGGGTGGCGGAAACCCACCACCATCTTCTTGGACTGCTGATTGGAATCATTAGTATCGATGAGGGTGGTGGGGCTGGCGAATTCCACGAATTCCATATTCTTTGAGATGGAGGTCTGGGGGTTCATGGGTCGGTCCGAGAGGCACTGTTTCTTGGTAGGGAGGTTGACAAGACCATCTGGGGCCTTGGGCTTCTGCTTATTCGTGGTTATGGAAGAAGATGAAGTAGGGTCCCTGCTTGGGGAATCCGATTTCTGGGATTCAGCAGAGAGGAAGAAAGGCTTCCATCTATTGAGCTTCAGGGTGCAGGACTCTAGGGAATGGCGGGAGAAAGGTTTGTGCGTCATGATGACGACGATGACGATGTTGGTAGTGCTGGTGGTAAAAATGAAGATGATAAATTGGTGGTACACATCTTCAAGAAGGCGTGGAGAAGAAGAGAGGCAACCACGAAAAGCCAGAGAGCGACTCAGAGGTACAGGCTCGATAAGGAACAAGCAATTAAAAGGACTAATCAAAATGGTCCTGCCGACTCCTGCCTTTATACATTATTACACTTCCATTGAGCATTATCAAATAAGGGCCTATTCTGTTCATTTTTTCCTAATATAATGCTAAATCGTGATCAATCAGCCAGAAATTTGGATAAGTATTTCTTTTGATGACTATGCTGTTTTGAAGTTAGAAAAAAGTATGACGACCACAAGATGTTTCTCTAAAAAATGTCAGACTTTAATTTGAGTCTTTGAATTGCTAACTGTGAAAAAAAAAGCATCAGCCAAAATGCATATAAACTGAAGACATAACTGGAATCGGTTTTCATTAAAAGCTTGATTGATTGTGTCCATGGTCCTTTCATGCAAGAGTGTACTTTCCGCTCCAGAAAACGAGAAAGAAGGATGACCATCTTTGCTCAACTTTACATCCTGGTATGTAAAAATGGCTAAAGCAGTCACCTAGTTAACAGAAAACATGCCAATAGAGAACATTGGCTAGGCTGCCTGCTTATGAAGTTCAACAACCTTCCTTGTTTGAAATCGGTCAGCCAATACTGTTCAATGTTTGTCCAAGCAACGCAGATAAAAGCACCAAATTTCTTTTGATTTTATACTAAAGGTCCAAGGCGGAAGCGAGTTGGAGAATTTTTTTTTTTTAAGTCTAAAATGCCATGAAATGAAATACTACAACAATCTATTTGAAAGCAACAGATGTCCGATGAAATTGGAAGGAAACTAAAATATGAAGTGGACGGCTGTAACTCAAACTAAATATGCAATGCATCGGATATACAAGATTACCACTCCAAACCAAAAGAGAAAAAATGTTTAGTGGGCGAAAATGGAACTTGATTAGTAGTAGCCAGTAGGGATGTCAACGGATTAGATCCAAATTGGATGCACCTTTACTATGTCTAATTTATTAAAATTTATGCGATGTTTTTCACGTATTCGGATTCAAAAGCAATAAAAAAAAGGTCGTGTATGTATCAAATTTTAAATTCACAACTTAATCCAATCCGGAACTCAATTTGGATGTTAAAACTGACCTCCAAATTGTTTGGATATTGAAATATAGAAAATTTTAGCTGGTCATGTTGAGATTGAATTTTGGCTGACATTTGGTCTGAATCGGTACTAACATGCCTACGAAACAGTTTTAGAACTGAATTTGAATCCAAGTTTGACATTAAGTAAAAACTTCAGACCTTATGAGAGCTAGATCCAATTCGATTTTAGAAAGGAGGTTTTAAATTTTTAATATGTCAGTGATTTTTCATGGATGTTCAGTCGCTTAGATCAACATTTTCTCACAAAGAATTGTTGGACAATGAATGGTAGTAGGAAGGGCCGAATGGAGTGGTCGGACAGGACAGGGATTATATTCTGTTTTTGCTTTCTTTTTTCTCCACAGCTTTGAGGACGCCGCTCCATTGAGACGTAGCTTCCGCGTTGTCGCCATCACCCCACTCCCTCTTTCATTCTTCAAAAGCAGAATAGAAAAACCCAGTCCAAAACCCTCCTTACGCGAAGGCGAAGCTGCGTGTGGGCCTCCCGACGCTCGATCAAACGCGGAAAATCAAATCCTGACTAACTTCTCTCGATTCATGTGAAAATGGTAAGGCTTTTCCAAGATTGGGTCACCTAGAAAACTTTTTCCACCCAACCAAACAGTCTGGTTCTCCAAGTTCGGCACACATCATGTACGGCTTTTCTGGGTTTTCAGTTGATGGGGAGTCTCTAACTGAAAATCCTGTATTTTTTCCCCTCAAAATTGACCGGTCTCTTGATGGCTTTAGTTTAGGGGTGGGCATGCTCTCGGCCGCTCTGATTTGCAGTCGGGCTTGGGTCGGCCCTCGTGCCATCTTGGCAGTTCGGACCTATGCCCGGCCAAGTCGAACTGGGTTCGGCCTGTCTTGGTTTTATTTTAATAAACAATATATGTTTTATATAAAAATATATAAAATAAATATTAATAATAAACTTTTAATCAACCGGGTTTGGCCCGATTTCTTGCGGGGCTTGAACCAGGCCTGGGCCGGTTCGACCCGAGCACTCTTACTTTAGTCCAAGTCTTATTTATATAGAAATCTTAGTTGCTTTTGGGTTGCATCTGTAAGTCAAATTTGGACCAATAGAAATGATTTCATGTGGAACAAAATTATGCGACATGACTTGTTGCCAAACCTTTGTTGACTTTCTAACATTTAATGCTTTTTATTTCGAGGAAAGGTCGACTTATGAATTTCGACGTAACGGGCAGAGTTTGAAACAGTGAACAAGATTTGGCGTGATGTTTTTTTGTCAGCGGTTTGTCAATTTTGGCTTACACCACTTCTTCGACGTGTAGAAAAAACAGCAAAAAATTCTCGTGTTGATTTACTTTGACCAACTTCTTAAAACTAAAATGATCAAACAAAAGAAATTAAAACTTGGTATCCAACTTAGTTTGCCTGGCTCTATTTGAAATTGAGTCTTATATTTGAGAACCCAGTACCTTGCATGTAAACTACATGCATAAAAGATATGATCATGAGGTTTTCGAAGGCTGTTTTTCTAAGTGAACATTTAAAAAAAAAAAATCGTATTTGACTATTAATAGGATGAAAATAAGATATGGAACTCAAATTCAAATTCAAATACCAAACTGCATAGTGCATACCAAATCCAAATTCCATTAGTAATTAGACATTTAGACTTGAATTGCTTTAGTCCCATTGACTAAATTGATTCGAACCCCCACTCCCCAGTCTCAGGGGCCACTTTCCTGGAGCTGCGTGTGGAAAGTGGAAACTGGGAAATTATAATGAATTGCTTGGTAAATCGATGACCGACCGTGGACCATCACCAGAAGTGGTCACATACCAACGAAGATTCATCGACAATGCCGCTTCCCGGCGATCCTTTTAAAGGCTACCAATCTCTTCAAATCCATCATCGCTTGCCTGTTTTCTTCATCATGGGGAAGCTGATAATCTCTTCCAGCGCTGACGAACCGGATTTTGGAGGACTGTTCGTAGCCCTCATCATTGCATTGGTTTTCATGGCAATATGCTTTCCTCCAAGGCGGCGAATTCTTGTACCGCTGTGCGGTTGCGGTTATTGCCGGAGATGCCGTCCCTTCTTTTAAGGGAAATGAAGCTCTGTTCGTGCTTCCTGCAATCTTGTGTCTCTATTTCTTCGTCGACAAATGGAAGCACTTGTTCCCTGAATTTTGTTTTCCGTTCATGCATTTGATTTTTCATAAGCTGGACGATTGTATGCAACAACACCATCGATTCGGAAGTTGTTTGTATAAACTACCATTCACCAATCTGTGCATGTTTCGCAGAATGTAAGCAAAGGATTCGCTTCAAATGTTCAGTCCCTGTAATTATCTGGTGTGAAGGAACAAGCTGAAACACTAAGTTGGTATTGGGCAGATCCTGATGAGATTACGCCAAGAGAATTATATTCTGGAGATCAAAGGCTTGGCCTTCTTCAAATTTGAATTCTTGATTTAACCCACCAAACAGGTGAATGGAGAACTTGTTGCCATTGTTCAGTTACTCGCATGAAGCTTAATTCTGCGACCGGAAGTCTTTGCATCAGCTGTAAAGTTTGTCAGTTTAATTCCCGTGCATAACAAGAACGTTTTGTTGTTGAAAGGGCGTCTAAAATTCAATATCTTGTTCTGCTTCCCTTGCTGTGTGGTTGATCCAAGAGAAAGAGGAAACTTTTTTCTTCGGACTTGCAGACAATTTTATGCAGTTCTTCTGTAAGAGTAATATTTTCTATGTCAAATAAGGACAGGAAACCAACTCCTGTTTCATGGTTCACAAGGGGATTTTCTCACCCGGCCTCCCTGCCCACCCAATGCTCTTATTTTAGCTCGGTATCAATGTTAGGATCCAATAGATCGAGCCTTTATTCGATCCATTTGTGCCAGTAACCCGGACAGAGTTTTAGTTCCTTTGATTTTGGACACTAGACCTTAATTGCAATTATCGAACAAAGTGCGCTTGTTTACAAGCCTGTTAAGCATGTGTACAGAGCTTTCTTCTTACAAATGCTCGTATAAATTTATACTAATTAATTGGTATTAGGCAATCCCAAATTGTGTTAGGTTTGAACCATAATAACAAATCTTGTTTTTATATTTTAAATGGTGAGGTTTTTCTTCGGTATAGTACGACAAACTTGAAAAAAATGGAAAACATATGATAGATTTAAAAAAAAATTACAAAAAAATAAAAATTAGGAAAAGATAAAAATAAGTTAGAAGCTAATAAAAAAAATAAGCACGTAAACAACAAATAAAATATAAGCAGTATAACATTAAAAAGGGGAAAACGAAAAAGTGTGTGTAGATTTGGCTGACCGAGTGCATTGAGGTAACGAGAGAAAGTTGCGTGCGCGGTGCGATTTGTACATCCTAGGCTCGATTTGGGATCTAAATGGTCGATATAGTTTTGGTTTTTGTCTTGTTTTTTTTCTTTTCAGGTCGGCGGGTTTGAGTTCAACGAGATATGATTTTGAATTGGTTCTAGATTATCCAAAACAGAATCGGATACATCTCTAATCGTTTAATTTAAAGGTGGCTTTTGAAAATTGAACCAAGTTTCGTGTTTGATTCCATTCAAATCAATGGCAACCAAACTTTAGGATAAATTATCTCAAAATGAAAACAGTGATAATCAGTGATTTAAAGCTATATTTGGATGAAGGAAAGAGAGGTGTAGGAATGGATGAAAGGGAAAAAAAGAAGAAGAAATGGGAAAGAAAAGAAAAATAAAAAAAGGAAAATGATCATCCATGAATTGAAATTACATTAAAAACTTATTTCCTTTCTCTTGCATCTAAACACTTTATTTTTTTTTTCTCTATATTATTCGTTTCATTCATTTCCCTCCCTCTCCTTCCATTCAAACTGGCTGTAAAAGACAAACTGGGATTCAACGTCAGTTTTTCGTTCTGCGGTTTACTCCATTACCCGGAACCTGTTGGTTTACGAAGGTTCTTTGTGAGTTGGGGTGACAACATAAAGAAAATACGTGGTATTAGCGATTTGCGAACTCGTCTTAAAAGGTCTAACTAAAAGCCACCGAGGTGGGATTAGGAGATGACTCTTCCAATAAAACATGGGATTTATCGAGGATGATGTCGCTGAAGGCCGGGGTGGAGGACAACAAACGTTATGCTATTGCTATGGCTGCCTGTGAGTTTCGTTTATCTTCTGTTAGTGTTTCCGTTCCGATCAAAGTGAACCTTCTCTGAAAGCCTAAAACTCGACAACCAACTTGCCAGATCGGTGCAATCTCGACATTGTGACATCGAATTTGATCTCTTGAATCGATTGTATGTTGATGCCAATGTGATCTTTTCCTCATTTCCATATTATTCCTTACCAATTTTAACGCTCACTGTTTCGTATGGTTCGTTTTGGGGCTAGTTCTGACAGTAGTAAATTAGGAGTCAGTTTCTGTATTGGGGCATAAAGAATGAAAGGGGTTCTGGGGCAAGTGCACAGTGGTGATTTATGAAGACAGAGATTGAAGTCGACTGGTCGTGGAGGTACCATTACAGACATAATCTGAAGCATCTTGGTACTGTAATGGGTGTGCCAAGAGTGTTAAGAAGGTTGCAGGTTGAATTTTGCAGCGTTGCAAACTGGTGCCCGATAAGTAACTTGTTTGGACATCTTAACATGCTATATGATGCTTTGAGTACTGCAGCTCTTTCTTTTTTTTTTTTTCTTTTTTTTTTGTGGAAATAATGGTGCTTGAATTGGGGACATGACGAGCTGAAAAGTTCAATATTGTATTGACCTGTAGACGGCGCTGTTTGAGCTCATCAATCAATCATGCATCTTTTAGTTTTTCTTGGTTTATAATCGATTCACTTATTTTACTTCTAGTCCATCACTTGGCACTAAAGCGCTCTGTGCAGTGCGGTTATCAGTAAAGGAAGAGTCGTGGGGCACCTGTAGGACGTGCTGCCTTTATGGTCTCAACCAAATATTTTGGTGCTTTAACTTTTGACGAAGACAGTTGATATAGCTAGCAAAATTGTACTAAAATAGCTTAAAATTGTTGTCTTAGGACAAACGGATTTGTAGACAGTCTAAGAGCTTGTGTCATTGTTTTCTGTCTTAACAGCAGGCATTAAGAGGAAGATTTTGAGTTCTTACAATGCTTCTGTCTTAACAGCCAGCATTAAGAGGAAGATTCTGAGTTCTTACAATGCTGCCAACTAGGTTTTTCGGGCACTTGCAAGTAGGGGTAAGCAGCGAGCTGGAGCTACTCGAGCTCGACTAGTTAAAGCTCGGTCAGTGAATAAGTTCGAGCCGAGTCATTTGCTTAACGAGTCGGACACGAGTTCATGTGTCGACTCGTTCAAATAATCGAGTTGAGTTCGAGCTCAACATGTAACTGATGAGTCAAGCTCGAGCCTTAATCGAGTTTGCCGAGCCTTAATCAAGTCGATATATTCAAATGAGTTTACGAGTTTATCGAGCCTTAATCGAGTTGAGCTCGAGCTCAATACATAATGATGGATATCAATTTTATTCAAACGAGTTTGTCGAGCCTTAATCGAGTTGAGCTTGAACTCAACCAGTAACGATGGATATCAATTATATTCAAACGAGTTTGTCGAGCCTTAATCGAGTTGAGCTCGATCTCAACATATAATGATACATATAAATTCTATTCAAACGAGTTTGTCGAGCCTTAATCGAGTCAAGCTTGAGCTCAACACGTAATTGCCAAGTTGAGCTCGAATTGCTTCCGTCAAGCTATTCTCGAGCTCGAGGTTTCATTAGTCAAACCGAGCTCGAACTAAATGAACTTGGGCTTGACTCAGCTTGTGTTCACCCCTACTTGCAAAAGAAGGAGAGTCTAGGTTCATTGCAGTTGCAACTCTCAACGGTTGCTTGTCTACCATGAACATTTTTTTTCCTGTGGATTCTTACATTCTTTGATTCTTATTGAAGCATTGATGTAGCACGTCTGTGGATGAGAAATCTCTCAACTCACGTATCCTGTGGTTGGTTGCATCCAGTGACTTGAACAAAGTAGTTTGAATCTGAAAGGTCCACGCTCATGATGAAAAAATAAAAGTAACATATGTTTGAGAAGCACGTAACTTCAGTATCATGGGTAGATTCTTTCGACTGGTCCCCATTTGAGAGAGAGAGAGAATGAGTCCTTGGTCAATGATTTTTAATGGATGTTCGTTCGCTTACATCAACATTTTATCAGAAGTTTTGTTAGACAAATCCGATAGGGCTTTCGGCTTGTTTTGGGATCTTTTATTTTTTTCCATTGAAGCGTAGCTTTCGCGCTTCTTATCCACCCATTTGTCCATCTCTCTCCTCTTGCATGCCCCTTCTCTTTTTCAAAAGCTGAATAGGAAAGGCCAGTACAAAACCCTCGGTTACCAGAAAACAAACTAAAGCTTCAGACTTTTAAGAAGTTAGAAAAGTTGAAAAGAAAAGGAATTTTTCTGAATGATCTAAATAAAATGGATGATATGTCCATTCATGAGGGCGTATTTGATTGTAAAGAAAAAATATCATGGATGAAAGATACGTATAGCCATATAAAACAACGTGTAAAGTACGTATAGGCGACAAAAATAATGTTTTCAAAAGGGTGCAAATAACTTGACCCCTTTCAGCATGGAGTAATTGCAAACAATATGAGATTGGAGAAGGGAGATACTTTTTTTTTTTTTCCGGTTGCTGGGCTGTAGCTGGTAGTTCCGTCTTCTGTCTTCTTCGTGTTAATGTCATCAATTTTTTTATCTTCTGCAGCCTGCAGGCATCAATTTCTTCTGCAATCAACGGAGGATGCCCAACTTCCAGCAACTTGTCTTGTCATCTAAACTTGCAAACCAAGTTTCAAAACTGGTTAAAAGACTAATCTGCCACAAAATTTAATTTTCATACAAAGTTTTTTGAAGGTGTCATCCAAACCCATCTTAAGATTGTTTTCTAATTGATATTTGCTATGTAAAAGTGATTTATGTGATCGGTTTAACAATAAGAGTCCCTTGCATAATGTCGAGATAGAACATGTAACTTTTTAAAGGTGACATGACTTGTCACCAAACCTTCGATAATTTTCGAAGAATGCTAGAAACGTCGGTTTATGAATTTCTCTATAAACTACTACCACCATGCATGATAACCAACCCAGTTGCAAAAAATCGTGAACAGGGTTTGGTGTGAATTTGTCGCCTTCGATTGCAAACGCTACAGAATCCATCGACAAGCATGACGCTGTGGTTCTTTGAATTTCCGCAGTTTGGTCGATTTTAGCTTGCACCGCCCCTTGGACGTGTTGAACCTGAAACTTACTGTCCACAAGGTGAATTTCGCTATTTATAAAAGGTGTGTGTTTCCTTGCCCTGTCCTGATTGTTTTACCAAGATTTTACAAGAACACATCCAAGTTGTGATGGAATTATAATTAAGTTGGTAGGTAAATCGATGTTTTCAGATCATGGGACCATCACCGGATCGACTTGGTCACTCGCTAATAAAAATTTATACGCACGACTGCTTCCTGGTCTTCCTTTTAAAGGCTACCAATCTCTTCAAATCCATCGCTTGCCCGTTCTCTTGTCGTCATGGGGAAGATGATAATCTCTTCTGCAGCAGATGAACCAGATTTTGCAGCAATCTGTGTAATTCTGATCGTTGCGTTGGTTGTCATGGCAATCTGCTTCTCTTCACCAAGTGGAATCCGTGTAACGGTGCGCTGCTGGCGTTGCGGTTGCCGTAGATGCTGCTGCTAGTTACTTCTTTCAGGGAAAACGAAGCTCTGTTTCATGATTCCTGCAATCTCGCGTCTGTACTTCGTCGTCAACAACCTGAAGCACTTATCCTTGTTCCTTGAATTTTCTTTTTCGTTCATGATTTTTCATAAGCAGGACGATTGTATGGAACAACACCGTCGATTCGAAAGTTGTTTGTGAAACTACCATTTACCAATCTGTGCATGTTTCGAAGAATGTAAGCAAAGGATTCGCTTCAAATGTTCAGTCTGTGTCTGCTGAAGTGTGATAAAACAAGCTGAAACACTAAGTTGGTGCTCGGCAGATCCTGATGAGATTATGCCAGGAGAGTTTCATTCTGGAGATCAAAGGCTTGGCCTCCTTCGATTTTAAACTCTTAATTTAACCCACCAAACAGGTGAATGGAGAACTTGTTGCCATTGTTCAGCTACGCACATGAAGCTTAATTCTGCGCTACAAAGTCTTTGAATCGGCTGTAAAGTTTGTCAGTTTAATTCCTGTGCATAACAAGAACATTTTGTTAGAAGGGCGTCTAAAGTTCAATATCATGGCATGCTTTCCTTGCTGCGTGGTTGACTTAAAAGTCTCCTCTATCTCTTCTCTTCAGGCTTATAAACAATTTTGTGTAGTTCTTTTGTAAGAGCCATAGACAGGTTTTCTTGTCAAATGAGGACAGGAAAGCCAACTACTGCTTCACGTTTCACTCGGCCTCCTTGTCCACCTAATGGTGTTATTTTGGAGCTCGGCGGAAAGGGTTGTTTTATTTAATATGTTTAAGGGGTCTGTCCTATGAAATTTGTGGTCGCTATCACAACCCAATGTGCTACTTTCACTCACTATAAAACCGCTTGGAAGCATGTCTCAGAGACGACGGCTACAGTTCGAAAGCATGTGCTATGTGAACTCAAGGGACGATGGGCACATGGGAGAAAGGGGGCGGGCTAGATCAGTAATCCTTCTACGATTAGCCTAGGGGAATGTATGTGATTGTTCTTTAGCGCTTTATTTGGTTGGAGGGAAAGGAGGGGAGGGAATGGGAAGGGAAGGGAAGAGAAAGGAAAGGAAAAGGAATGAAATAGAAAGGAAATGAAAGAGCTGATTAAAAAGTTTATTTGGATAGAAAGGAAAGAGAAAGTAATGAAATGAAAAAAAAAAAAGACTAAATAGCACTGTATTTAGAAAGGAGGGAAAAAAAAGGAGGGGTAGTGCTGAATCCAAATAATTTTGAATCGAATTTGGCTGATTTTCAAAATGTAAGGGCAATAGATGTAAGATATTTGTTTAAAAATAAATATGATCAGATGTCGTTTCTTAATTTCAAATCCAATTTGATTTCTTAATCAGATTTTTTCGGAGCAGTTCGGTCGAATATCCGATCCAAAACAGATATATTGAAATCCTTAAAATGGACAATGCTACAGTTCACTAGATATTTTTTTAAAAAAAAAGAATTATTTAAGGGGGCCAAGCCTTGTTTTCCAAAAATATTACAGAGGCCAAACAGACATTTTTAAGCCTCTCAGAATTCCCCTTCCGTCGGAATTGACCTACTCAAAGGGAAGGACTTTTAAACACGCTCGAATGTTTGTCCGACATTTTATGTAGAATTCTGTACTTATTCACACTTTGAGAAAGAAAAAGTCTACCTGATAACTGCATATGGTAAATTTTATTTGTAAGATTCTGTACAAGTGCTCACGTTTGGGTGACAGCATTTTGAAAACATCGTTTATATTATGTACAGGCGACAAAAAATAATGTTTTCAAAAGGGTGAAAATAACCTGGCCTCATCGTCATCAAACACAACACCTTAGATTGTTTTTCAAACTGAAATTTGATATGTAAGAGTGATTTATGTGGTTGGTTTTACGACAAGAGTCCAACGTCTCAGATAGAACACATTAACTTTGTAAAGTGACATGACTTGTTACTAACCTTTCAATAATTTTCTAATAATTCTCCAGAAACGTCGACTTGTGAATTTCTGTATAAACTGCTGCCACCATGCATGATAAGCGACAAAAAATCGTGAACAGCATTAATTTGGCGGTGATTCTGTCATCTTCGATTGCGCAGGCTACAGTGGCAAGCATGACATCGTTCTTCTTTGAACGTGTTGGACGTGGAGCTCACCAGACCACAAGCTCACCAAGGTCTCCGCTATTTATAAAAGCAAAGGTGTACGTTTCATTTGACATATTCTAAGGTCACCATGTCCTGTTGAACTAGTTTTGATTTCATCAAAGCATCCCAAAATTTTGGTTTCGCCTCAAAAGTCACGTTTTAGAGTGTCATCTAACCGCTTCCTTAGACTTTTATTTCCTATAAATAACTTTTTAGATCAACAAAAAGTGAAGGAGAGAAACTGAAAGTTGCATGCTTTTTACTTGATCTGATTGTATGTAATAGGATTGGCAATTGGGTTTTCTTTTCTGTAACCGAATTCAAGTTTGACTATTATAAGATCAACATTCATATGTAATAAGGATGGTTATTTGTAGGATGCAAGTGGGGTTCAACTTCCAAGTATGAAACTGCGTAACCAAATTCTGATTAGCAATTGGATTTGAATTGCTTTAATCAGATCTGACCAAATGGGTTCCAAATCGAATCGATAACTAATTTACATCCCTAACATCAAGGCCATTATACTGGCCTGCTGCATGTGGTCTTCTCTTTTCCATACCGTGGAGACCGGGAAATTATAAAAGTTGGTAGGTAAATCGACGCTTTCAAGGAACAGATCGTGTGGCCATCATCACATCGACTTGGTCTTGTCAATGAAGATCGATACGCGTGACTGCTTCCTGCTCATCCTTTTAAAGACTACCAATCTCTTCAAATCCATTGCTCGCCCGTTCTCTTTCCCTCATGGGGAAGCTGATAATCTGTTCTAAAGATGATGAACCAGATTTTGCAGTATTCTGTGTAGTTCTGATCATTGCATTGGTTATCATGGCAGTCTGCTTCCCTCCAGCAATAAGGGGATTCCGTGTAACGGTGTGCCGCTGCGGTTATTGCCATAGATGCTGCTAGTTTCTTCTTTCAGGGGAAAACGGAGCTCTGCTTCATGATTCCTGCAATCCTGCATCTGTACACTACTTCTTCGTCAACAAACGGAAGCACTTATCCTTGTTCCCTGAATTTTCTTGTTCGTTGATGACTTTTCACAAGCAGGACGATTGTATGGAACACCACAATCTATTCGAAAGTTGTTTGTAAAACTGCCATTCACCAATCTCTGCGCGATTCGCAGAAGGGAAGCATAGGATTCGCTTCAAATGTTCAGTATGTGTCTCTTGTGAACTGTCAAATAAATAAGAAGCTGGAAGGCTAAGTTGGGTTTACATTCTGGATATCGAGGGCTTGGCCTTCTTCGATTTAAACTCTTTTACTTGAACCCATGAATTACAAGGCAATGAAGATCTTGTTACCATTGTTCTGCGATTCGCACGAAACTTAATTCTGAGTTTCAAAATTTTGCATCAGAGTTTGTCAGTTCAATGCCGCGCATTGTTTAAAGGGCGTCTCATTCTTTCCTTTGCTGTATGGTTGACTACAGGCAATCACGTCTGGTTCTTTCTATAGAGCCATACTTTTCATAAAAACGGTTAAATGAGGGCAGGAAGTACACTTCCCTTAACCTGAAAATGAGAAAACCCCAGCTAAAACGAGGCTCCTGTTAAGAAACTTATTGAAGTGACTACCTTTTTTTTTTTTACATTATAAGCAAAGTGAGCTCTAAAGTAGAAATTTTCCAAAATAACACAAATGGACGAAATGAGTTGGGATGGTACCAGACTGTATTACTCCTCTTTTTCATTTTTATCTATTTACAACAATTTTTACAAATTTTTAAACTAAATATGAAGCTGAATTTTCGTTTTTCACACGACTTGTAGAGCCAATTTATGCATGTCACTTTGCAAAACATATGTACTGATATTGCAGCATTGACATTGTCATTTTCTAAAGGGAACCATCTCAATAACTTTCCTGAAAACAATTACAATTGGTTGAAAGCTTTTTTACAATACGTTTGGTGTCCAAAATGATCAAAATGTCCTTCTGTCCAAAAAGATCAAACTGTCCTTCTGTAGAAAAAAGAGAAAAAGAGAGAGGACGACTCTCTTGTAAGGGCAAAAATGGAAAAAGGAAAAGTTTTTTTTTTTTTTTACATAATGACTAAAACGCCACATTATTTTTTAAAATGACCCAAATATTATATAGTCTTTCAAAAGGGGGTGGGGTCGATGAAACCCACATTATTGCGCGTTCAGTTCTGGTCCGATCGTATACCGCGTTCTATCCCAATTTGAAACCCACGAGGCAAGATTTCAACGTCAAGCGTGAAGTCCGGTGAGAAACGAGAAGCCGGAGGTTAAGGTCTACGGCTACATCGGGTTGTTCACGGAGCTCACGTCTATGAAAATCGAATAAAAAGCTTGTCTTCTACTACTCACTGGTGCCAACCCATGAAATGTAAGTCAAGGAACCAAGATTGAGAAGAAAACTGAAAGCATGTAGACATCTTCTAACGGAACACTAACATTTAACAACAAGCTGTTTCCCGTTTTTTCACTAAAAACAAGATGCACAAAAAAGACTTTCTCATATGTAATTTTGCAGAAAAATTCCATCAAATTTGGTCATTCAAAGTTCAAACTTATCTTTAGAAAGTATCATGCCTGAAGATAAATGATGTGAATGGAGTTAACACCCCATTCACCAACACTTTTTTGGTTTGACAAAGTTTCTCATTTTAAGAAGGCACTGTTGGGAGATACAAAGTTTCACCGGTTTCAATACGACAGGCTTTAGCTTTACTCTTATCTGACAGTTATCAGCAAAAGTTTGGGCCCATATCAGGAAAATTCAGGAACTTCAGGTCCGTTTTTGGCATTTACAACCCAACAGTAGGTCCGGAAATGGAAATTCCCTCCGTTTCTGGCTTCATT
This sequence comes from Nymphaea colorata, assembly GCF_008831285.2. Classification (NCBI taxonomy): domain Eukaryota; kingdom Viridiplantae; phylum Streptophyta; class Magnoliopsida; order Nymphaeales; family Nymphaeaceae; genus Nymphaea; species Nymphaea colorata. The sequence continues at coordinate 21,822,339 of NC_045147.1, forward strand.
GTCTAACTGTAGCATTACAGGCAGAGATCCATTGCACTACTCCACATTTGTTTGCTTCTCACTTTGCAAGGTGTTTTATTGTAACAGTCGAGAATATGCATCCAGGTGGCTCCTTTCATCTTATCTTCAGGCTATCCGTTACAATTCAAACCATTTGCAATATGTTGGCTACCAACATCCCCATGAGTTTAGAAGCAACTATAAGTTCATAGAAAATTATTACATACTATGTCACATAGGTACGGGTACTGATTCGAACTATTTCAAAAAAAACTTGGATACAGGGTATATATATATATAAGAATTCAAACAATGCAAAATTTATAGTTTCTAAAGAAGAAGATATTGAACAAAATATGAAAACGCAGATGTGTTTCCTGAGTGTAAATAGTGTAAAGAACAAAACTGAAATCCTAAATTTTGGATAGGAAAGGACTCAGTGAACTTTGATCGAATCCTAAATTGGACAGAGACCAACATTGACCGTATCCTGTATTGTTTGACCAGTACCTAAGAAGTATCCGGGACAGTACCAGTAATGGTGTCGTACCTAACCGGTAAGGGTACGCTGCCTTTACAGTAATACCTATGTGACCAATATTACATATGAGAGAGAGAGAGAGATCAACATCTTGACGTTCGCAGATATGGGCATGATACAATTTTTAGTTTTTTCCAATTAATATTCATGAGCTGACAAAATATACGTGCAGTTCAGATCATCTATACAACATTCAGTACAATCATGAATGAGAATGAACTGTTGGTTCCACGGAACTACCGGTTTCACCAAATGGCTTGATGGGATACCCAAGCTGAACTGATCTAGAAAAATAATGAACAAACCTACAGGATACAGTCGCTTGCAACAATTCCTGGGATCCTCAAGGAAAAACAACATGCTACAAGACCGTACCAGTGCCTGGTTGTGCTGTCACCAGCTTATTGTATGACCTACAGTTGCCACATTTATGCCCAACTACATGAAAAAAACTTCGCTGATGGAACTGCGACCATTACAGAGAATCCAAACCTGCAACATTTTGGTCATTAAATTAGAAAACAATTTTAGTCTTGTTCCTAGTTATGCACAATGCTACATAATATCTCATAGTCCAGAAGTGTTAAGTACTTATTTATTTCAGTTTACCAACTCTTATTAGCTCTAGTATATTACAAACATCCCAAAATTTCTGAGATAATTAACTTTAACCGAAATCACCTGAAATTTCCCTCGTTGATAAATTTCAGAGAATGATAATTGTGACAATGATCCCAAGTCACAACAGGATAAATCCTGCTTGCTTATTCTTTTCACAAGCTGTGCTAAGCATATAATATAATACACAAGAAAAACAAAATTGCGCCTTCTTATACCGATCTTCTTCAGGCATGACTGTAACAGCAATCTGTAAACAAGTACAGCAAGATGTCATGATTCAAAAAACAATTATACAAAACAGTGTCACTGTCACTCTTTCATGATGCCCCATATAGGAGATGAAATTACAGGAATTAGTAAAATAGAATAAAAAACTAGTTCATCTACCAGCCAGATGTTGCCTAAAACTGCAACTTAATTTTCATGGCTCAATGATCACATAAAGTCAGATATTTAAGCAAAAAGCATCAAACCAAAACATGTTGCAAATGCACTTAACAACAACATCAAGAAAAACAGTGCCTTGTCACTGAAGAAAAATGCATTCTATACATATGAACCAGACCGAAGCAGCTGCACTGGTAACATTTAACATAAAAATAGACAAGAAAAGCAGAACAGCAATTTGTACTTGAATAACATCAAGAAACACAGTGCCTTGTCACTGAAGAAAAATGCATTCTATACATATGAAACAAACCGGAGCAGCTACACTCTTAACAATAAAAATAGACGAAAACGCAGAACAACAATTTTTACTTGAAAATTAATCAATGACTAAAATACTCCAACTTGAAAGGCCAACTCTGGCCCCATTATCAAAACATGAATAGGCATGTGTAGGGCGTATTTGCTTAGCACAGCTTGTGAAAAGAGCATCATGCAAGATAGAGGGAGGGAGGGAGGGAGGGAGAGCAAGAGACAGAAAGAGAGAGAGACGTCATCATCTATCATCCTCCAGATCCTTGACATGTCGAAGATTGACTGAAGCATATGGGACAAGAATATCTACATAAAACCAATACTGAAAAAGTAAACAAAAAACTGCAAACTCATAACATTGTAAAACTCCAAGACAAAAAAATTTCTGAAAGCATGCCATTCATGTTTCTTCATTTCGTTGACACAATTCCTATGCATTGTGTGCCCACACATGAATACAGTTATATCCAATATGGAATCAAAGAGATACTGCAATATGAAAGGGAAAAATTTAAAATCAAAATCTAATTAAGAAGAAAATAATTGTATCTAGCTGGAGTTTGACACCACAAACCTGAAAGTCACATAACTAAGTTAAAATCCTAGATCAGGAATAAAAGTGGATGGAGAAGTCTATGTCTAAATGTTGTGTAGATGGCAAACAAAGTTAAAAAAGGCCATAAACTGAAAATACACCTCACAGCAAACTGGGCAGTGATGCCTACTATTATGGCAAAAGTTCTGTTACAACATAAACTAGCTCAGTAATTTGCTTCCCAGATAGAAGAGATTCCTTCTGGATCATGTGTTTGACCTTTTTCAGTTGTCACCCTAAACATCAAAAAGCTTGTGCTTAAGAAAGTCCAAGTTTAGACTACCTAAAACATTGCTAAGTTTAAAGATCCAAAATTATGATATGCAGCACTTTCAGAGAACAATCAATCCAGTTACCATTCCACCGGTGCAATGACCATGTCAGAACCAGCAAGAAGATTACATTGATTTTAAAAACATAGGCACATCAGCAACTAAGAGGACCCGATTATTATGGCAAAAGTTCAGTTACAACTTAAAAGAACTCAAATAATTTGCTTCCCAGATAGAAGAGATTCCTTCTGGATTACGGATTTTGCCCTTTCATTTCACATTTCGGTTGTCAGCCTAAACGTCAAAAGGTCGTGCTTAGGAAGTTAAAGTTTGGACTACCAAAAAATGTTTCCGAGTTTCCTATACCTTAATGATTGAGAATGATGATATGCAGCCATTCTGAAAGAATCAGTCCAGTTCCTATTTTATCCATGCAGTGACAACGTCAACACCAGAAGGAATATTACATTTTAAGAGAACATAGGCACAAGGGCCCAAGAGACTGCTTGTGCACCGAATAACAGGATAAATGAGAGATGAAGAACTGGTCAAGAACAGAAATTTCCAAGTTGTGGATCTTTCTGTAAAGCTAGAGATTTACAAAATTTCCCTAGGGCAGTGCACGCCAACAATCCTTAAGTCAGCAATGAAACCGATGGTATGACATTGACTGCAAATGGGACCGTAACTTCATGCTTAGACAGGTTGTCAAGGGTAGCTCACTATCCACAATGCAAAGCACGCAGTAAAAATACATGCAGGATGTAACACCAGAAAAGAACCTCACCACATGTCTTGCAGTGGTAAAAGTTATCACTCCCTCCCACTCTGACAAACAGGAAAGTTTTGTCTCAACATGGACATGAATTTATCTGAAACCAATATCTAGTAAAGACGAAAGCACCAAACATGAACTACTAACCTGCAAATGCCACAGTCATCGCAATGAAATTGCCCCTTGGGAGTCTGCAAAACAGATGCCAACAATATTTGTCAACAGTAATGAAAATCAACGAAAAGATTCCTATAAATTGAATAACAAAAGCTCCAAAACCCTGTACTAGAAACAAGTTCATAGAAGAAGCGATGAATCTCAGAGGAACATCGAAAGCAAGCTTGCTCTTACCTCATCATCAATTTGTGCAAATGTGTGAAACCTGAATGCTTTTCTCACGTGAACAAAAAGTCATTGGAAAGAACGACAGAATTGCCGAAACATCAACTACCCACCTCTTGTTCAGTATCGCAAACTGCACAAATGACCTAAACAGAACAAGAGAAACCCAAAAAACCTGTTGAGACCAAGTACTCTTCGGTTTTGAAAAACTCAATATAAGGAACAAGCAGAGAAATCACTCAAAATTATAGAAATGAATCAGCAAGAAAGGTCATAGAAAGATGAAACTCACCGCTTGACATCGCGTCAAATTAGTTCATGGAAATCACCGTCGTAGTCCAGGTTGCTCTAAAATCCATTACATCCAACAATTACTAAAAAAATCAGCCAACAAAAGCTGAACAGAAACGGTGGATTTCCAATGAAAGCTATGTATAGGACAGCTTGTGGGCATAAGAATTTCACCATAGCCTCGTTATGGCAGTGCCGGCATGAGAACACTTCGTTGCAGCACGGCGGTTTTATCTTGCACCCTTCTTTTGTAATGCATGCACCTGGAGAGGGAAAGAGAGAGTAAACAAAACCTGCAAAGAAAGAAATTAGACCACGACAAGATGATGAGATCTCATCAGGGTCGTTAGCATAACAAAGGGACAAAATGATACCCATAATCCATCTTTCCAAAACCCCGACGCTCCATGTCTTCTGTGTCAGTTTGTTTGAACGAAAGAAACGAAGCAGCAGATTAGCGTGCAAAAATGGTGGCCGATTCAAGATCAGCAGGTTAGCCTGCAAGAAGGGTAGCCGTTTCAAGATCGGTTTTTAACTACTTTTTATATTTAAAATTTTTATTTTAATTTACTTGGTAAAATAGAAGGGGGGTCAATTTCGGAACAAATTATAATCTGCCTTTCAAGTTTCAACCATCTACACACCGACGGTGGAGCAACACTATTTGAATTTGAGAAAAAACCTTTTGCAAAAACATCAAGGGGATGCTTGTCAAAATTAAATAGCTAAGCCCTCATTTACCCCAGTTACAGTCACGGGTTGAGTGGAGCGTTTCTTTGAGAATTTGAATGGGAGGTTATGTATGCAATTGTTAAACGACAAAGTTTGGGAAGTTTTCCGTAAATCGCTAAAAATTTGAGTGGCCTTTTGTAATTTTTTTTCTACAACGTTCCCAGATTTCATGTATTCCAATTTTCATACAGACGATTCAAATAACAATGAGACTCACATTTGCTACTATCCAGGCCACCTAACCAATTGAACACACTTTTGGAAAAAGACTCTCTAACAGAAGCTAAATATTAAAGATGAAACTATCAAGCAACAAAACTGAACCCCAAATGGGTCTCTATGGAAGCCAACATCCGGCTTTGTATCAGATGAAGGGTAGACGATGGACCTCACAAGGTCCAGCCCAAACAGACCAGGATGTTTACGAAGTCCAGCAGAAGATCCAGGTCAAGTCCTGCAAGATGGCAGTCGTAAAAATTAGCCAAGAGAAAAATTTTAGCATCCTGCACTGTCATTTTCTGACATATCACAGCTCACATGCAGAGAAAGGGTCAAAACTGAAACGGTTTCAATCCTACAAATGTTCGGGTTCTAAATCAGGCATGAAGTAGGAGCTTTGCCCAAGATGCATAAATAATAGAGTTCTTCTTCTGTCTCAATGCCCTCTGCTGATTCTCTGCTTTTATTTTCATCTTCGGCCGCTCTGCTCCTCTTCTTCCTCCTCTCCTTGAGCTCTCCTCATCTTCACAATGGGGTGTGGGGGTTCAAAGAGCAGCGACGTTGCAACCGGCAACACCATTATCCGCAGAGTCCTCGACAAGAAATCTGATGCTCCCAAGAAATCTGACGCACCAATCGGAAGCCTTGAACAGAAAACAACTGAGGTACACGAGAACTCCACAGAGGATGCCAACGGTTCTGACAAGCCAGCAGTCGTGGTGGCAGATGTGAAGGACATAACAGAGAACAATGAAGTAAAAAATGGGGATGCAGTCAATGATGGTGCCCCACTTGAGGATGCTAAAGCCGGGAAGTTGATAACCGGAGACTCCCCAGACGAGTATTTTTCGATGAGGAAGGATGAGTCTGTCGATGTAGTAGCTGTGACAGGCTTGGGATACTTCTCTCCTGGCACCGGACCAAGTGAAGGTGTTAAGAAAGAGGAAGAATCACCTCTTGGAAATGATATTGATAACAGCAAACAGAATGAGGAGCCAGCATGCAGCAATACAGATGATAAGAAACATGAAGAGAATTTGCCAGGGAACAGTGGAGAGCCATCTTTAACAAAAGGTAAGAAACCATGATTCTGCTAATCGGATTAGATCTCCAAAATAATAGGTCAAATGCTTCATGTTCTTGTTCATACAGAGAAGGTGCATGAAGAGGGAGCTGCAGATTCAAAAGAACCAATTGTAGCAGAGGAAGCCAAAGTCGAGTCTCCTACTAAGGAAGACAAAGTAACCATTGCCGAAGGCTCAACTGAGGTATGGCCCAGCGACACTTGTAACTGAACTCTGACATTTTTTAAGACAAATCAAACCATCTTGTAAAGTTTGAAAGTTTGCTTGCTAGTGTTTGAGGTGGAAAGAGAAAAATGGGAATTAGTAAGGTTCTGAATATGTGAGATCCAATGAGATAACACCATTAATATGTCTAAGACCTTGCAATTTTGTTTATTGATCAGTATGATTTTTCAGGATGAACTTCAACAGTAGCATTAGATGTAGAATGAACTTTGGTATATTTCTTTAATGGTCCCAAGCGTTTGAACAGATGTTGAATGTTGTCAATTAGTCATATGTCCACAATGAAAACAAGAAGCATGAGTAAAAAAAGGAAAGAAATGGTAGGGTATGATCCATGGCATTGTTGTTTCTATATGTTTATAATTTCATGGTCAGGTTTTCTGGATTTCTGAGAACATGTGATCAGAGCTTACTTTAGTACCTAGCATACTCTTGACAATGGGACAGCATCACCGAAAAAGGAAAAAAATAATGTCAAGGATGACATGAACCACCCCAACTATGTACTGGAAAAAAAAAACCATAGAATGATATCTGCTGTGTTATCATAAACTATCCTCAAGAACGTTTCTAACATGTGATTACATGAATTTCAGGAACCAAAGCCATAATCTGAAGCTGATTGCCCGTGCTTCCACACCAGATTATGTTGTGGCAATACTACTGAATGGGGTGTAAAAAAATGTCAAATACTTGTTGGAAAAAAGAAATGAAGAATGATGACTTTGATATACTGTTGACTGAAGATTGCAATTGCCTTCTGATGAACTAGACTAATGGCTGCTTATTTGATTCCTAAAGTTGGCAAAAAACTTGAACAAACGCTCAGGGTCAGGCTTGATGGTTCAAGCAGTTCCACAATATCAAAGAATAAACATCATTTTTGCTTGAACCGCATGGCGTACGCCAAGAGTACCGGTAATAATGAAACATGAGAAACAAAAATTATGTTCTAAATACCTATTTGAGTGTCATGCAGTTTTGCAAATCATAACGCCCACAGCCTTTTGTTCCTCGCCAGAAAGTACTGTAACCCCTCGTCTTCAGAATCATGAACAGCTCTTCATCCTCGATTGAGGATCATCTCTCAGTCCTGACGCTTGCCTCGTTTATTTAGAACAGAACTTACAAGGAGTGCTGCTAAGATTATGAATTTCCATCATCTCTAACAGTTCCAGAAATTCCTAGTTCACGTGTGATTCCAAATGATGTGGAATAACAGTTGAAAGAAGGCGCCACCAGTTCAAAAATCATGAATGTGACAGGACAAAAAACAAAAACAAATTAAAAAAAAATAAAAGCCAACTAAAAGATCGATCAGTACGCATTTGTTGGGTCCTTTTCGTGGAATTTTTTTTTCACTGTAACAAACGGTAGACATCATAGCTGAAGTACTCAACCAGTTCCCACGATCCAATTATATGAGTGTCCAACTTCTTCTATATGCAGCTGTGATAGAATCAAGGAATTGGTCGCCATCGGGGCTTTCCTTATTCATATCTTCTACAGTTTATTCAATTGAAGTCCCGTCTGCATTGCGTCCTTTCCATGCACTGGTCTAACCAGTTTCTGGGTTTAACACTAAGGAAAGCTCCAATGAACAATTCCTTTCAATTTTTCCAGACTCTTCTGTTTCCAGAGATCGAGATGATTTAACGAAAACATCAAGAATTATGATCTTCGAAGTTCATTTCACCTGAAGGTTTTTTTTCACACTTGGGCTCTTAGAGTCGCAACCATGAACGTCCCCCTTTTCTCAGTTGATCAATGTGGCATCACCTAAACACTCTCCTAGCATCTGTTACCCTGCAATGGTATAGTTAAACCTCTAGTACCACTTCCTTCTTCAATATAGCCCGAATCAAAGTAGTAGCTTTCCTTTTCGTAATGCAAACCATATTCCAACAAGAGATTACAGAAGGAAGAACAGAATTAAGTCTCGCTTTTTCTCCCATTTTAGGGCCACGCGGATGCTCGTTTTCTCTTCATAATTGTTCCCTCAGTTCTTATTTCTACACAAGCGGCTTCAGGGGAATGTAAAAAACACCAAGTGGAGCTTATTTAGAGAGTTCTTGTGTACAACGCCTGGTCACAGTTTCCTTTAGAAAGAGTTTCTTAGGCATCCCAATTGAACTACTAGTTAAGGGCTTTGATAACTGGAGAATTCCAGTGCCAACCGAGGATAGCGTTGTTGAATCAATTATGGTGGAACTTCAGCTGAAATGGGGAAAGGAGACCTTGACTGGGTAGTCTTCGTTTTCGATAAATCTTCAGCCCAAAGATGATACATTGGAGACCTTTAGTTTCTACTGAATTCATCAAATTTATTTGTGAGAAACCCAAACAAAGGAAACTGGACCGCGACAACCCTAATGATCCGACCGAGCTTATTTGGCATAAATAGATTTGCCGATTTCCCATAAAAGCGATGGCATTTACCCAAAGAACAAACATGATTTTTTTTTTTTCCTTCAAAATCTTAAATTGATTGATCGTGCTTTCTTAGTAGTGAATATTAGCAAAGAATTCTAAATTGTTCTCATAGAGATGTTCTTCGACATTGTATTTATATGTACATATAATATATAGTCGAAGAAAATTGTGGTTGATTAATAAATTAATTGAGATCTTATAGACTCTAGCAGATATTTTTGGCACCAAGAATGTACCTCCATGTGAACGCCAAGAGTCAATCGCCATCAATGCCACCACATTGAACGAAAAGAAAACCAGAGCAGCATGTTGATTGTTGTCTCTTGCCCTGCAATGTGGAACATAAACAAAGATTTCGATGGAAAAAGAATATAGAATGACAATGTTTCTTAAGGAATCCAGTATTGAATTAACAAGATTTGTTGAAGAATCAAAAGAAATGATCGACTCATTTTTTTAAACGAGAAGCATTTCCAGAACAAGGTTTCTCGTAGAATCCCAATCACCAATCCACCAAGAAATTAATTTAATGCACCAATTTGATACCCATGTGAGGACTAGAAACTTGATTGTACTGTTGTTTTCCATTCTTTTCTTTTATGAATTGTCTGTAGTTCCCCATTGGAGCATGATTTCTTTGAGGTACGCATATTGGCATTAATTATGTTCGTGATTACAGCAGTAGGAAAAAATCCTTCCTCACCTACTAGAACCCATAGTTATTCTCTCTTCTTCGATTCATCTTATGCAGAATCGTTCTGATTTTCATCCTCCCTTTTCTACCTTCAATTCTTAATGATGCCAATATCCGTGCAATCTTGAAGCCTCTCTCCTCAAAAATTTACGCTATAGGAGGCTTGCTGACAAGCAGCCATGAAAGTGGCAGGCCATAGCTTCACATATTTACTGAAACCAGTCCCAAATTCAAGCATACAAGTTTCAAAAATTCATGCTTTTAATGAATATTGTAACTGAGTTGTCATCCATAACCAGAAAACGTGATATTTAATGTGTAGTCTTTAGATAGTCGCTTGTGAGTCCTTAAATTTAATCAAGTCTAAAGGTGATGCCATAGGTTCTGGACAATGTGGGTCGCTTTTTCTTTCTTTACATGAATAACTAAAACTTCGTCCCTTTATGTTTCCAGGAACACTAACCGCGTGGCAATTAATAGCATCGTGCTCGTTGCATGTGTTTATTTTTCCAATAAAGCAGCTTGTTCTTTTATTTGATCTAAAAAAAATGAATCACTATAGAGAAGTTAGGGGCAGAGCATGTGTGGGCTACCTGTGGCTAATTGCGCATACAAACCTCAAAAAGCTCTTTTTTATATTTATATTTTTGTGCAATTTTTTTTATTTATATATTGGTGTCCCTTTGCCTGAATTTTTTAGCTCTGTTCCTCGAGGAGATACTGCAATCATCAATCGCAGATCTGAGTTTCCTGTTGAAGTGGCATATTAGCTCAAGCTAACTACAAATATGTAGAAGAATACGTTAGAGCTCCGACGCTTAATTGCCGTCGTCGCTTCCTTCACTGACGGTAACTCAACGTCACAAGCTCGTCAGTACGCACAAGCGTTCAGTGACGATAAGTTAAGCATGTTACCTCTTCTAGATTTGACTGTGTTTACCTGTAATTTAAAGCTTATTATAGATGTTGACGTAGACTAAGTAACCGAACAAATACTTCAAGGATGGTGGTTACCACTAAGATCCTGCTCTTGATTCAAAAACATTAAAATCAAGAAAAAGCAACAGAAAGTCGCGGAAATTATGCTTCTAGATACCCAATTTTTACTTGAAGCCAGGTCCCTTTTTTTTTTTATGAGAACAATGCTTTCTCTACAATAAAATGGGATATTAGCAATTCTTTAGGGGCTATTTGAGAATATGTTACTTTTCCATGTATCTGCTCTAAACGTTGGTACCGATTCATTGAACACTTCAAATATTCTGTCCTAATTCTTAACATACTGTTACTGTTAAGCACAAGATTGGTGGAAAGTTACTTGTTATTAGCTTTTCCTGTCATGGAAATGTACAAAGACAAAGTACACTTTATTGCAAAGCAGAGATCAATTATGTGGAAGAAAAATGGAACTTCCGGAGGTTGCTGAGGTGAAGACCTCAGATTAAGTCCCAGTACTGCTGCCATTTTGTAGGTTTTGCCTTGAGCCTTCTTATGGTCTTCTCCTTCTTCCAATCTTGTTTTCAAAGGCATGATAATTTAACATAGAATGCGTGGCAGCTCATCGACAGAGATCCGGATGATATTCAATTTTATGGCAAAATTTTGAGCAGGACCATACAGTTTCTTCGAGGGCCAGAGCCGCCACTCTGGAGCTGAATAAGCAAATATATCATTGAACTGCTTGAGCCAGGAACTTATGTACCTGCGCCCATCTTCTATTACGGCCAAATCACATGACAGCATTTTCTGGTGCCTCTGGAGAACATGTACTAAATCGTGATATATCTACATATATATATATAGATTCCTACAGTTACTTTCCGGCCATGGAAACCACGTATTCGTATCTTGTGGTGCCCGAGAAAGAAAGAGACTGAGAAAATGAGAGAACTCCTTCTTTATCGGGCCCCCCAACACAAATATGTGGTACCCATGGCAAAAAAGGGGCTGTCTATATATATATATATATATAGTGTGTGTGTGTGTGTGCACTTACCGAGTGAATTTGAATCCCTCTGGCTTTCATCTTCAGATACACAAACAAAAGCATCCAAATTTATGTCCTACCTTGTGGAAACCTTTCTCATTACCTTGAGGAGATGCTTGATTCATGTGATATCTCAGACATGCAGTCATAAGACGGCCTGTCTCAGACATTCACAAACCTGTCGCAACTCTATGGCTGCAAAAATTTCCAATGCATTTTTGACATGCATGGAACTGAGTATGGGAACCGCATCTGGGATGCAGATCTTGGGAGTTGGGACGGAATGTGTTCATCAACATTCTGTCTGCACAACTCAAACACGAGATCCAACACATTAAACTCTTGGCCTCCTTCAATTTGAAGGTCTTGAAGCCCAACCAGCGCACAAAATGTAATGAAATTAACAGAACTGCCGGCCTCTTTTTCGTGTCTGCCTAATCTTGGAAGAAGAAGAGGATGAAAGGGCCTGACATGAGAGGCAATGTGCTAAGGCTAGCCAAGGTGACCTGCCTACTCAATGTCAAGAAACAAGACAAGAAGAATGGCCCTTGTCTTATATCATTGAATCAAGAAGGCAAGTCATCCTTGGCTACCAGAGCACATTGGCACCTCCACAGGTGAGGCCCATCCTCTGATCGATCGCTCGCCAAGCAATGACAATGATATGGAGGTTCAGCAGGCACCATTATATAGACAATGATTTGGAAGGGCAGGCCAAAGACAAGATTCGATGCATTGGAATTGAGATCATGCAATGGATCCTCCCCTCCATGCCTTCACATCTTGATTGCAACACCAAAAATATTTCTTCTCCATCTAAACCAGATATGATATTGGTCACTTGCTTTCCCTCCTAATAGAAGATAGGGAGAATATATTCCTGTTCCACTACTGAATGCCGTTCATTCATTCACACAATAAGCTCTTATAATCACTCGGGTAGTAATTGTGATAATCGAATTATGATCAACAAGTTAAACCGGCATTACTGTTGCTGTAAACTGGGTGGTGGCGGCCGCCGCCTTATTTTCATCCTTATGATCTTCGATCTCATTGTGGCGAATTGCTATGGTAGAGGAAACCCTCCAGATGGTTTGTCTGTTGAAGATTACTGATGATTTAACCTCAGGGATTTGACTTTCTTTCATACGTAGAAAAGGTGGTGTACTTGAATTTTTTGGGAAAAAGAAAAAGTCATATTTCTCTTTTGGCTTTAAGAAAAGATTCCATTCTCAATTCCTATGAAACCTGGAGCGATGAATCTGTTTGTATGGTCCAAATTGGTGAAAAAGTTTCAGAGTGCCGATTGGTGGGTATTCAACGGAGCGGATGGGTATGAGGATGAACTGAACAAGAATTGAACATCGAATCAGATTTGACATTAAACTTATCGGCCAAACTTGAACATATTCAAGAAACATGCAGGTCGCGAGACAGAGGTGCCTGCATTTTTTGCCTTCGCGTGAGCCTTGGAGGGGCAGAAAAAGATCAGGTTTCTGGTAATGGACATTAACGCTCCACAAGAAAGCTTGTTGATCTGGTAATGGAGGTTGTTATTGCTTTCTGGTAATTAACGCTCCATAAGAAAGCTTGTTGATCTGGTAATGGAGGTTGTTATTGCATGCCAGCGCAGAGAGAAAGAGGGGAAGTGGGACGTGGGGAAGAGAGAGAGAGAAATTCTTCTCTTTACTACTTTATGATCAAATATTCCAAAATTGAGAAAGACTACTCGTATGCGCCCACCATCAAAGTCAAATGCTTACTAGGATTTTATTCATTTCTATGACCATTCCCTTCCATCTCAAATTGCCATCCTTTCTCTTTTCAAAGAAGACAAATTGTGTGTGTGTGTGTGAGAGAGAGAGAGAGAGAGCTCTGACTTTTTGCCTTTTCTAGGCTTTGATATCTTTTGCCCAATGCACCAATCTTCTCCACTCAAGCATTAAGAAAGAGAAGCGAACTCCAACTAGCAGCTACAACCATCATATGTGATTGCCCCCTTTCCTTTCAAAACCTGGGAAAAATCTTTGTGGGTCCATTTGACTAGACAAGTGGCCAAAGAATCTGATGGGACAAGTGGAATTTCTCAATTTGATAACACTTTTTGTTCTTCTGCTACCTCCCCTGGTTTTCAACTTTACTTTTCTAGCCACCGCCCTCCCAACCTTACAAATAGAGGCTACACCACTGGTCATTCCCACGTACAGTCTCCTGTAGATTACTGTGATCAGATGGAAGATCCAAATTTTTCTTGTCTTTCTGGAAGGGATGGAGTGAGCTTTGTAGCCAAGGATGACTTGCCTATAATGTTGCCTGCAAAATTAAGCATTAGAGGCTAGAAACTAATTCATACGGTTTGGACTTTAGGCTTAGGGGGTTATATTTTAGGTGAGTTGTCTTTGGCTACATAGACTGCCTCTATTCTTGTTTCCTCTTGACCTTGAAAGCAATCAATTGCAGTGATGGTTGGTCTCATCTTCTAAGTTTCTTATTGCATGAGGTAATGTTTTTCTTTCCTTTTCTATGATGAGTTGTTAATTATTGTAGTGATGATGGTCTCGATCTTTAGTTATTTCATACAAGTAGGCAAATCTCTTCTTCTTCTTCTTCTTCTTCTTCTTCTTCTTCTTCTGCTTCTCTCTCTCTCCTCTCCATCTCTCTCTTCATGTTGAGAACTAAAGAAGAGGGTAGCATTCTTTGACGCACCTAGCTGGAGCTTTTTGAGTTTTTAACTGCATGGAGCTTAGTAGCAATGCATAAGGGGCTGCGCCCACACACACACACGTACAGAGAGACAGACAGAGACACACACACACACACACACACAGACTGTTACAAAGTTAGCAACACACAGCTATGTTTTCTTTTACTCTTGTTGATGTCATGGAGTGATTTGAGAGACAGATTGATGTGTACTGCACATACTCAAGCAAAACCAGTCTCCCCCTCAACCATTTCACAGTTTTCTCTCCTACCTTCATTATGCTCATCATGGCAACATTGGTGTAAAGCTCAAAGGATTCAACGACTTCAATTCTTGCAATATCTCATGCTACCAGATATCCACACCGCCGATCTGCTAGCAAAAATCTGTGCTGCTACTGTAAATCCACCAACAACACAAGGCTTTCATACAGCTTTGAGGGTATACATGAAGACCGAATCAAGTTTAGGGAAAGGCCAGCTTTCCCAGCGGTCGAAGAACTCATCAGGTGTCCTCTGCCTAAGAAGGGCAAGGATGGAGCTAGGCTACTGTATCATGAATTATATGGATGAAATGAGCTTAGGAAAGCACGGAGTGGGAGAATTTCTCTAAGACATTCAAGCAAGTTAATTTTGATGATAATGGTGGTGATCAGATATAATCTGCCTGAACTCATGCTCAGCAATTGCTAGCAAAGTAGATCTTAACCATGGTTAATTTTGAAAAGAATGATCAACTTTGCTGTTCTTATTCTTCTCTAACTTGTATGTTGTAGCTAAACAATCATGATTAACTGAAAAAGGGAATGAGGATGGAAGTTGTGAAGTTTAATTCTTTACTTTATGTGGCGACAATGTTAAACCGTAAATAATAAGATGAACGTCTAAAGGAAAATAGGATGATTACTTACGATCGACAAGTTCTTCCGTTCACTGCACAGAATCGATTTCTTAACAATTATTGCTTTCGATATAGTTGCTTAATTCTTTTATGATATTGCAAGAGCTTTCTTTCTTTTGTGGCTTCGTCGCAAGTTTACTACCTAATAAACTTCTTTATCCGTGGTCATGTTGGGCACGTTAAAATGAACTAAACATGAACTCGTTCCTTTTCAGTAAACAAGCAAGGCCCAGACGTGAGCTTAATTTTTGGTTTGTAGGGCATGTCATTGCCTAAATATCTCTCTCTCTCTCTCTCTCTCTCTCTCTCTCTCTCACACACACACACACACACACACACACAATTCAAGTTACCTTGTATGGTACTCGATCATTTTTGGATTGGACCCGGATCTGAATATGCGTCTACCTATCATGGTTCATGGATATCAACTGATCCTGCATGCCTCGATTCCCTTTACTAAGTATGAAGCTTATGAGTAGCAACAACAACAAGAACAAGCACATCATTATTGAAACCTAAACCACACTTCCTCTTCACCAAGAAGACTAAAACATGCCAAAAAGCAACAAGGGACCAAAAGCAAAACAACTGGTTACAACAAAGAGTAGGGCACTTTGGCGACGAGGCCTTAGGACACATGCTGCGTTTCATGGGGAGTAGAGCAAATCGGGATAGCTACTCGGCCCGAGTACTGGATCTAGGATTGGCATAGCTCAATCACGGTGGGCACCTTGCCCTCCTTCAGTACTAGCGCTCTTGGGATGGTAGCCAGGCAGCTTCTCCTTGATCTTCTCCACTATGCCCTTCGTCTCAATTTCTGGACCTTCACCTTCATGGTAGCGCCCCTGGGGCTCAGGTTGATGTGCCACTGTATCAGCCAGCAGCGGCGATGTTGTTGGCCGTGGCGGTGCTGGGTTGGAATCGCCACCAGGCATTTTCTCCTTGATCTTCTCCAGGAAGCTCTTCTTCTCAGGGGGGTGTCCTTCCACTTCCACAACGGGCATCTCCTCCTTTACCAGCAGAAGCTCTTCGCCTTCAGCTCTAGGCTTCTCCTCTTCTCCACATATCTTCACCTTGATCTTGTCTTTCAGGCTCTTCTTCTCTTTTTTCTTCTTTTTGATCTTCTCTTCGGAGTCGCCTTCTTCTTCGCCACTTGACTGAAAAGGTGCAAGAGACATTAGAACAGAAGTATTGTCTCCATGAATCGTTAAGCTGCTCTGAACGAAAGAATCGGGAACATATAAATTCTGAAGACGAAGTCATTCTTATTAGGCTGTAGAAATCGCTTCCAAATTAGCCACCACGTGGTGTTGCTTAATTTTCATGGCATGAATCATGATCCATGACAAACAGTTAGTTCGTAACTTCATAGGATGTTTATTTTTATAATGATTTATGGTAGTGCAACGGAGATTGCATGTTCAGGTCAATCAAGGACCTGTTTCCATCTCTTCATTAAATTCAAAACACAATTCAATATGTTCCATGAATATGAACTAACAGATGGAAGGCAAATTAAATCTATATGGATTACACCAGAATTACGAGAGTTTCAAATCAAGTATAGAAAAGAAGGTGAACATGGCACTTACAGAGCTAGAATCATCAGAACCATGGAACTTCAAGCCATGGTACTGGTCGTCCTCCTTCTCCTTCTCCACATTATCTTGCTTAAACTGCAAAACATTGACGTCCTCCAATTCAGTAGCTTGGTGGTCGTCCTCCTTCTCCTTTTTGAACACATCAAGCAAGCCCCTCCCCGAGACAACAGCCTCACTGTCATGGGACTTATGATCTTCAGCCATATTCACTGATCGAAAAGTTTCCCTGATCTGCTTCAACTTCCTTCAACCGGAAGGCTTTAAGCCAACCCACCGAACCCTCAAAAGCAGAGAAGCCTTGAAACCCTCAACAGGAAGAAGCGGTGAGGAGACGATGGTGCAGTTGGCCCCTTCTTATAGGGATGACGATGAACCATGGACGCCATGACTGTGATGAGAAGCTGGCGGAAGGGCCGGTACAAAACCGTCCAGCCAATATGAGCTCTCCACGTAGCCATGGGACCCACGAGGGATCCAATCTAGAGGTGGTATCGTCCTGCGTGGCGTCATCTTGACCGTCCTTCTGGATCTCCAGAGTTCTTTTTTTCGAGGAAGGAAGCCTGCCCAGGGCCCGGTGTCGGTGGTGTCGGTGAAATCGGGACCGTTGGGCCTTTAAGTAAGGATGGAAGGAGTACTTCGAGTATGGGAGGACGGTGTGGGTGCACATGCGGGCAAACGCCGATGAGTCAACTTCGTTGCCATCGAACCCATTTGAAACGCGTCGGATCCGAGGCAGCTCCGTCAAATGCACGTATTGATGGAATCAGATTTGATACGTCAAAAACTCCCTTACCAGATCCAGATTAATCACACAACCATATTGGATATGATAGGATTTTTACAAATTTAGAGCTCCCGCCCTTGCATGCAGGAGCGAAATTAGGAATTTTTCATGAGGAGATCCGAATTATAGTTTCAAAATTTTAACAAGAGGTGAAATATAGTTTTTTTTTTAATTTTTATAAATTTGAAAAAAAAAATTGAAGCAGGCGCAAAATGTAGTCCCCCTAACTCCCCCTCTCCCTGCAAGGTCCAAGGCTTTATTCAACCAAATGTAGACCACTCCAAACCCTAATTAGTATTCCAATTGAATGCTCTAGTTACGTTAGATCGGTCGTGCACACATGGCTGCACATGCGCCAAGTCGAGCTCTAGTAGGGTCAACTCAAACTCGACTCAAATAAGACAACTCGAGCTCGAACTTGACTTGAACTCGAATCGAGCTCGACAAAACAAGTTCAAGCTGGACTCAATAATACAACATCAAGCTTGAACTTGACTCACTTAACTTGTTGAACTCATATATGTTATGCATGTACCATTTACTTTGACTCCATTAACTCGTTCATTTGCCACTCACTTAATTTTAGTCGAGTTCTTACAACTCGAACACGACTCAAGCATACATTTGAACTCAAACTTGACTTGTTTATAAATGAGTCAAGTTCGAGTCAAACTCGAGCTGGCTCGACTCTTTGTGTAGCCATGGATCGTGTTTTAGAATGTAAAGGGTTTGGTGGATTTAGGCCAAAGTCAGCTTTTGCTGAACTCAACTGTCGGATTTTATATAATTCGAGCCCAATTTAGATTTTGGATCTCTTCTAACAGTAACTAATTTTGCAGTTGACTGGCACAGGATCTGATATTTGTTGCACAATTGTGTCATATCTATGTTGGACTGTTTGTCAGATATTGAGACTTTTAGTTCTGAATCTCGTCATAAATTTGCATACTGAAATCTCTGAATTTGATTAGATTAATCCACATCTCTACATTTGACCTAGCTAAAAAAAATCATAATATAATGAATAATCAGATAGGTCTAATCTTTCATCTATGTCCACACTAAATCAGTTTAATTAATAATTATACTCGATTTTTATTGGAAATTTTCATTCGAAAAGTATACGTCGAGATTATGACACACCGATCAGCCTATTTTTAGAGTGACCTGAGAAGTTTGGTGCAATTTGTCCTTTTATCTTCTTAATTAGGGAATTGTCATTAATTCTGTAAATGGGACAAAGGAAGATGAAAACAAACAGACTTGCAGGTCTACGCCTTCTTTTGGCTCTTTTCTTCTTTTTCACTCCATTTTTTATCGTAGAGCGTGAGTCATATCTGTCCCTTCGATCTATGAGCGCATAAAATGCGTTTAACATCTGTAGCGCAAGCAAGAATTACTGTAAGATTAAACTTGCACGTCTCGCATTGCCATCTGCAAAAGTTTTCTGACTTCTGCAATGTGTCATTCATCTCATGATTTTAATTCTAAAATTTTTACTTTAAAGCATCTAACTTTAATGATCAAAACAAAAACTGAATGCATCTAAAACAGGCAGCCAATACAAAATAATCGATCGAACGTGATCCTTTACGATTAAGCACCTTACTGTAAAATGTTTCGAATCTGAAGGTAAATGCCCAGAACATGTAATTGTTCCAACACAATCGCATCCTTAGTATTGCTTACATAACAGTTGTTTTTTTGTATTAATTAAACCATATTTCTTGAGTATGAAGTTAACGAATTTTACTTATGACTCCCACTTTGCTTCAAAAAGCCGTTGTGATTCAAGAAATAAGTATTTTGTTATTCTAACGCTAGTAATGTAAATTAAACGCATGAAAATAATTAAAAAGAGAGAAAATGGGCATACTACGCAAGCCTGAACAGATAAGCATCAAAGGTTTACGATAAAAAAGAAAACGAGAAAAAAGGGCGAAATTTTAGGTAGATGATCGTCAAAATCCTAGATTTTTTGGTTTTGACTCGTGATATATTAACTCTTCTCCTGCCACCTTTCCCTTCTGCTACACTCTTCTTGCTGTCGTATCGCTATTCTCTCTCTGTCTTTCCTCTCCTGTCTGATCTCTCTCAGAGTTAGTCTAATGGAGACGGAGTATCAGCTGAAGACAGAAGGTTCTAATGTTGCAGGGCCAAGGTACGTGAGGCCAATCCAGATATCTCTTCGCCTTCTCTCTCTCTTTACCACATTAGCAGCAACCATTGTAATGGCCCTCTCCAAAGAGACCTCCATCATTCCTCTGGTTCTCTCTCCCCTCCTCCCACCCATTCAGGTCGTTGCTCCTGCCAAGTACCACTATTCCTCTGCTTTTGTGTAAGTCTCTCTCTCTCTCTCTCTCTCTCTCTCTATATATATATATATATATATATATATATATATATATATATATATATATATATATATATATATATATATATATATATATATATATATATGAGAACTAAATTGAAACCACGCATGCATTTTGGTTTTTCTATTTTCATTAGAAAAAGAGGTCTTACTGCATATCTTCAGTTGCTACTGTTTTAATTTTTTTTTTTTGCTAGTTGTTTGGTTAAATGGGATTCCATAGATGTGGTTTAGATGGCTTATTTTACAAATTAGATTTGAGAGGAAGCATGAAGATAAGGAAGACGACGAAAATGAAAGAGCTTACCTTTGCCACGACGGCACGATATGCACCGACAAAATATGTTGCAAAAAAACTAATATTAGTCTTCCTCGATTTTCATGGAAACTTTTTTATTGATTTTAGACATGTTGGTATAAGAAGCTCTACTTGTAACTGTTCTTCTTCAGTTACTGATCATTAATTTCCCATGATCATCAATCCCAGATACTTCGTGGTGGTGAACGCCATCGCCTGCGGGTACGCCGCTGTCTCTCTTATCACGGGGTGCTCCAAGAAGGCGTCGATGTCGCAGAATTTCATGGCGGCGTTGTGCATCATTGACGTGATCATGGCGGCCCTGGTTTCTACTGGTACTGGTGCAGCTGCAGCCATTGGGGTTGTGGGGATGAAGGGGAACTCTCACCTGAACTGGAACAGGATCTGCAATCACTTTGGGAGGTTCTGTTCTCAAGTAGCAGCAGCCATCGGAGTCTCCATTATCGGAATCTTGGCCTTCCTTCTCCTGGCACTTGTGTCCATTGCTGCTCTTCGCAAAAGATCTCGGTGAAAACCACCAAATAATCTCTTGTTCTTAATCGTGTTGCGGACTGAATCCTACAAATAGCAAGATATTCGTAGCCTTCAACCATTGATAGTTCTTTTTCCTTTTTTTCCTGTAAACAGTTTATCATTTCATGGTTCCAAAGTTTATGCCTTTTCACAAAGGGCCAGACGTGCCTTCACGCTTCCGTCAACATTCCACGATCTTTCCTTGAAAATGAAAAAAGGCCCGAACTTGAAGACTGTGTTGTCAGTATAGACTTCATCAGAATCAGTTCGGAACACCCCCGAATCGGGGAACCCGTTTCTTTTGTTGCAAATTATTTTCCACAGAGTTTCGTTCTTACATAATTTTGGCACACTGAGACCGGTTCAGCTAAAGCGGCGAATCGGTCGATTCACTGATTCAGCAGTCTTGTCGATTTCCCACAACGCTGGCAATCGTTTTTGCTCTTATAGGGCATTTTTTGAAGCATGGTTCCTTGTTATGTGCCAATGCCATAATATTGCTCCGAAGAAGTTTATATTTTGTACAATATTAGTAATTAAATATTAAATATGAAGAAGAGAAAATAGCCTAATAAACATGGATTTTTAAGAAGTCCTTGGGAACCCGATATTCAGAATATTGGTTTGACCCTATGAAAAAGAGGGACAAAGTAAAGTGGGAGAAGGATATGTGTTCTCGAATAAACATTGAATGTGGCATATTCGGAGTTCAAAATGGCCACAATATCTTAGTTGAAGAGAGAGAGAGAGAGAGAGAAATTGATATAAACAAGACCCGTTGAATTTTTTTTGTCAAAAATCTATTTCAAATAAAATAAAAACATCTTAATATGTTCATAAAGTGTAGCATGCTTTGATTCAAGTTGTTTTAATAAAAAATATTATCATGTTGTTCATTTTTTCTTAAGTATAAAAGCACCATTAAAATCTATCAAATGATCATTTTAGTATTTGGTTTTTATTACAAGGTTATATTACAAAAAATATAACCAAAAAATATTTTAAAAATCAAAATTAAGCATTTGGTTTTTATTTCTGACCTAAATGTTTTGTTTCACTAATCATTAATATATATATATAATGTATTTATTTATTTATAAAAACAAAAATAAAATCCGAAAATTAAAAGGATGAAACGATGGAGCACGGGTACTTTAATAAAAGACGCCGTTTGATTGGGTCATTACGACAAAGATTAAAGGAATTTTTGTCATTTCAAAAGGAGTCTCAATGATGAGAGGGAGAGTAAATTTAGCTAGACGCGTGGCTCTTGATGATTGATAGAATTGATTGCAGCAAAGATGAGCATGTCAAAGGCATATATTCCTTCTAAGGATAATGATATGGCGACGACGGTGACAATGACTTAACTATGGTGGCGTTTAATGAAGTGAACGGATATTCAATGGACACGAACCATGAGAAAGGGATTGAATTTCACAAGCCATGAACGAGAATAAAGTTGGGTTCAGTTTGGTTCTATTTAGATGTGAGGTTGAACTGTTTGGTTCGTCCCTTAAAAAAAACCTAGATCCGCCCTTAACCATGGCACATGTAAATATCGAACCTTCAACTAATAGTCAGCTCATGTAAATATCGAACCTTCAACTAATCGTCAGCTGATTGTATATTACCCTAAGGTTTGAACCAAGTGCTAGCCATCTATATGACTAGCAAGGAAAACAAAATCACACCCCCACATGGGAAACCATTTCTTATGACAAACACATAAGCCATGGTTAACAAGCTCCATTAGAAAAGGAGAAGTGGAGGAATCATGGACCATCGAAATAAATAAAGAACATTATCATCTCTAAAATGCCATTTTCTTCAAGAATTGACTTTTCTCATTTTTTTTTTAAGTTCTTTTTGCTTCTTATATATGTAAGTTTGAAAATGCTTTAAAAACGGGTTATAATTACCTGTAAAATAAATATATTTACATTTGAAAGGTAATTTAACATCCTAGCATTTTACCCACAATCGTGTCATGTCCGAATCAATAGCGACGCGCAACAAGATTCCATCATAGCAAATAAAAGTACTTTCTCTAATACTTTGCAATTCCAAAATAATTACACATGAGAAAAGCGGAAGTATCTTTTTTCTCTGTCATCAGGCAAGAAAAACGCTTCTTTAAAATACTCGTCTCCATCGGATTCCCTGTGCACCGCCTCACTCGATAAAAGTGTCAATATTTTTTTTTTCCACGAACGAAATTCATTTTAAATAAATATATTTTTCTAGAATTTGCTGCTTTCTGCCATTAAATAAAAATTCGAGCGGGTTTCCGTGATTCCTTTTCCCTTGAATTGAGAATGAGAGCTCGTTTATATATATATATATATATATATATATATATATAAAAGATCGCAGAAACGGTCTGGAATGAGTATCTCCCGCCATATTTTGAGGGTTCCCTTTCAAGCCAAGACTCTTTTTTTTTTTGCCCACGTTTTTTTCTTTTTTCCCATGTTTAAGAGGTTGTTTCGCTGTTACATTTTAGTGTTTTAAGAGGTTGTTTGACACTAGCAACAATTTGTTACATGAAATTTTCTAAAAAAATTAGGGCAAATTTATTGAATCTTTATTACATAATGTTATATGAATCTATTTAAATTTTGAGACAAAATCACTAGACAAGAACAATGTGTTATGTGTGCCAAACTGCCCCTAAATTTTTTTCGAGTGGTTACTTTCTGTTGTTTTCAATTCAATAGTGGAACTACTGTGTGACAAGAGTGGGCCACTGCCCTGTCTTATATTGTAATTAAGCTAGATCTAAGTTTAGCTAGGTTCAGCCGCATAGTGCCTACACCAGACTTGAATCAGTACCCTACAATCACTCATTCTCTTCAGCGAGAAATCGGTTAATGCCCCTCAGTCAAAATTTTCTGACTCCGCCACTATTCCAGTTCCATTTTACACCCCTTACCAGTTACCACAGAGGTTTATAGAGTCATGATCTTTTTACAGTCTTGAAGAGTTTGCCCAAAGTCGTGAAACCAATAAGGTAAACCAATTCATTACACATTTATCAATCGAAATAGGGATGGATTCTACAAGTTTGGAAACGTACCACTAAGCGAATCATAAAAAAATATGTGGACCATAAGATTTATAAAAACAATGGTGTTACATTTTCAGCCCATAAAATATGATCTGCAAATTAAACATTTGTGATTTTTCATTTCTACTGTTCTCGGTATTCTTCGAAAAGCCTGAAAATGTCATGCAACACATGGCGTGGGACATCACTTTTGCTGACGACAAAGCGCTAAAGGGGGAGCAAGTGCATTTGTGATTGAGATTTATAACTCCAACCACCTACAACCAAATTAGCCTTCCTTCATCTTGAGAGGTGACTGAATGTCCATCAAACGAGTGTACATCTTGTGACATGATAGGAATTTAAATGCAATATTGACAATGATGGGTATAAGATCTACTACAATGAGACCTCCTCCAATCAAGCATTATTGTTGTACAAGATCTCCTTTTTTCTTTCTTTGGAATCAAATGGCTTGAACTTATTATGAGAAAATGATGTTTGTTGATGAATAACTTTAACTATTCTAAAGCGTTTCATGAGAATAATTGCACGTCGTTCATTTGAATGACTGGTCCCTGTTGTTGGCTCCTTGTGTTTAGTTTAAGGTGAATGCATGTAGAAGCTTTGTATTCAAATGCATATCTTTTAAAAAGTTCACTTTAATGTAAAAAAGGAGAATCACAACCCTTATTTTGCCACGATAAGGTTTTATTTCTCCTACTTCAAGTATACTTAACAGATGTTATAAAATTTGCCTTGAATTCGAGGGTTCGAAGCGAATTGATGGCAAAACAATTCAATCTACTCGCTTATGCAAACATAACAATGGATTTTTTGGGGTCGTTTGACAGTTGAAACACTTTGTGAATGTTCTATTAATTTGTCTCAAACTTTAAGACAAGAACATCAATTAATCACAAAGTAATCCATTTATCAAACAACCATGTTTCTTATTTTTTCTTGCTTTTACATACTTTAGCTTTTGTTTTTTAAAACATATTTTTTACTGATTCTTTAACTGAATTAAATACAAAGTTGGTCTGAATCAATTCAATTTATTCTTCCTTTTTAAGACATGGGTCTTGACAGTGATGACCTGGCTCTTTTATTCATCAAGGTTCGTTAGCTTTTAAGACTCCAAACCATGCCTTTTAAAAGTGTTTGGTAAAAAGAATATTACATTTTTGAAACATTTCTTCTTAACATGTGGTTGATAGATCCAGAAATAAATATATGATCACATCATATTCTCTAGAACATGAACATAATGTTTTTAAACATGGGTCTTAAGAACATGAATATTTTAAGAAGTCAATCTTCTTCTTATTAAATGTCCTCTTTGCTAATCGAACCAATCCCATGTTGTGTCGAGTGAAAATTCAAGTTTAAAAAGTTGAGCAAGAGCCATGTGTTAGGTTGGTAACTACCGAAATTTTACTGGAATCCGGGGTGAACAGTGTAACTAAAACGGTAACGGCTCCCAGAATCAATTGATAGAAAAACCACCTCCTTTTTATCTTTTTTCTCGAAAAGATCCTTGACCTTTTTCCTTTTCCAACCATATTTTCCTGTCAGCCTCTGACAGAATCAATCATTTCCCACACCATGACCTTCCACTTCTTTTCCTCCCAGTCTCCACCAAGATCCCGGCGTTATTGAGACCGTATTCCGGCAGGCGGCAACTTGCTCAGGCCGCTTGTGGTTGCCCATCTAGGTTGCCTCCTTTTCTCGGTCTGGTGGATATCATATCATCTGCTGCAGTGTAACAGAAGCAACGCAGCGGACCTTCTTCCTCCTGAAAAAATCAGACCATGTTCACTTCCTTTTATTGTTCCTCTTGGCTGCCCATTTCTCTCGTGGGGAAGGGATTATTGTCGTAATTGGTGGTCTGTTGTAGTTGAACATCCAGTTCCCTGTTTGGTGACTTTGGTTCTCCTTTCGGGGTTCAGAAGGCACGGATTCTGTGCTTCGGAATTGTATCATTGTCCTCCTTCTGAACTTATCCTGCTTGCGCAGAGAAATGTCCCCTTTCACAAAAGTGGTACCTTTCTGTGGATCTGCTTCATTTTATTTTTCTGGGATTCTTCTCTTAGCTTTTAGATTGGAGAAGAAGAATGTTGAATTTGGTATTCTCTGGTTTGTGAATGTGGTTTCCTTTTTCCTGTTAGATGATCTTGTATCCTTTTTTTTTTTTTTTCAAACGGAAATGTCAGTTCTCATAGAAGTGATAACTTTCCTGTGGATCTGCCTCATTTTATTTTACTGGGTTCTTCCCTCAAACTCTCTGTGATTTTTTTTTCCCGCCTGTGTAGCTCTGAGGAAGAAGACACAAAATTTTGATGTTGGTATTCTTTTGATTGTGAATATGATTTCTTTTTTGTGCCATATGGTATAGGATCTTTTTCTTTTATGTGGATCAGTTAAAGCCGCCGAGTGACTTATTTTTCTTTTATACCGTTCTATTTTACGGTTATTTTATTAAAGGCTTTATTTTTTTGACTCCTTTTTTGTACTTGAAAATGAGAATGATTTGATTTTGTATTTTCGGTTTTAGCCGGCTTTTTTATGTGTCAGGGTACGCATTGGATTCTTATTTGGTACAAATTGCATTGTTGGTGTCATCTACTTTTTCCGAGTTTTCTGAAAGGCTTGTTCGGTGACTGTCTTAACAGGGGCTAGGCATAGTTGCAGGGCTGGGTGGCCCAGGGTTTTAACCAGCAACCATTGGATACATGCCACACTGTTGATTCAGTTGCATACCTCACCAGAGTTCAAAAGCCAGAAGAGCAAATTTTTTACGAGTAGAAAGAAAAGGGTTGGTACTTCAGGGGTCTAGGTTCATACGGTTTTCTGTATTCTTTTCGAACGGTATGTTACTGTTTCCCTTTTACTTAATTCCTTCTCTTTTTTCAGTTCTGTGATAGATTTTGTTGGTCTCTGGTGTGACCCCTAACTGGAGAAGATCGTTCAGTAATGGTGGATTTGTTCTGGGTATAGACGCACTTTCCGTTAAGCTACTTTCCATGGACGAATCATCTGGCTGTGTCATTGGATCCACAGAGGCATTGGGAGAGCCGGCAGAAATGCTTGACAGGCCACAGTCTCTTGATACGCTTCCTGCGGAAGCAGTATTTACAAATGTAGCTTTGGTTCCTGAGTATGAGAGGAAGGAACTGGAAGAAACTATCTCAAAGCTTGAAGGCAAGTTTGTAAGGAGTTCAATGCATAAAACCTCAATCTGTGAACTCCTCTGTCGTGTTCATAAACCCCAGTCTCTGAATCTCTCTGTCGTGTTCATACTATCTTATTGTGAACGGTTTCCGTAGGAGAGGCAGAGGATTTGAGATCCCAACTACGGCATTTGGACGCGAAGCGGCGGGATGCATTAAGCAGGTTATTAGACCTGAAAGGTGGTGAATTTCGAAGTCTGCCTTCAACAACGTGTGAGATGATGGACAGTCTTTCTCAGGCAGTGTTTACATTTTCCTCTGTTTTCAGGCAGCATCCGGGTTTTCTGTCGCATTCGTCCTTTTCTGCAAGCGGAGAAGAGAAGCAAGCCTGCACTGATTTCTCCTCGATCGGAGAAGATTTGGGTTCAAGGCATAAAGAAGAAAGAGTTCGTCTTTGATAGAGTTTTCTCTCATCAGGCATCACAAGGTAAACTGCTACGAAACCTTTAAGATTCTTCAATACATTGCCCTGATGTTCTAACTGAAAATTGATAGAAAGATCTGTGTAATACACTTATAGAGGATGTTTTCGTTGAGGTTGAGCCGATTCTCAAATCTGCACTCGATGGTCACAACGTCTGCATATTTGCCTATGGACAGACCGGAACTGGCAAGACATTCACAATGGTTAGAAGCATGCCAGTACGCTTCCTGTTAATTGATTCTCTTGCTTTTGTCTGTCAACTTTTGAGCTAATGCAGTTAGATCTGAGGGATTCTTCAGGAAGGAACATCGGATTGTCCTGGCATCGTTCCACGGGCTATCAAAACACTTCTTCATCAAGCTTCGATTGATAAGGCAGCGGCCTTCAAGTTTTCCTTAAGCATGGTGGAGGTTTACATGGGAAACCTGAAGGATCTATTAGGTCACAAGCCGTCCACAAGAATGGTGGACTCCTCTTGTTTCTCTAGAAGGTAAAACATCTGATCTCTGACATCAGTTATTGCACTATTTTAAATCTTTGGCGCTTTTAGTTTAACTTTACTGGCTATATAGCAGTCTCAACATGCAAACAGATGCCCATGGAGCTGTAGAAATCGATGGTCTCACTGAATTAACGGTAACCGACTTTGCACAAGCAAATAAGAATTATGTTATGGGAAGGAAGGCTAGATCTACATGTTGGACCAATGCCAATGAGGCATCCAGTAGGTCTCACTGGTAAACTTCCTTATTCAGCGGCCTGTTTGTTTCTAAAAGTTTCATGTTACCGTGTTAAAGCTAAGATTTCATCTAATTTGGAGACATTTGTGATTGGAACTTTCTGGTGTGTATATGTAGCTTAACTAGACTAACCATTATCCGCCATGAGGGCAAGAAGGCAATATCAAGCAAATTGTGGATGGTTGATCTTGGAGGAAGTGAACGGCTACTCAAAACAAAAGCCACTGGACAAACTCTTGATGAAGGACGAGCAATAAATTTGTCCCTCTCAGCTCTTGGTGATGTTATTTGTGCACTAAGACGAAAGCGCAATCATGTTCCATACAGGTAAATTTCTTTGGCGTATTTCTCTCTCATTTGTTGTGATTATAGTCTTCAATTTTATACTTGAAATTTTTTCGTTAATATTACAGTTTATTTACATGTATATGATGTTTTTCACTATTTTTTTTTACCATATGCAGGAACAGCAAGCTGACTCAAGTACTTAAAGATTCACTTGGTATTTTAGTGGGGTATCATTAGCCTGTTTTTTGCTTTCACGAGTTCACCATTGTCACGAAAGTGTTTTGGATGTAGGACTGGATTCAAAGGCTCTCATGGTCATTCATATAAGCCCAAAGGAAGATGACATCAATGAGACCATATGTTCTATGAATTTTGGGCAGAGGGCAAGGAGCATAGAGTGCCACAAGGAATGCCCTGAGGTGACTATAGGGATAACTTTTCTTTGATCACCATTTTTTCTGTTGTAGGAAGATCAAATAACTCCTCTTGCTTTATTCTGCCATTATATAACTTATGGTCCTTAGACAAATAGGTTTTCATTTCTCTCAGGAGTTAAAAATTTTGAGGCAAAAGAAGATTGCAGAACTTGATCAGGAGATGAGAAGCGCAGAGAAGGATTGCCAAGTGACAAGAGACCATATCCAAAGCATTGAAAGCAAACTGGAAGAAAAGAAGAGGATATTGTCACTGTCAAATGCTAATGAAGATCAAACAGGGTCTCCAACGTGTCCCCTATCCGTTCCTAGAGAACTTTTTGAGAGTCCTAAAGCTTCTGCTAAATCCGTAACTAGAAATAGTTCTGTTTCTGTCCCTCGATTTATGTTATCCACTGCGTGCAGCAGACAGAGGCAGCTTGCTGAAAATGAAGCCAAAGTAGCAAAAGCTAACAGATCAGGAAGAAAATATGTCAGTGATGTAGATTTTCAGCTATCAGGATCTCGCATTCTTTTCCAATCAAATTCTATTATCAAGGCAAGCCCAAGTCATGGACTATCACCAAGGACTAATGCCAAGAAGCTTCATATTGAAGAATTGAGCTCTATGCACCCTGATACTCCAGTTCATGACAACAGTGGCTCAAAGTTTTCAAAGACACCCCAAAATAATAGACTATCTGCCTCCCCACTAGTTTCAAACAGGCGGAATTTGTCTGATCCCATGTTTCGTAAAAGATTGTCTGATAGGTCAAATTCTTGCGACATGACCAGTCACCCGTCCAAAGGCACAAAACTAATTCGTTGTTCAATGCCCAATACCTTGAAGTTAATTCATGATTCTGATTACTACTCCTCAGTAAACTGTCACAGCTAATCAAATATGAAGAAATGCGGCTAAGATGTACCAAATACTCAGTTATGCAGATTTACGCTTCAGACAACAAATTATTTGACAATTCGTGAGTAGTGTAAGTATAGCATTGAATGATTTGTCATAATGTTGGGTCAATAATCAACCAATTGTATTACCTGGCAAGCTTGCATGCTTAACATAAAGTAGAAGAGATGTATCTTCAATGTAATTCTGGAGTTTGGTATTCATTTTGGGATAGCAATTTGGTTTTACTGTTATTGTATCTGCTATCTTGGATTTGTAACTTTCTGTTCCTTTATGGCATTGACAGTTTTCTTTTCCCAATTCAGATCTACATCAAGACGTTCATTAATCATTATTATCAGCATATTGTTGTGCCACGCTAGTGGCTACAAAGTCTTTTACCAAAACTGACAATAACATGCAGAATGGTTAGGCCTAGGTATACAGGACCAAAAGGTAGTGGGTACGTATGTTGCCTGCAGACAAAGTTCTCGCTGCTCCAGTTACCTGTAGATCGACATTATCTACCAAAAGAATTCAGTGGAAAAGGAATCTGGAAAGAACTTGAGAATAACATCTGCTGCTTAATTTAAAATGCTCTCAGGTATCTCTATTGTATGTTAAAAATAAAACTCTGTCTACATTCAGTTCTTACTTGATTGCCCATGAAAACATATTATTATTAAGCAACAGGCTGCTATTTTTTCTTTTCACAAGCCCCCTGCCTAAACATTGTTACTATTTTCCAGACTCTCTAAGCACAGCAATTGTGTAGCTTGTGCTGGCATACCCTTGTTACACACGAATTTAACCTCCCAAACGTTTCTTTTTCCTTAAAGTCGAAAAGATCTTCTGGACCATTTCTTAACGAACACCCTTTCCACAAATTGTTCTTTGATCTCTTTTGTCATCTAAGAGTTAAAACTCACAGCGTCTAAAGGTGACAAAACCTACCAACACGGCCAAAGAACTATCCCAAAGACACAGCAATACTTGGAACTGAAATTTGCTGCATAAATGCATGCAAGTAAACTTTTTTACTACCATATATTATCATGGTACAGTACCACCTGTAAAATTCTATGAAGGTGCACCGTACCATAAAGAGTTAGAGAATACTACCATTTCCAAGAAATGCCTTTTAATGTGATTGAATCCCACAAGAAACACATGCTCTACCGGAAAAATTTCAAAGGTACCACTTCTTTTACAAGCCATCTGAAATATCTGATGATAATGTCACTGACTTTTACAACACATTATATCATAAATATTTTTCCTGCGTAGCAACTGTCAAGCCCTTGTTGTATCAAGGCATGAACTCTTAAATCGGCCAACTACAATCACACACTGACACTGTTGATACATCAGCATTGTGTCCCACACGGAGGACTAACGCACAACTTGCATGATGGGCAGCCTGCATGCCTGGTCTGTGCTAAAGGACATATTCATGTTCCTGTATGGGTTTGCAGAGATGGATAACAATTTTTCTTCTTATTAGGTGCTCTACATGCATATAAACACCTTATTTCCTTCCTGTCAGATAGACCCCGCAGAGATGGGAAGAGGGCAAGGTAATAGGCTTTCTCTCTGAATAATACCAGGAACTTTTCATGTAAAAAATATTTGTCTCGGACAGTGTGGTGCAGTAGGCTGGGACTAGTCATCTAATGCGTAAAATAATGTTGTCGCTGTCGGCATTGGAGGTGATTCAGGTGAACCATTTTACAAAGAATCAGGCTGTATCAGCCATATTGAGTGGTGGTTAAATGATCTGCTTTGACCTTTATACAAAAAGAATCTAATTTAAAATAATTTTATATCAACCTAAGATGCTGATACAATGCATATTGGCCAGCAGCCTGATACAAGCTGGTATTAAAAACCCTAATCGATATTTCTTGGATTACATATTCTTATTTGCAGTATCGGTGATATGGTGTTCATCTGCCCTTTTTGAATTACTGCTACAGAAAACCGGGGTAGCTTCTTTCTCATAACCATCCAATTAACTTTATAAAATAATGCCTTCTGTTCAACTTTAGAAGACAAAATCCCAAAGTTGGGTAGGTAGGATATGATCCAAAAAGCAAATATTCATGGTTTGTCTGATGCGCTTTGTCAAGATTACAGAATGCAAGCAACAATGTGTGTGGGTGTGTGAGAGCAAGAGCAAGAGAGAGAGAGAGAAGGTTCATACTTGTGCAACAGTGTCTGTGCATTTGAAAACTGATGAAGCCAAATTGAAGGCAGTAAACAAGAAAGAAAAGAAAGGACAGCCTGTCACGAGAGTAGGAGCAAGTTCATGTAGCCAAAGATGACCTGCCTGTTGCCACAATACTAGAAGTCCCCTTGCCCTGATGGAAAGGCCAAGCTCTTAATATTCAGGACGCGTAGGCAAGTCATCCTTGGCTGCAAAAACTCACTCTACCCCTTTCATCCAAGGCTCTCATCTTCCACCAAGCACACAGCCATGCATGTTCTGCACACCTCTATTTGTAGTATCACAAAAGGGACAGTAGGATATGGCCATGCAATGCTGATGGTCTCTATTCCCTTCTTAGATCAGATTATATTCCACCACCACTTGTTGAGTCATGCATATTGAACAAGAAAGTCAAACGCAAAGAGAGAGGGAGAGTGAGAGATGATAAGGTGATGGTGGAGGACATGAATAGATCCTGAGCAGCATTGACTTTAATAGTGGATGGATGGGGGGCTCCTTAACTTGGAATAATGTCAACATAAAGATGAAAAGGAGAGAACCCTCTTGTCCATAGACTCCATACTGAATGTATCAGAAGACACTAAAATGGTATTTAGCTTTTTCACATGATATCTAGGGAAATTCTCCTGGTTATTCTTCTGTAAAGTAACACAGCTGGATCCCCTTTTGAATGATTCCAGCCATTTTCTTATTATAGAAAGATTTTGTTTTCCATACACATATATGTGGAATTAATGACTGAAACTTTTCTTTTTACAAATCTAAACTTCAATGTGGTTTATTTTTAAAAACAGAGACTTGAATTATGTGTCTGTTAAAGAGAGAATTTTTCTATAATAAACTATTTTTTAGAATTTTTGGCAGTCAATTTTCAATCGTGATAAAGACTTACAGACACAGACACACATATGGAAATAAAGCAAATTAACCAAATGTTGCAATTAATTTATTAAGATCACAGTCATACGATTACTTTTGCAATAAAGTCGTATTTGATAGTCAGTAACGGAAAGTTCAGATCGGGCTTTCCAGCCAATCATTGATGGAGTAATACTGCTCATGGAGTGAAAGGGAAAAGACCTTCGTTCTTCTGATAACGACCACAACGACAGTAACAACACAATATATGTATATATATTCATTTATGCTGTTTCTATTTTAAAGAAAACAAAAAGGTTTCTCCACTAATCTTGTCAGTTACATTAAGATTCAACAGATATAAACGAATATATTCTTGATCGTGCCCTGGAGAAAGGTTGAGCTTGTATCTTGAACGTTGGCTTCTTGAAGGAGAATTGTTGAATGATTTAGATCGCTTTATAGATCTTAGAATCATTTCATTCAAATTCCCGAATATGTTGAGCTCCCTGCATGTCCGATTGCTATAAATAGAGGGCACTGACTTGGAGTCTGCATTGGCACTTCATGGTTCCTCACTCAGTACGGAGGGTTGGAATCACAAGAAGATCAGAGGATGGGCTTTACATGCATGGGCAATGCGCTTGGGTAGCCAAGGATGACTTGCCTTCGTCTCTGCATGCCCCCAACACGATACTGCTCGGTCCGAGCACATGTCCGGGGGGCCAGAACAAGTGGGCAAGTTGCCTTGGCTAGCCTCAGCACATTGCCTCTTACGTTAGGCCACAGCATCCTCTTCATTCCCATGGCATGCATGATGCATCCCTTCTGCAGGACTGAGGTTAATATGCATCATCTCTTCCATTTCTTTCATGCATGCATGCATGATTGCGGGTCACTCTTACAGATACAAGACTAAACTTTTGAAGTATTATATTTTGTGCATATGCAAACTCAACTATGTGCGTGTTTGTGTCCAAAGACAAAGGATTTGCATTCGAGGGCACTCTTAATTTGGAATTGTTTGTAAAAGTTTGTTCATGTTTTGCTTTTAAGTTGTTTAATTTTCATGCTTGTTCGTTCATGGTGACCATGTACTTGTAACATTTACAACTTCGTTTCAGTTTCATGAAAAATTAGTGTGATTATGAATGTTAAATTCAACGATCGAATGTTGAATAATCACGTCATATTTTCTGAAACAAGAAAATAATATTAGAACACAATGTTCTTAACAGATGTTCCCTTAAGATTAGTCACGCTTCCAGTAATGTGAAACCTTGTTGTTAGTTATAAAGTCCTAAATTAGCTAACTCAAGCTGGTGGCAAATAAATTGAACTCAACCGATTGACTGACGATCTAAAGATGCAACATGTCATTCATTATGTAATTTTTGTTACTTGTTACTATCTTTGAAGATTTCTTATTTGCTATCATTTTCTATATTTCTCCCTTTCACTTTTTACGCTTGAAAATTTTCGACTAGGTTAGTGATTTTCTTAGATTCTGGTTAGTACTGCAAATGCTTCTTGATTAGTGTTTGTTTCTTAATGTGAGTTGATCTCATTGAGGGGCGTTTGATTACTTCTAATTTAGAACACCGGGATCTGTTGTGGATTTGGCACGGCATGCTTTTGTTGATGTTGGCAAAACAAATCATGGTAAAGTTCATGGTTTGTCAAACGAAGGATTTTATCAGTTTCTGGTCTATGGATCCAATTTGATCCTGGCTCTAATGCATTTTCTTGTACTGGATCCGATCCATTTCAACCCAAGTAGTGCACCGAATCCACAATTGACAGATTATGAATCGTTTTGAGGGCCCATAGGGGGATCCAACATGGCTTGACTGCCCCAGGATCCATATCCACAATCAACACCCTTAGGCCTCGGATCTCAAATTTGGATCTAGAAGGTCCAGACACCCACTTACAAGTGAGCTCATATAGGGCCAAGCGCAGATCGGATCTCGTCTGGTGGATCTCACAAATATCAATCCATTTCCGACATGGGAGATCCAAGTTTTTAAAGGAACCGAGACGAGAGTTGATTTCCTATTCCCGGTTCGGCTCGGAAATAGAAGTTTGTTAATCATGCCTCCAACATTCCAAAATTTCAATTATACCCCTCAGACGGGACGATAAAGAGGCGATCGGCGCGCCGGATTTTCACTCTTCTTCGCGATGGCGCCCAAAGGGGGGCTCTTCTCACTCCCCCTTCTGCTACTCGGAGGGTTTGCTCTCCTTGTTTTCTTCTTCTTCCTCCCTTCTCTCTTCAGATCTTCTTACCTCTGCTACTCGGAGTCGCGGAGCGGAGCTACCGGAAGTAGTGGTGTTGGAGGGAAGGAGGGATCTGAGATCCCTTCCCGAACATCGCCATCATCGTCCTCAAATCCGGTGTCCGCTTCGGCAGATGACATTTCCTGGTTGAGGGACCAATTGAGGGCGAATGAGCTTCGGGATCCGCCCACTACGGCGGAGGGCTGGCACATGCTCCGGAAAGGGATCAACCCTCGCACCAGAGCTCAGCAGCTCGAGGATCTGCGGAAGTATGTTGCTTCTTGAATCTATTTCCTCTTGTGGTCCTGTACTTTTGTTAATTTTTTGTCATTGTGCGTCTATATAGTTGCGTTTTCCTATCTGGCCCTGCTTTATCTTGTACTCCACGAAATTTTAGGGTATTTGGCGATTGACAGTTTTGCATTTTCATCTCGTTAGTACGAAACATTTCCTTGCTTCTTGTTCGGTTATTTTTCTTTATTTGGAATTTCTCTTGTTTAATGTGGCATTTTCACCTTTTTGCAGTTTATAAGTTCCTTTGCTTGTATGTTGAAGTTCAGGAGAATTGTGGCTCTTAAGGTCAAATCTCGTTTTAGGAATGTCGAAACCTTTCTTAGGCCTCTGAAATGAACAACTGACAATGTGTGTGGAATAAGAAACTCGGTTTTGATCAACAGCAGCAGACCGTCCTGTACAACATAAATTCAGCCACCATTTGAACAAGTATTGGAAACAGAGCATTTGAAAATTTTAGTTGGTTCTTGTAGCCCTCCAGTGCTTGCCTATCCTGCTAGGGCCAAGGTTTCTGAAAAGTAGATAGAATTAGTTTTCTCGTGTACGAGAGGACTAGAGCATCATTTTTTGTACGAGAGAACTAGACCTTGGGTTTCGATCTGTTCTTAATGCGTCCTTCTATCTTGTCAATGGATCTTTCTCATTAGTGTGTCAAAATATTCGAGTGATGAAGTTGCCTCTGAGATTTTCTAAATACTGACTGATTACATCATCAAGCTCGTAAACAATCCATTGTGACAGTCTTTGGGTCCTGACATTCTTGACGTTTCCCTTTTTTCTATTTTGATAGTCGATGACTCCATACCAATGTTGTCTCGTCTTCTTTCGCGTTTTTCAGTTTTAGGAACCACAAAAGCGTTAGATTGTAGCTTTAAATAAAAGGTCCCACGCTGGGGATCTTTTGTATGTCAAGAATTTGTCCATGGGCGGGAGATGAGTGTTTCAGGATCTATCTTTTTTTCGTAGGCTTTTAGGATCTATCTTTTGAATAAAGGTTGCTTGAATTTTACTTTCCCTAATCTTCCTCTGGAAAGGCTGTCAATAGGCCCATTTTTGTAGCGGGTAGCCCATGGTTAATCTGGATAGGAGATGATTTTTTTTTTTTTCAAGCAGCTTGTCGACCATTGTCCAGAGGAGAGAACAAATTCTTCGTCCAGAAAGCTGTCAGTTTCAGTGAGCCTGGACATCGGTCTTAATGAATTGCATAGAATTTATGTTATGCAGTTTGTTGTTTCCTGCTTGATCCTTTATTATCTGCTAAATTTGAATGCAGTTACAGGATGAACCCAGGTGAGACTTTAGTGTTGTGGGTACGGTACACCTAAACTAAATGGTACTTCTTGGCGATGAATGAGATTCAGTTTTGCCGTTTTCAATGGAAATAGGTCGGTCGGATACGCATCCAGTAGATTTCTACTTTGTTAGATTTGATTAACCCCAATTGCCATTAACGCATTAGACATTAATTTGTGCCTTATCTTATGTTGGTTTGTGTTAATTTTGTTTAATTTTTAGAAAGGAGGCACTTGTTGGTTGATCTAGACGAACCGTTGCATTCGTTCATCTTAAAATTCTTTCGGTGTTAAAGGTTTCCTAACTTTCCTTGACAGGTTCAAAGGCATCTCACACTACGAGGATGGGGAGAATAATCATACCGAATTGCCCTGCCCTGGAGAATTACTGGTGGAAGAGCACCATAGCAACTATGGCGAGCCTTGGGCCGGAGGGCGTGATGTGTTTGAATTTTTAGCTAAGTCGGTTGATCTATTACCTGATTTTCAAGTGCTGGAGATTGGATGTGGCACTCTCCGGGTGGGTCTGCATTTCATCCGATACCTGGATGCAGCCCATTTCCATTGCCTGGAAAGAGATGAACTCTCTCTCATGGCTGCTTTCAGATACGAGCTTCCTTCACAGGGTCTTCTGCACAAGCGTCCCTTGATCGTGAAAGGCGATGACATGGACTTCACCAAATTCGGGGACGATGTCGCCTACGACCTGATGTATGCGAGTGCTGTCTTCCTTCACATTCCAGACGCCCTTGTGTGGGTCGGCCTGGAAAGGCTTGCTTCCAGACTAAAGCCTTCCAAGGGCCGGCTTTTTGTTTCTCACAATATAAAATTTTGCACGCGATTACATGGGGATGAGTGTTCGAAGCGGCTCTCAAATATTGGCCTGGAGTACTTGGGGAAGCGTACCCATGATAGCCTTCTTTTCAATCACTACGAAATATGGTTCGAGTTCAGGCGGCCAAGGACTTGAGCTTATTATGTTCGGAATTTTGGTACCTGTGATTGTGATTGAGCAGCTTGAACCAGGCAAAGAACGTCAGGGTTCAATCAGATGGTCGGATTTGCTTGTGCCCGTTAAATGCCTCAACCATTCAAGCCCCGCACGAAACCTACGTGCATCGTTCTCAAGAGTGCATCCCACCACGCCATATTGCTGCAGCAAAATTTGTTGGAGGAAGTGGGCGAGACAAGAGTCTGGCTCGTTATTTTTCACAAGTAATTGTCGTCGTACTTGTTGAGCCCGTCGATCTGTTCCTCACCGTGATTATTTTTTCTGTAATTGAACACTTTTCCTTTTGGTAAATTCAGCTAACAGCAGGATATCTACTTGCACCACCATCTGTTGGACCAGGTTTCGGATAGCATGACATGGTTAAGGATATTACTTTCATGGGTTTTTGTTGCATCGCCCTAAGTTCCTACGTTCTTCCTCGTATCTGTGTCAGACATTCCATCTTACTCTGTTGACTGGTCGTTCTTAAACAACGACGGAGACTATATTCATGACGCTAACTTGTATCATGTCTAGTGCGGCTGCATCAGCTGCTGGCACTAGATGCAAGGTGATGATGCTCTAAGACCTGATCTAATATTTCCTGACACATTAATACAACATTTTATTCAAGGGATTGGAAAATGACGCACAAGGACTAGAATTTTGAGTTCCCAAGTACTTCGGAAGCGGTGGGCTTCAAAAATTTTGAACTCCTCTCGTCAGAGTCCAAGTTGCCACTTCCCATAGCCAAATCACCAGCCATCAATCCGGTGGTTATATTTTCCGGTTGAAGGACAACGGGAGACCGCCCCGATGGAAAGCTGGAAATACAAACGGAAACATCACCAACTGCAGGTTAGAGTAACAAGTGACAACGGATTGGATCGCTGGTTACAGCGGCTGGTAGACGTGCTTGTCGAGGGCCCCTCTACAAGCAAGAAGATGCGGAGGAAGTAGAGTATTTACTTGCGTCTTTTTCCATCCATGCGATTTTTACCGGACTGGAGTACAGTCAGGTACAAATCCCCGACCATCTGAAGCTCAAACTTAAACGACGGTCGCCTCGACCACTTCGTACCAAGTAATTTCACAACCTTCAGCAAAGAACGCTATCATGTTGCTTATGCGGTGGTCTTTCAAAAAATTCCTTTTAATCACATCACATTGGAGAATGCCCACGAACAAATGGTGCATATAATGTTTCCAATAAACTTAATTATACTGGACGGGGGGAAACACATCCCTGTACAATACCCAAAAATAAAATTATGGTGCATGAAATTGCATGACGAACACCCTGTACACATCTCTCTCATTCACATCCAAATAATACAAATCACCAGCACCGGTTACGGGCACATCCACTTTCCTAACAAAAACTTGAGGTGGATGATGTATGACCTCCAGGCTACACGTTAGAATGAGCTGTCCGACTGAGCAGACAAGAATGAAATTCCCATCATATTTCTTTATTTGCACTCTTGGCTCCGCCAAAAATTTGAAGATGAAAGATCCGTACTTCACATAGAATTCATGGGCTGACGGTTGCTCCATGGGTTCATGTTATTGCTGCCAAACCAATGACATCACCACCTTCCTCAGTGCTTTGCTCCATTGACAGACTTGGGTTGCGGATCCTAACTGCAGAACATAGAGCAAGAGGCACATTGGCAACATTATCCTACAATATTTTGGCAGGGACTAAATCATCAATCACTAAAGTGTACGTCAATGCGAAGATTCAAGTAATACACAGTGAACTCCAATTTGCTGACAAACTAAAATAGGAAGAATAACAATGGCATGATGATGCATGCAAATCCTGTAACAAGAACACAAATTTATTGTACGATAAATCACTAAGGTTGTGTTTGTTTCACCATGGATTTCAGATGAGCGGATTTCAGATCCGTGGTGATCTATGATCCTTAGGATCTCAAATCCATTCTTGAATCCATGGTTTTTAATGCTAATGAAATCCTCAATTTGTTTAAATTAAGGATCTCTCCACGCAGCTTCAGATGTTAGATCCGAGGCTATCAAACACAACCTAAAGTTTACATCATAGCGAAGATTCAAGTAATACACAGTGGACTCGTAGTTGTTAACAAACTAAAAATAAAAAGAATAAGAATGGCATGATCATGCATGCAACTCCATTAACAAGAAGACATTTATTCTCCAGTGCTTCACATGAATGCAAATGCTGACCTTAGTTGAAGCTATAAGGAGAGTTCTTTGGGGGACCAATGTAAATTGAATCCCAGATTGAATGCCACATCACAGACACTGAACTGGGTGTCCTCACAGAAAGAATAGTACGAGTAGCTTTCAACATAAGCTGGACTCTCAAGATTCTAAACATGTTTTACTATTTTTTAGCAATAAAGGTACCAGCTGAACTACTGTAAACAAGTTTCAAATTTTAATGCAAAACACAATTCCTCTGAAGGGGCAAAGTTAAAGTTTCAACTGTACAATTATAGAAAAGCTTGTATTCATTTCCAACATCAAACGAACAAGCAACATTTTAATCTCATCATCACTAGAAAATTATGCATGATTACAAATGTGTGTCCAGCAAACTGGGATTCGGCTGGAGGTAAATTAGGAGTGACCTGCCATGGATTTTCTGTCGTTTCTGTTGTACCACTGATTCCTAATGTATTTAGTTCCCAGAGCAAACCGTTCATGCCCACAATAAACATACCCATACCAGATTCGTAACCTTCTCTGTACAGTTTTCCACATTTGTATTTGGTCACCTTAAATGCATCACAAAAAATTCTTCCTTGTGGATTCCATTCCATTTCAAACTTCAACAAATCTACATCTCCAACGTTTGTGTTTTATGCATGCTATGCATCACATGCAATCATGATTTAATAGCCCAAATGAAGACATATCTACCAACAAGGGCAACTAATGGTGTTCAGAAACATCTTGGTAGTGAAGGATCTAAGAGGTATTTCCATGAAACCGGAAGGATTGTACTATATGTAATTTGCAGTGCAATGATCGGCTCTCCAAAGAAGAAACTGCTTTATTGAACGCAAGAATATACCTGAAATATTGGTCATGGCACCAGCACCCTTCTGAGCAGCAAGTGCCCGCAACTTGTCTCCAGTAGCTAACAGAAGCAAGCTTTTCATATGCTGCTTTTGTTCTTTAGGGCTAGATGTCTTCGCTAAGGCATCCTCGAATGCAAGGAGGTCATGCATCGTTATGCATGGAAGGGACAATAAAACCTGTAATAAGAAGAAAAGCACGCAAAAAAGAGAAGGGATTTATAAGCCTCCTTATAAACTCGTCCACCAAAAAAAAAAGTTTACTTGAGATGAGATAAGAAGACCCGGAAGATGGACTATGAGTCAACAAACTGCAGTACCTCCTTACATGCAGCGTCCTTATTAGACAGGGAGGTGAAAATATCACAACAGAGCCCCACAAGATCTGCACCGATGATTGCATTGGAGTCTAGCATCAAACCTCTAATGATTGCAGAAAACATCTCCTTTGCAACAAATGCCCTGAGTCCAGGATTATTTGTTGAAACAGCTAGTAGAATGACAGCCCCACAGAATGATAACAACTTAGCCACTGCCTCGCCATCAGGCCAACAAAGAATTTCCAAACTAAGTTGAAGAACAGGAAAAGTAGGACCATTCCGTTTAAGTAGAAAGCTGCAAACAAATTCAATTACTCCATCATCGATATGAATATTTAAAAAAAAAAACAGAAAAACATGAGCGCATTGAAAGCAGAATGGTGTTAGTGACGCATATCACGTCCACAAAGAGATAGCCAAAGAATAACTAAAATCATTTAGCATACCACATTAGAGAATTGGAGGCCAAACCTTCCAGGCCTTCCACATTTGATTCCATACGGTTAGCATGTCCAACTTGTTCTAATAGAGACAAACAGGCATTTAAACCAGGAGATGCTATAACTGATAGCA
Organism: Nymphaea colorata; assembly: GCF_008831285.2. Classification (NCBI taxonomy): domain Eukaryota; kingdom Viridiplantae; phylum Streptophyta; class Magnoliopsida; order Nymphaeales; family Nymphaeaceae; genus Nymphaea; species Nymphaea colorata. The sequence goes on from NC_045147.1 coordinate 21,864,008, forward strand.
AGGAGCATATCTCTCGTGTCAATGATCGAAGCAGCTGTTCTTCCATTACTTCTACCTGCAAATCCGATGAAGAAAAATTGCCACCAATATCTGGAATTTTTGCTCTTCCTTCATTGATTAGATTGGTCCATGAATAAGTAAGGACCTGATAACAATGGCTAAACAGCGGGAGCAGAAATTTTGTCAGCCATGAATCCCATAACTCTGTAGGGCAAGATTTCACCAGAGGAGTCAGAACAGAGTGGGTGAGTTGGCGAAGATGCCAAAAATTCATTGATCTTATATTTTCCATGAGAGCTAAAGCAACAGAACTGCTGTCCAAACATTTAAAGAAGCAGTCCCCAATGGTAGTTGACAGGCCTAAGACATTATACCTGAAACCAATTGATGTAATGAGATAACATTAACAGCAGTCTCATCTGGAACAAGGAAATGGGAATGTCATAGATGACATGAAAAATAAAAAGGGGGTGGGATTATAAAGGCATGCGCCAAAAGCTGAAAAATTAACAAAAAAAAAATCAACAGAACATAAAGCTATTGAGCAAAAAGGCTTGAAGTGACCCACACACAAACACGACAAAACAACCATATATATATAAAAAGCAACACAGAGAGGGGATGGATGATCATGGGAAGGATTTATGCATGATTTCCAAAAGTAGACCTTGTTGCTCCTAGACGTATAAAACGACATAACCAAGGGTAGAATGTTTAACATTATTGCTATCTATTAGATTCAATAGCGATTAATTCTCTCCTTATATGATTCAAGTTCAACTTTGCTATACATGTTAGTAACTGATGCCTTGAAAAATGAAAACCTAGGATCTGACTCTAAGACAATAATGTCTACATTTTCCATGTTCTAATTTATCAATAGATACCAATATAACTTCTATTCATTAATGGTTCTCTACACTGCCTCCAACCAGGAAAATAAACCTCACTATTTTCAAATTCCTTTTCAATTACTACTTTCCAGGGAGATGCTGTAGAATGCAAATGAGATCTTCTCGGCAAGTATAAAAGAGATTGTTGGAGAAATTTTCAAATTTAGGCAAATAACAAGAGAAGCTGATAATTAAATAAACACCAAAAACAAAAAATCAGTGCATCACAATCTTTTTCTTCAGTTGAAAAAGTGCATGCGGCCAGGAATATGGTATATTCTGGGCGATTAAAGCATTTTTCTTCCCCTGAAAAATGAATGCTGCTTTAAGTACACTTAGTTGGAACCTTATTGAGAAACTTGAAAGTGGGGCATCAAATTTATCCAAGTGCTAAAGAATTATGTGACAGGCATCAAGTTTATAAAAGTGTGAATGAAGTAAATGACTATATATCACTTACCCACTCTCTCTCGTCCCCTTCAACCAATTCCTTATGTCATTTTCTTTTATCTGCATGGTTTCATGCCCATGCATGCTGTTTAGAACTGCATCTGCCATGGATGGTGGGTCCTTAGGTACCTTAGAAGTTGACCCACCTAGAAGCATAGCTTGCTCTGTTTGGCTCATCCTCATAGCATTTTGTACAACTGGAGGCAAAGCTTGAGCTACAGACTGTGACCACATTGAATGTACAGAACGAAGCAACTGCAACAGTATTTAAAGCTTAAACTAATGTTGGCATAAGACATATCCAAGCAGTAGATTTTCGACAAGTTAAGTCATGACTTACCCTAAGAAGAGGAGGCAGTATCCATGGTAAATGGGATGCAAATGGATGGGTACGATTAGAATCACTCTGCAAAATTGGAGAATTTTTTTGTGTCCCACTCCTCTTAAGTGCTCTCTCAAAGAATGTAATGGAGTGGAAGATGGACCACATTGTTGCATCATCCATGAACAAGCGAACAAGACCTGATGGATCAGACAAATATGTATTCTGCCACTCCATCTGTGTCCATTCCTTGCTAATGGGCTCAAGTAAACAGGACAAAACTCTCTCTTGTGTTTCACTCCTGCGAGAAAGACAGTTGCCTTGGCAAAATTATTCATCTCTCTCATATGGAGAAGAAACTGCAGTGACCAACACAACTAAGTAGCAGTAATCTGTAGATGGCAGCTGTAAACTCAGAGGGCAAAATCAGCAAACGTAAGCACAAACTTAGAGGGCATAATTACCCAGCAGCAGAGGCAACAATTAGAAATGCTTCCCCCAAAATATTATGCTCTCCACGAGGTAGACGCCCTTCTGCATGCAGACAAGCCACTGTCTCTGTAATCTCCTGTCGATTGTTCAGGTGAATAGAAGAAAATGTTAAAAAGCAACATCAGCACCATTGGCAGTTTTTTTTTCCTCAAACTAATCAGCTCTTCAAGTTTGAAAAGGGAAAATTATCCCTTTTCCCATAGGGCAGCTAACTTCTTCCTTACAATTGGTAGCCAATAACCGACACTTCTACAGACTAGCAACAGCAGAGCAGAAACATAGTTTTACATAGACTCAATCTTTAACACTTCAAGGTCCAATGGTTTGCAACAATTTTGGATTTTTTTTCTTTTTTATTTCACTTTTTTTTTTCGCCGTTCATGAGAAAGAGGAACATAATAGCTCACTTGCACATTTTCTTGTGACTTGTCCACAACGCAATTTGACTTGGAGCTCCTTCACCCCATTTACACCAAAGTTCATGAGATATTGAAGATCAGGTATTGTCATGTTATTCTCAAGACATTTTAACACTAAACTATGTGGTAACTGAGACAAATTTTATTGATTATGTGCTAACTGAGACAAATTTTATTGAAGAAACAACCAAAAAATTAAACAAATAATGGCAATCATCAGTTTAAATTTAAACAGGAACTCACATATGAAGACTTTCACATGCTTTAACATATATGAGAAGCGTTTATTTATTAGGTTGGACCTTCCCATTTCTCATCCTATGCTGATGTTCCATCAACCAAGCCCCAGTTTCCCAATCCTTTTTTGTTTGTGCAAAAAGGCATAAAACACAGGGTTGCACATATATGCATGTCAGATACAATAAAAATGACTATTCATCATTAGAAGTAGCTAGTTCTTATCCATAATGAGATCACAAGCTGCCAAACTTTCTTTCCGATACTCCCAGTGAGAAGTGGTACATGAAAGAAGAGAAAGCAAAAAAAAGACTAAACTAAAAAAGAATCTCAGGAGGAATTTCAGAATTGGAGCTGGAAAAACAACTAGATGATAACCTTCATATGTGGAAGAAGACTTCTATCAGCAGTTTGTGCAATCCGGATAAAGGATGTACAGATATGCAGTCTTACACTACGGACATTATTTGAAGGATCCTGTCATTGGACCAGTCAAGCAAGGTTGAATACATATTTATCTGTATGAAAGAGTATTGAAAGAACGAATAATTTTACCATTACCTTATCAGCAACAGGAAGCAACTGCAACAGCTCAAAAAGAATTTTTATAACCCCATGTACCACTTCAGGGAAGAACTTGAGAAATGGACCAAGAGCATCAAAATGGCGTGCAAGGATTTTCAAATACATGGGTTTGCTCACGTTCAAAGAAAGTAGTTGCCGAAGTGAGTCTGAATTTCATTATCAACCAAAGGATAAGGGAATGTCAAGAGCTGAACATGCTTGGTTGTAAAATTAAAGAAAATAAGCAGCTAGACAACCTTGTATTGCACGAAATGCCTGCTGTACTTCAGGGGAGTTGCGATCAGCAGATTCACATGGCCCATCAAAAACTGAAGCAACAACAGTTTCCAGAGCCAACTGAGTACTCTCCAGTAGGGGTAAATCCTGCAGACATCAGAAAATTACAGAAGATTGAGAAACAATGCCTTTCTAACATGTTCAGAAACACTAATACACAATATTGTGCCATTTCACTGGATGGTGGCTTACAATATGCGTGCACACTCGTACTGAATTCCAGAAAGGATATTTATGCTCTCCAATAAATTAAAAAAATCTGTTTTTTTTTATATATTTATATGTTGAACTCCTATCTACCTTGTCAGGTGATGGTGCACTTGCACAGCTGTTAAAAACGGACTCTATTCTTTGAAATAACTTCACCGCTGCAACAACAGGCTTGTATGAGGAGACCAATCGCACAAGTTCCAACTGTGCCAACATAAGATCAAGAAAAGAGTTAGAAAATAAAAATATATATTTTGCTCCCCATCCCGAAGAAGAAAAGGCACAAACTCCATCAACCATGGTGGGAAAAAGAGAATCAACATGGACTTCACAAAAAAAAATCCAAATAATAATTGACAAGAAAAAGTCATCATTGACCCTTAATGGAGGACAAGTACAATCTAATTTCCTAGTAAATGACCACACAACCTGTTTTTCTCATTGCAGATGCAGACAACAGATGATCATGCAAGGATGCAGATGAATGGCTGGGCACCTCAAAGACTGGAGGTGCCCTTAGTTTGCTGATGGGGCAAAATTATCATCCACTGTTTTATCAGTACCACCTTGAACCCTTGACATGGACAATATGCAGGAAAAGCTGTTTAAGTTAATCCACATATCCAGGCTACTCTAAAAGAAAGCAACCTAGATTCAATTATTTCACAAACAGTTGTCCGCAGGAAGCATTGAACACTAATAAATGCACCAAATGTTCCAAAAAAGAACATTAAATGCATCCAGAAGACCGATTTGCAAGTCGTAGTTAAAAAAAAAAAAATGGACAAATAGCAAATTTTGCTACAATCAACAACTTCCGCACCATTCTGCCACGGTACAGGCCATAGTCTCCCTTGCTGTCATAGCTATCATTCCAAATCTCAAGTGCCCCACCAGGAGAGGCAGTCTTCTTTACCATGCGTTGGAAAGAAAAATCTAATATAACGCCATATATGTGGTCATCAATACAAATTTGCATCCCTTTCTTTTCCTTGTCTGCTAATCCAGAAACAGAATCTTGACCAGAGGTAGGAGACCCATCTCGTGCTTGGGCAGGAACCTTTGGCTTCAGTAAGTCCTTTAGAAATGCCTGCAGAAGGAAAAAGTAATGTAGATAACTAGTATATATAGAAAGTTAATAAGCTCTTCACAAAAGGGGGAAACTTTACCAGCCAAAACTGAAGTGATGAAGCATGAAGAGCCAGCTTACTATGTTGAAAATACCCTAGCATCTGAAAGTTCAAGCATTAATGACTAGGTGTATGAAACTGGAAGAAAAATCAACAGACATAAATTGGTGGAAAAGCATTAGCAATTCAGAAATGAGTTCCAATAAGATATATTATCCCGAACCCATAAAAAAATTATACAATAAAATGTGGTCCAACCCCTTGTATGAATCTTTCACCTTGTGCAATTCAATCACGTATTGCATTTGAAATTCTCCTTCCAAAGAAAAAAGTTTGATGCTCAAGTATATCATAAACCAATTGCAAGAAGAGAAAAAAAAATTGCAAACAGGCTCAATAGCAAAGTATAGCAAAGTACATGTTCTGTTGAAATCATTTAACAATCAACCTTACGATCCAAAGAAAATGAACTAGTGTGGAGCCCATTATTTGTTCCGAATCTTCTTTGATCTGACCTAAAATAAACTAATTCATGATGCAGCCATAAAAAGAACAAACTATAGGCTTTTCTCTAGATTGCAGGAGGAGAACTCTGATTTAAAAGAAAAAAAAAAATCTGTATTTTTTTGGTCGTGTCTATGTGTGTGTGCCTGTGTCTGTGTCTGTGTACACACATCAGATCAATAGGTCTAATCAGATCCACAAAATCTAAATTCCTGAAACTGGAAAAATAAATGTCCAAAGTTCAAGAGTATGAAAAAAAAGTTTTAGAATGATCAGCAAAGAAAACATAGGATCAACTCTAACACATTTATAAGAAACGTGCTGGACAGGATTCAAAAGTTTAATTCTTCCCCAGCCTGAACACACACAGGCACACACCAAAAAGAAGAGCAAGAACATACCTGCTCAAGAAACAGATTGAGCAACAAACCATCAGCAATGCAGTGTAAATTATGGGAACCAAAATTCACCATGCTTTCGCACAGGCATTCAGCAAATTCATATTCACTTTGATCGAGACCAGCTGCATTCTGATGGCACCGCTGCAAAAACTCACTTGATGCTTTTGTAAGGAAACTACAAATGTCATGCATGGCAGCATCAAACTCAGAAGAACCACAATCAGTATTCCTTTTCCTACAAAAGAAATGTGCAGTATGGAAATAAAAAATCAGAAAAGGAAGTGAGAAAGAATTATAAGGAGTGGGTTCAAAAGCTGAATTTGAAGATTCAAGAAGATTTTTTTTTTCCAAATTTCACACCTGGGAGCCATGATCTTGAAGAAGTCGCAAGCATGGGAACGAATATCAACAGAAGAAAGCAAAAATCCGCATCTGTTCATAAATTACCACAGGAATAGCAATCACGAATGAGAGCATTGTGTGTGTTTAAAAGAGAATGGATACAGAACAAGTATCTTACGCGGTAATCAAGCCATATTTTGCAAGATCTGATATAGGTGCCCATTCTGCATAAGTATTCACAGCATTGAGAGAAGCAATTACGGTGGTCAGGTGTTGCTTTGCACTGTCAAATTGACCTCTTCCAGCTTCAGCAATGGCAGCATGAAAGTGGTTTTGAAGCAACTGAAATATAAAGTTATAAACAATGCTTAATCTCCAGAAGCCAAGTTTAACTATACTTCACAAACTCTTTTAACAGGGACATGCACAAGCAAACTCACATTATATAATAACGGGAAAATATCTGGTAGGGATTGAGTAAGACCACGTACAAGTGTCCTTCGTCTGTCTCCTGTAAGCAAAGTAATCGCAGACTAGGTCTCAGGACAAGAAAGGAACAAACCTCGACATATTCTGACTTACTCATGGACTCACAATTGTCCAAAAGAACCTATGAAGAAAAGTAAAATGAACTCTGCTTGATAACATTAGTATTCAAGTCTTCCAGTTAAGAACCTTCTAAGTCCTCATTATGAATGGTAACATCTTCCGGAAGCCACCTCAAAAGCATGGCAATCAATTCTGCCTGAAATTTATTAGCAATCCACATATCAGTAGCAAAATCTGAAACCATATATATATATATATATATATATGGATGAAAGAGAAAGAACATGAGAAAAAATTATACCTCAGTAGGACCTTGCTGACATACAGCATTCAAAGAAGGCAATATCTCTTTCCATAAATTGAATCCTTCACTCCTGATAACCTACAGGATGGGAACAATTATGTCAATATACATAGAATTGAGAGAAAAAACAAATTACCTTACTAAAGCTAGATTTCCAATTGGAGTGGCCACAAGAAAGTGTATGCAACAGTCGCTTCTAAACCTATTAATATCCATGCCTTTCTGAAAAAAAGAATGAACTGATACAGAAGCTGGAAAGAAAAGTCAGAATTTCAGAGTGTACACTAAAAATGACAACAGAACATGAGCAGGTCCTCCATCTTTTGCACCTAACATTCTTTTGCATGTGGGGTGTGGACTGTGCAGTGGAGAAAATTATAACAAAAATAAGATAGTTTAAGACCTCAGCAATTAGCTGCGCAGCTTGACTTTTCAGTGCCCATTGTTCCTGAGGATCCGCCATTTCAGTTATCACCTTAACAGATGTGACAGCAAAATCTTGCTGTTCATGACTGTTGAGTTCCCCCCAACGTAGTCGGACCAAATGCTGCAGACAGTAACATTAATTTTAAATGGTAGCCCATGCAAAATGAATCCTAAAATCATCGAATATGAATTTAGGAAAGGACTTAAAAAAGAAGTCTCCATAATGCAAACAGTAAGTATATACAACATATGACCTGGAAACACAGAAGACAAGTGGCAACCTAAGAAAGAAAGTGAGATCCCTCTCTGATCTCCAAATTCATCATCATTTTATTTTTAATAATATTTTAGAAATCATTCCCTCTATTCATGTCACAAGACAAAGATAACAAACAAGCAGCAGAAGTGCTATGTTCAAAATAGTGAAGAGGCACTATGCTCTTTAACTAAGAGGTAGCAAGCAGATTATGTAAAGCAGCCATGCATGTAAAGAATAAAACCTCGGCGGCTCAATTAGAAGATGATAAGACCATGTTTCAAGTTTTCAACATGGTCTTCACATCATCCAGCATTTAGCATGGTATTTTAGTAGTCAAAGCCCATCTAGTGTGCCTAGGCACTGAGCACTATGTGGATCAGCTAAGCGACCAACCTAGGGGCTACGAGGCACACAGGTCGCTTGTTCGCTGCCTGGGCTGATCTGACTAGGCATCAGCATGTGTGTTTTTGGCATTACCAGAGAATTTTGTACACAAATTTATTTACTTAATTTTATATATATATATATATATATATATATATATATATAAAGGAGAGTGAGAGAGAGTTACTATGCATTTGTTCTACTTCTACATTCATATTTTTCTAGTCTGTTGAAAGCTACATATATGATATATGTATCTATTATACAGGCAATGTTACGCGGTTTTTATCTAACATATATGATGTTATGCCATGCATTCATATGATTTTGACACTTCAATACTACTTACTCTGCTACAGTATGCTTAAGTTAATCTCAATAATGTGTAGTTTTTCATTTTTATATTCCTAATTTATTTTGAATTGGCAGGCACCAGCCTAGGTCTTTTATAAGGTCAAGCACTACTCCTGCTAAGAGTTTTTTATTACAAATTTGGCATGCCTAGAACCTGTGAGGCATTTATATTATGGCAGCACCATAGGTGCATCCTAAACCAAAAGAAGCCTGTTTCATATGCACATGGCTCCTTACGAAGACGACCACTTTTATAAACATCTTCACATTACTTCTATATCATGAACAAGGGAAACATAACATACAATGAAGCTGAGGACGTGAAATAATTGGAACAAAACATTAACAATTTGAGAAACATATATTAACATAAAGTTTTTGAGATACTATTTGTGTGTAAGTGGAGAAATTGAAAACAACGGGCTACCTCTTGGGCCAGGTGGTTTTTTAATCTTGCATTGCTAAAAAACCATGCCAAAAGATACCTTCCTGATGGCAATGGATTGGCCACAGATTTTAACAATGGAATGGACCTTTTACAATAGTTTTTAGCAACACAAAAAGAAAATGATCATCCGGTCACAAAGATAGCCAGATGTTTTCTATTTATATATATACATATATGGAAAATACAAATCAGCCAACTGCCAGAAATTGCTAGATGGTTAAATATTTAAATCCACCGCTAAAAAGCAACATAAACTGTCATTAAAACCAGTAATGTATGTATCGTACAATACGTACCATATTGTTTGCAATTTACGGTACAATACACCCTCCGTATCGTAAATGGGGGGGTGTATCAGTCCTTTTTCGACTTTTCTTTAAAATGTCCGCCTTCTTCATTTCTAACGTAGGGATTGTGCGCCCAAGGAGGAAGATCATCAATTTTCATCATGAAAACATCGATTTTCACCATGAAATCATCGATTAAATGGTCAATTTGTGTGTGGGTGGCTGATTCTTGTTTGGAGGAAAGGCGTTTTCTTGATTTCTTTTCTGTAAGGTATGAAACTCTGTTTTTACCATATATTTATATATTTTTACCGTAGATTGAAAGATTTCAATTGTTTTTCATTAAGTTTACCGTAGGTTTTCGTTCTTTTTTTTTTTGTGAAAATATGGATCCTACATGGCAATGGTGGGAAAGAGTGAAGGACAATGACCGGTTAAAACTCAAATGTAGCTTTTGTGAGAATCCATTTTTAGGAGGGATTATTAGAATGAAACACCATTTGGCAGGGACCACCAAAGATGTAGCTCCATATGTTGGAAAACCAAACAAACCTTTACCTCCATTTGTGCGTCAGCAGTGTTTAGATATGTTTCATGTTTTACATCAAAGAAAGATACAAAAACATATGGAAGAGGTAGATGTAGGCTATAATGAGCCTTGGGAAGATGAAGAAGAAGAAGAAACTTATGAAAATGTTGAATATGATGAATATGATAGCAGACTAAGAACAGATGTGGATAGCTCTAGAGGTAGAGGGAAAGGAATCATGTATAAAAGAGGTCGATCTGGCCCATCGGGAAGGAAGAGAAGAGGCACACTAGATATTAGGGTCAGGCGTGGTCATCGACCACCTGGTGGTAGAGTTCCTACTGGTAGGTCTAGTGTTGGTTTTATTAAGAACTTTTTTCCTTCATATACTAGCCCAGGTGGTTAGTCGCAGATTCGTGCTACTATGACATCTAAAGATATGCTACATCAGGCACAACTGTCGGTATGTAAATGGCTTTATGATGCATATATTCCTTTTAATGCAACTAATTCCTTTCAGTTCCAAGTCATGGCAGATGCAATTGCATCTATAGGCCTCATATTCAAAATGTCATCATACCATCAAGTGAGGGACAAATTTCTTCAACCTACGGTGAAAGAAGTATCAGAACATTGCGCTCAGTTGAAATTATGCTGGAATGAAACAGGTTACTCCATTATGTCAGATGGATGGACTGATACACAGTCAAGAACACTTGTGAATTTTCTTGTTTATTACCTTAAAGGTACAATGTTCTTAAAATTTCTTGACTTATCTCATGTTCCTAAGACTGCTGAGATTTTGTTCAATGTTTTTGATAATGTCATACAAGAAGTTGGACCTACAAACAATGTACAATTTATTACAGATAATGCTGAAAATTATAGAGTTGCAGGGGATGTTATTTCAAAAGTATAGAACATTTTATTGGAGTCCATGTGCCACTCATTGTGTTAATCTAATGCTTAAAGATCTTAGTGACAAGCATGATATGAAATCAATTGTTGACCAATGCCAAGAGATTACAAAATTTATCTACAATCATGCATATGTATTGAGTTTGATGAGAAAATTTAGAAAATGAGTGAATTAATACGACCTACACAAACTAGATTTGCCACAAATGTATTGACGGTGCATAGTATAGTGAAACAAAGAACTCCGTTGAGACAGATGTTCGCTAGTGAAGAATGGGCTACATATCCACATGCTCATAAAAGAAATTCTTCTTTAGTTGTGGATATTATATTTAGTAACGAATTTTGGGAATCATGTGTGAAGCTATTGAAGGTCTGTGTTTCATTAGTTAAAGTTCTCAGGTTAGCTGACAGCAATGATAGGTCTTCCATAGGGTACTTATATGAGGCTATGGATAAAGAAAAAGAGGCAATTCGAGACAACTTGAAAGGAAAGAAAAATTTATACATACCCATATGGAAGATTATAGATAAAAGGTGGACTGAACAACTTCTTCAACCCCTCCATGCAACAGCTTACTATCTAAATCCTACAATTAGATTTTCTACTACATTTAAGAAAGACAGAGAAGTCACGCATGGTTTGTTAAATTGTATTTAAGTGTTAGTGGCAAATTCTAGATAACAAGATGTTGTGCACAATGAGTTTGATCTATATGATAATTGTTTTGGGGACATGGGAGAACCTAGCACCGTTCGAGCCAGAACAACCATGCGTCCAGGTAAATACATAGAAATTTTTAACTTACTTTGCATTTGTTACATTTGATTCTTTTATGTTGCTTTAACTTTTACATGAAATTTGTTTTATTTTTGTTTAGATTTGTGGTGGAATAGGTTTGGGATTGATTGTCCACACCTAGCACGTTTTGCAATTAAAGTCTTCAGCCAGACATGCAGTGCTAGTGGATGCGAAAGGAATTGGACTGTTTTTCAACATATCCACAGCAAGAACATGAATAGGCTTGAACAAAAAAGGTTGAATAACCTTGTCTTTGTTCGATATAATATGAGGATGAGGTTGAAACAAAAGTAATATAGCTTAATATTTACATTTGATTATATATGTTTACATATAACTATATATTAACAAGTTTTCTCTTATTTAACATAGACAATTACAAAAAACATCAGCAAGGAAGCACACATCTCAGTTTGATCCTATCAGCTTGGAAAACTTTGACCAACTATAATATTGGATGATGAAGATCTTCAATGCTTCAACTTGAAGCTGAAGCAACAGAAAAATGTGTTGATGAAGGAGAGCTTGCTGGTAATGAATATGTTGATGAGGATATTCAAATTCATGAAGATGAAGATGAAGAAGAAGATGGAGATGAGGATGAGAATCAAGATGATGAAGATTATGAATGAGAGTCGAGAGTACTTTAATTTTATATGTATTGGCATTGAACATTTTCACAATTTCATTGTTATGAAATTTCATATTTCATTTTACAATGATATTGTTATGAATTTTGATGTCTATGAATGAGGAATGCGTAACTTTATAGCAATAATAAGTCTATCATTATCTAAAACATGTTTTCTATGAAGAACTTATTATTTTTTATTTTTACTGATTTTTTTATGAATTTTTCGATTTTTTTCAATTTTTCCTGATTTATTATTTTAAAAAAATATGATACGGTTACGATACGTTACGATATTTTACAATACGGCGTATCTTAAAGCCCGACCGATACGGCTTGCGATACGCTTTTTACCACATTGGTTGAAACACCATAAACCATGGCTATACCATAGACTGTTGTTAATGGTTTTGTTGCAAGGTATTTTTAGCAACAGTTTAAAATTATTTTTGTCATCCAAAATAACCAGCTGATTCTCCCTCCTCTAACGATCTGGTCATCAGGATGTCTCACATACATAGCCCAATGCAAATTGGGCTGCGTGTGTGAGACATCCAAATGGCCAGATGACAGGAGGATTTCAGCTTCTACATATATGTGTAGATACATAAACATAGAGAAAGAAAGAGAGAAATTGGTAGGTGTTAGACATTTAAATTAGATAAGGAACAATCTCAGCCCTTGATTTTTTCATATCAACGGTTGAAAGAAAAATAAGAAAAAAAAAGTGATAGAAACATTTTCGTCATCTAGTATCAGTTCACACCTTTTTCTTCTTATTTTTCTCTCTATCACTGATATGGAAAACATCAACTACTTAGATTGTTCCTTATTTGTCCATCATCTAAGTGCCTAGCACCTCTCTCTCTCTCTCTCTCTCTCTCTCTCTCTCTCTCTCTATATATATATATATATATATATATATATATATATTGTGTGTGTGTGTGTGTGTGTCGCTTCTCTGACCACTTATCCAGAAGTAGGGTATTGTGTGTCAGTCAGCTGTTTATAGGGGAGGTGATGAAAGTGGATGGCTGGGTGGAAGGTAGTGGTGCACCCATAGAGGGTGGTACCCCCTCAACCCTCTACTCCTTATACCGAAGAAAGAGGAAAAGTTGGTCAAAAATGTTGAAATGTGCATAATCATAAAATCATCACATTATGGTCTAAATGGTCGAGATGGTGCCATGGTTCCATATGCTGGGAATCCAACATCAATATTTACATTCAGTCATTCACAAGCTGACAAGCTTAAATCCTGCATCTGAAAAAGAATACCAGCAAACAAGGAGAATGCAGAAAAACGAGTCCAAGAAAGCACGGAAAAACACTACCAAAAATGACGAAAAAGTTCTAGGCAACGTGAAACCAATCAATGGAAACCTCACCTGTAACAACTTAAACCCGTGCAGCCGCACCTCCGGCGGCCAATTCCTCGACACCAACCGAAACGACGTTCCCGCCAAGAGTCGAACGTCTCCCTGCTTGACCTGCCCAATAGCGAAACATCCCAATCGATCGTTCAGACCCCAAAAAAAAAAAAAGCAGGATATGCAATCAAACTTAAAAAAAAAAAGGACGAACAAAAGGAAATGGAAAGCCACAAAAACCCTAGAAAACAATAAACAACGCGGGAAAGCCCCGAATGTGAACAAGAAGAAGGAGAGAAAACCCACGGATTCCAAAAAAGAGAAGGCGGCCTGCCGAGCATCAAGCGGCGAAGCATAGTCCAGAGCAGCGATGATCGCTCTAGCAACGCTCTCCGCTCCCTTGTTTTCCTCCATCAGACTTCACTACCCGACGATCGGAAAAACGCGGGAGAATCTGCACCGAGAAAAATGAGAGTAGACAATCTGATCGTAACTTCGATCATCAAACAGAGAGAGAGGAGGAGGAGGAGGTAGGAGCGTCCGCCATGTAGACTTGGAGAGAGTGAGTGCTAGAGAGGGGGGAAGGCGTCGTCTTTGCAATTGCGGGAAATGCAAGCAAAATCTTATTATCGAGCAACGACGGACCGATAAACCGCACCGACTCCACCATCGGGTCTGGATCTGATCAACCACTCCGGGGTACGTTCCGTGTCTAAAAACCTATCCATGTAGAGCCGTAAACAGTGAGAATCCGATCTAGATGTAAGCCAGGTTCGTCTTGGATCCAAATCCGACCTCGAGTTCAATTCTCAAATCTTAACCCATTAATTAGAAGCCGGCCGAATCTGAATCCAGCACTAACGAGGAAGATTTAGATTCTTTTCATGGCATGAGAAGGATGAATCTATTATAATAAATTTCACGTAGTTGTTGAGTTGCTACTAATAATTGAATATACAAAATGACATTTGAGAAGAAGAACATTGTGATATTAGAAATAACTTTATTGGCATACTGAACCTCATTTCCATCAATCTTGAGATGACTTATTTCTATAATTGTCTCAAATGTCTGATATTTGAATCTTAAACTTTCTTATGGGGTTTCTTTTACCAGATTTGGTATTTAAAATCTACCATATGTTTTTTTAGAAGAGCAACATATGTTTTTTTAGAAGCGCAAGAGGATGATCATCCCATCACTCAAAAAGAGAGCCGAAACCCATTAATCGCCATAAAAGAAAAAAAAAAAAGGAACAGGATGTAAGATTTGATCCGATTTTGGCTCGGAACTTGAATGTTCAAGGATTCATATGCGTCTCTGACTAGACATAAGGCATGCTTATCCTTGATAATCTTATACCAATGAAAAAAATGTAAGTGGATCAGGTCCAGATCCATATGTTGGAACTCTATCATTTTGACATTAGAAAACCTCGCATTTTTCATAAAATAACTTGAATCAAAACATGTTTTGTACCAAAATAGTTTTTAAAATATATATTAAGGTGTTTATATTTTATATAAAAATAATCTTTAGCAAAAATTCAAATTTGCATACAGTTTCTACCAACCTCTTTATCTCTCTTTATATATATATAGGGGAATGGTGACTATAGTAGGTATCCAGAATTATCAAACTCACTCAGAAGGCCATTCGAATGGACGATTGTGACAAAATTAAAGAAAAAAAATTGTAAGTTAATACTAACCTCACCATTACATTATTGTGACAATACCATGCATATCTTTTACGGTAAATAAAGGTTACGAAATTATGCACTCACCAATCAATCTTCACTATGTGACAATAAAGTGCATTATCTGCCATCAAATGCTCTTGATTATGTTTTACTAACAAGAGCCCAACATCTATAAATATTGCAGCTTAAAGTAATGCAAACTGGGTTAGGTGCATGGATAATTTTGTCCTTTTCCTTGTTTTCCATACATACTATGCTCTTAGCATACATCTTGTTTGGATGGAGGGATTGGGTGAAAAATGAAAGAAAATGACGTCATTTCTTGTGTTTGGATGACTAATTAATGGTGAGAGAAATGAAAAGAGAGCTGAAAATTGTGTTAAGGTGCAAAGGAAATGAGAGGAAAAGAAAATTATTTTCAAATGTAATTTCAATCTCTCTAAAAAAAAAATGAAGAGATTGGGAGGAAATGGAAAAGGTGTTCCTTTCTTTCATTTTTCTTATTTTCTTTTCAATTGTATTTTCTTTCCATTCATTTTCATTATTAAAACTAATGACATCACATCAATAAGACTGTAGTCTTATAAAAAATACTAATGACATCGCATCAATAAGACTGTAGTCTTGTAGAAAAGTGATGGATACGAAAACTATTTCCCTTTTTACTTTGTGTCACCGAAAAGTGCCGTCTGAAGTAAAGCCGGCCAGGGAGATGCCGCCCATGAGTTTTTGCTGGACATGCATGTGAAAAAAAATGTTTCGTCCAACGGTAAAGCCAAATGGGGCACTGTTATAAAGATTCGCATGCATAACATATATAAATAAGTAAATAATTATAAGAAAATTCAAAATTTTATTACTGGTGTGGACAATTGCCGACGCCAACCTATATGTCGCTACTGGTCCGTTGAGTGTGAGAATGAATTTTAATCGTCATAAACCCTCATTGTTCACAAGGGCATGCACAAATCCCAAGGAGAACACAACATGAAATGTTTCCTCTAAACGTGGGTCACATCTTTATGTTCCATCTCCCTCTCTAGTGCCAAAGTTGTTTTTGGATTAATTAAATTATGTGAAACATTTAATGAAAGCGCTGCCATTGTCCAATTGAGAAGGCCTACAATCCGATTGGAGAAATAGCCATTTCATGTAGGGGTGGAGCCCTGTTTGTTTGTGACTATTAAATAAAAATTTTAAAAATGTTTAGTGGGGCCAACCCTTATTTTTTCAAAAGTTTTATAAAAGTAAAACTAAATTTTTTAAAAATTTAAATTTTGAGCACTTGGGGGCCGTGCGTGCTCCCCTTCCCTCTACCCTCCCGATCGATCATTGGTTTTTATAGAGTGTAATATTTTATTGTTCACCTTTATATATTTGTCCTTGTATGGAGGGATTTCACTTTTTTTTTTTTTTAATTATGTGGCATATTTTTAGCATTTAAGCACCTGACCATTGACAACTGAAAATGAGTTGCATGCCCCGTTTAGGCCAAAAAACAAAAGGTAGGAAGGGGACATTTTGAAAATTATTTAAAAATAATTATTTTTTACATTTTTAAAAAATTTGAATTTATTTTTTTGTCCCTTCATTTTATGTTAGTTTTTATCATTAACCATGTTGGTACACGAAATTTTCATACACTGATGAGGCGAGCAACCCGAAAACTGGAACGAAATAACTCCAAGAACAACCATCAATGTATCCATATGGATCCAGCCCCTCACGACATTAACCAAATGGATTTACTAAGTTAGTTTAACATGATAGAAGGAGTATGTGACTGTGCAAAATATAGGGACAATTCGTACCGTCACACTGTCTGATTCAACATGATAAACAGTTAAGAGAAAAATGAAGAAAAAAAGATGATAAATATTTTAATCAACATTTTTAGTTAGATATATATATATAATATATATATAATGAGAGAGAGAAAAAAAAGTGGTAGAAACCTACTATTAGGTGATAGACAAAACCCCTACTATTGTGTCATGGACAAAACCCAAATCATTTAGCTCCATTCGATGCACATGAAAAATACTTTGCATCAAAGAAATTTCTCCTGTTCATACCATTTTCCCTTGAGAGAAAGAAAATGGTAGAAACCCCTACTATTATGTCGTGGACAAAACCCCTACTATTATGTCATGGACAAAACCCAAATCATTTAGCTTCGTTTGATGCACATGAAAAATTACTTTGCATCAAAAAATTTTATCCTGTTCGTACCATTTTCCCTTGCAACATCAAACACAAAAAACTTTAACATGTGTTTTTCATTGATTTTGGAAAAAAAAATCCCACTCAAAAAAGGCAGACCTTTCTAGGACTAACTTTTTTGCACAGTAATTTTTCTATGGTAATTTTATCATTCTGGTCATCACAAGTTGCCTTAAATGTAATGTTTAAGGTGTTTTTTTTTTTTAGCAATCTAACATAATCGATACGATCTTAAAAATAGGTTGATGCAAGATATATACTAAGTTTTTAGACTTTGATAGTATTTTTATAATAAGCAAAAAATGAATGACTCTCATACCATCAACATTTTGATATTATAAAATCTCACGTTTTTCATAATATAACTTGAACCAAAACATGTTTTGTAACAAAATAGTTTTTAAAATATATTAAGTTGTTTATATTTTATTTAAGAATAATTGTTAGCAAAAAATCAAACTACCAATCTCTTATATATATATATATATATATAGGGAAATAGTGACTATAGCTATCTAACTCACTCAGGAAGGCCATCTGAATGGACGGTTGTGACAAAATTAAAGAGAATAAGTTAATACTAAGCTCATCATTACATTACCGTGACAACACCATGCATGTCTTGTACAGTAAATAAAGTTTATGAAATTATGCACTCACCAATCAATCTTCACTATGTGGCAATAAAGTGCACTATATGCTATCAAATACTCTTGATTATGTTTTACTAACAAGAGCTCAACATCTATAATTTTGTCTTTTTCTTTGTTTTCCATGCATGCTATGCTCTTCCACCTTGTTTCGATGAAGGGATTGGGTGAAAAATGAACCAAAAGAAAGACAGTTGTTGTGTTTGCATGACTAATTAATGGTGAGAGAAATGAAAAGAGAGCTGAAGATTGTGTTAAGGTGCAAAGGAAATGAGAGCAAGGAAAAGGAAGTGATTTCCTAATGTAATTTCAATCTTTATAAAACTGAAGAGAGTGGGAGGGAAAAGGGAGAGGTGTTCCTTTCCTTTCATTTTTCTCATTTTCTTTCCTTTACATTCCTTTCCATCTGTTCCGCTCCAATCCAAACAGAGTATTGTGTGGTATCCCAACTAATGGCATCACAGCAATAAGAGTGTGGGAATGTGATGGATAGGAAAAATATTTCTCTCTTTTCTTTGTCGCACCGGAAAGTGCCGTGTGAAGTAAAGCTGGCCACCGGACGACAAGCTTGACTTGGCCACCTGCCGCCGACGACCCTTCGCCGGTCGTGCATGTGAAGATGTCGCAGCAGTTGAGTGTGAGGCGTGCACAAACCCAACAAAAAACGTTTCCTCCACAACACAAAACGTGGGTCACATTTTTCCTTTCATCTCCCTCTCTAATGTCATGTTGTTTTTGCATTAATTAAATTATGTGAGACATTTCATGAAAGCGCTGTCATTGAGAAGGCCTAACAGGACGTCGCCCTATCGGAGATGTTGCCCTTTCATGGCGGGGTGGAGCCAGGGTAGGGTTGTACTGTCTTATTTGTGACTACTAAATAAAATTTTTTAATAGGATCGACCTTTTTTTTAAAAAAATTTTATAAAATAAAACTATTTTTTTTAAAAGTTTAAGTTTGAAAACTTGGGGGGCCTGTGCCCCCCCAGTCGCATGGCAATCAAATTCGCAACATTCCAGCATCACGTTGCTTCCTAGAGAGTCCGGATGGCTCTGAGGAAAGTTTTCCTAGTTTCCTAAATGCTCGTCATGGGGTTTTTTTGTTTTTTTCAAAGGGTGTTTTTTTTTTTACCTTTACATATCTGTCCTTGTAGTGAGGGATTTCACCTTTTTTTTTTTAATTATTGGAGTATTTTTATCATTTGAGCAACCTGACCACTGAAAATGAGTTGCTAACTATTAAGAATGAGTTGCATGCGCCGCCCTTTACGCCAAAAAAAAAAAACAAAAAGGTAGGAGGGAAACATTTTGAAAATTAATTAAAAATGATGTATTTTTTAATTTTTTTAGTTTATTTTTTTCCCACAAAGTTCATTTTTTGTTATTAATCAGAGATGACTATTATAATGAATCATACTGGCGCACTAAAATTTCATACATCAATATAATGAGGCGAACAAAAAAAAAATGAAAACACTAAAGTAAAATAAAGCCGTTCGACAATTTTGCTACGTCCTCCACCTTTCTCTCACTAAATGTCCTTATGTGATTTTCCTAAATTATGAAGTTTGATTATTATTACAAGAACTGGCATACCAGTCCCTTTCAAAACGGACATTTTTGTTGTTGACAGTTCCAACCTTCAGTTTGATATGAAAATATATGGACGAGAAATGCCAACGCTGGTCTCCATGAACGGACTTTTCTCTCTATTAACAGTGAGATTCCTAAGCGTGTTTAATGAGAGGACTCATCCAAGGTACACTTCATCCCAGATGACTTTACTGCCGATGAAAAGTCAAGAGTTCTAGGATACCCTAAGTTTATCGACTGTTCATTATTCCCTCGTTGTTCATGTGAAAAAATCTATGTATGAATCCAAATGTGAATTGCGTGGAAGCAAAGAAGTTCAGGAAAAAAAATGTTTCAACTTTCTTTCTCTAGATCCCACGGTATTCATGGCTTTGCGTGTATAAATATACATTCAAAACATGGCAGCCTTCCATGCATTCTTCCTTTGTGATAAACACCATCAGACCAAAATTTTCTTGCTCAGTGATCTCCACGTCTATCTGTCTCTGTTTTCTTCGATTGTGAGTTGTAAACAAAACATCTGAAACACAGGTCTCTGTCTTCAGAGCTTCGTTGCCACAGAGAGGGAGACACACACACACACACAGACGAATGGAGGCCACCGGAATTATCTCAAATGTTTCACGGAACATTACGAGTTGTCCGGCAGTCGAATCGGCTGAGTGCGATCAAAGGCGGTTGAGGCCACGGCCATCCATTTTTAGCCTAGAGAGAGGCGGTGGGCTCAAACGTGGAGCTGCCCGTCTTGTGCATGCAAGCAATTGCATCGCCGGTGGAGCGGCGGGGATGCAGACGATGGGAGAGGTGAACCTCAGAATCCCGGCCGATTCCCGTGGCCGTTTTGGCTCCTATGGAGGCCAGTTTGTACCGGAAACCTTAATAACTCCTTTAAGAAAGCTGGAGGATGCTTTCAGTAAGTTGATTGAGGATTCAAGTTTCCAGGTTCGTTCTCTCATCCTTTGTTTTTCCAGATTTTGATCGGAGATTATAAATCCAGTTTATTTAAACTCATGAACCTTTTTGAACTCGAAAGTCTAACTCAGATGGATCGAGCTCTTGTCCGCAGCTGCCATCTTCTTCTTAATTTCCCTTAAGGCATGCACCAGTGACAAGCCAAGGCACTCGAAAAAGATGGTAGCTTTCTAGTTCTTAGAAGGAAATAATCAAGAACCGCCAAATCCATGAAATTTTTTGGATTGTCATATGTTTTGTGAATGGTATACTCTAGGGTAGTCGAGGAGAATCTACATCCACTAATTTTTAATAAAAACATTCAAAGTTTACGAACTTTTTTTGGTTGGATCAAGCACATACAGGCACTGATTTCTCAGTATAAAACTACTAAAATTTCAGTAGTAGAAAACCAAAATTTTTTATGGAAATAACTTAAACTAGAATACGTTTATGCAAAATTAGTAACCGTAAACATGTAAAACTTTTGCTAATTAATATATTTTTTGTATAAGTTTATATTGAATGGTCTTTATATACACAGAATCTATTACTATTGATATCCATAGTGTTAATTGACATCTGTCAGTAGCAATTGTCGGCATGAAAAAGACATTTACTGTAGTTACTTTTACTGGAAAATTCCATACCACCTGTTCGGCTCGGATAGATTTAGATTTGGATATGGACATCCCAACAAACCCAGAGAATCAAGCAAAGAAGGATGTTCCTTATATTGAGCTCCTTCTTTTGCAGATCACTGTGAGAAAGCTCAGTAACAAAGGCTAGTGGTATTTGTGGCCACCACTACTACCAATCAAATCAATCTACAAGGTTCTAATATTACACATACATAGAGTGACAACCTTTTAAATAAATGGAATCTTAGCTATATATTGTATTACAGGCCTTCAAGCAATGGTTTATTAACATACGACTGTTGATGCTTGATGTAGATGGAGCTGCAGGTACTGCTAAGAGACTATGCTGGTCGCGAATCGCCTTTATACTATGCCGAGAAGTTATCGAACTACTACAAGGAAGTTGGAGCTGGAGTGGAGATATACTTGAAGAGGGAAGATTTGATCCACACTGGATCACATAAGATTAACAATGCAATTGGTCAGGCATTGGCCGCGAAGAAGCTTGGGTATGAGCACGCCGTGGCTGCAACCGGCGCAGGGCAGCATGGAGTCGCCGCGGCGGCGGCATGTGCCAGGATGGGCTTGAGCTGCACCGTTTTCATGGGCACTAGGGACATGGAACGGCAGCCTCACAACCTCCTTCAGATGAGGACCCTTGGTGCTGAGGTAGATTAGTCTTCTCTGTGCTTCTTCAGAAACCTTTTCAACCAGTTCGAAAATAAATTATAACTTCCAAAGTGAAATTTTATTTATTGTTTTGAAAACGTATATACTTTTATGTATGTTCGTTTTATTGATCGAAAAATTGATATCAGTGCACTAATAAGGACCTATTATTGTAACACCCTATCATGAAACAGTTTAGCCTCGTGTTATTGAATATTTTTAAAATTCTTCAGAAAATTGATAAGGAGGTTGACTAAATGATTGAAGTGTCCTGGTTCCAAACTTTTTGAGTTACATAAACTACAACTACTGCTAGGAGCGGGTTGTGGGAGTGATTGGGGAAACTTGAATGTAGCTACTTAAATTTTCACAAACATCTGAAAGAAAAACCGTTTAATTTGTATTTTTGTTTTCTTCTTATAGGTAAGATCTGTAGAGGGCAACTTCAAAGATGCAGCATCACAAGCAATCAGGGAGTGGGTGTCAAACCTAGACACCAGCTTCCACCTCTCAGGGTCACTCGTTGGTCCGCACCCATGCCCATCAATGGTGGGGGAGTTTCAGTCAGTCATCGGGAAGGAGGTGAGGAAGCAAGCAACAGAGAGATGGGGAGCAGGGAAGCTGCCAGATGTTGTTCTGGCCTGTGTGGGCAGTGGGTCGAATGCAATGGGAATCTTTAGCGAGTTCTTGGGAGATCAGAAGGTGAGACTCATAGGTGTGGAGGCAGCAGGCTTGGGGTTGGGAAGTGGGAGGCACTCTGCAACTCTCGCCAGAGGGGAGGTTGGCGTCTTCCATGGCTCCATGAGCTACCTTCTCCAAGATGACTATGGCCAAATGACTGATCCTCACTCCATTGGTGTTGGGTAAGTTGATATTAATTGTTTTTTTTTGCCTTTGGTTCAAGGAATGCAAATGGGTAGCGCCCATCTTCTTTGAATACTATTAATATTGATCACTTGATCGTCTACGATGTCGCTGTTTCAGAATTGTTTGTGTTGCTGACCTGCCACTGAATTCAGTATAGATCTAACATTGTCTCCGAAGTTGATCATATAAATGTTGTTTGATTATGTTGCCGTTTCAGAATTGTTTGGATTCCTGACCCGCCACTAAACTCCATACAGATAAAAAATAGTTATCTCTAAGTACTTCACGATATAATTGATTGTTGATAACTGTGTTAGGTTGGAGTATCCGGGAGTCGGGCCGCAGCTCAGTTTCCTCAAGGATATAGGACGCGTCGAGTATTACACCGTCACTGATGCAGAGGCAGTGAATGGTAGGACAATCTCTCTCTCTCTCTCTCATTTTAGATGATTAAGATTAAGTTCCTGATAAGTGCTCTCTTGCCTGCAGCATTCAAGAGACTGTGTGCATTGGAAGGCATAATTCCTGCATTGGAGGCATCACATGCTCTGGCCTTCCTCGACAAGCTCTGCCCTCAGCTGCCTCATGGCTCAAGGGTGGTGGTCAACATCAGTGGGAGGGGCGACAAGGATGCAGAGATGGTCTTACACCATATACAGTGATCACCATCAAGGATTCTCAAAGAAGAAGGAGAAGAATAAGTTCCAATGGAATTCTGCGGGGAGATGGCTCCCTTCCTTTTCAAAAGGAATGATCTATACAAGAGAATTTGAAAAAATAAAATTTCAAAAACAGGATGCTTAGCATCATAGAGTGGATTACGACGTAGGGAAACTATACAGTCCCCTTATATCAAAAAGCAAGAAGCAATACTTGCCTAACCACGGCCAAATTCATACCTATTATCAGTTTCTCTGTATTGGCATAGTAATCCTACCCACTTCTATTGTAACCTCTTTATTATCAACCCGCCAACCATACTTCATGTAAGGCGAAGAGTAAGTTATCTCATTTTTATGTCACATTCACACTAAAAAAAAAAACTTGTGGTGGCGTAATTTTTAAATTGAATGCATTAAAATGTATATTGTTAAGAACTGATGTGTAATCACATCTTCTTTTTATTAATGTTCTGAAGTGTAACAATGATGGTGAAAACTACTTATTGCATAATGAACACCAAGCAATCTCCCTTCCCACTGATAATTTTATTGTATCTTAAATGTTCATTGAGTCCAACCCTTCATGTGTATCATACAATAATCCAACCTTTTACACTTTTCATGTGTATGTTGCTTAAAATTTTTGAATTGGGAACAGAGCCTTGATATTTGGATGAAGGGAAAGAAAATGGTTCTGAACGATATAAAAGGAAAGAAAAAATATTGGAGAAAAGAGGAAAAGAGGAAAGAAAGAAGAAATTGTTATAAAAGTTTATTTGACTAGAAAGAACAAAAGATCAAATATAATATTTTTTTAACTATATAAAGCAAAAAAGGCCATGAACGGGTGGAATAAGACAAAAGGTCTTAACATTTTATGCTATAATAAAGTTGGTTCGATTTTATCACCTAAGTAGCCCATAAAGTTGTGTTTGTTTCATCAACCTGTGGTGATCTTAAATCTTAGGATTTTAGATCCATAAATTTAAGATCAAAACACCCCTATCTCATTTTAAATTCATGCTCTTTAACATGTACCATGGTTTTAGTTCATGCTAATGAGAATCTCTCAAAACACACATTTTTTTATGCGGCTTTGGATAATCTAAGACTATAAAATGCAACATAACTGTTTTCTGCTGGAAAAAAAAGGATGCCCTTGTTATTCGTGGTAATAATTTGGAAATAGTGTTTGATGAGTTTGACATTGTCTATAAACAAAATATTTAACTAATAGCACTTTAGAGATTCAGTCTTATGACGCTTATTCCTCTTCTATTATGCTAAAGTATTTCTTGTACCCAGCCAAGGTATTTGTTTTTACATTTTAATCATTTCTTGACATGTTAATTTGTCGATAAAATTTCATATATTATCGTATCAAATACTAATCGTAAATTGGCAGAAAAATTCAAATTGCGCATGGCGCTGCGTTATCGGACATCAGATCTGGATTCTGCCTCCTGATCCGGATCTTCTCTCTTTTTCTCTCTCTCTAAAACCCTACCAACTCTCTATCTCTCTCACCCGTCTATCGTTAACCCTAGAATGGAGAAACCTCTCTCTCTCTCTCTCTCTGTACCAACCAGTGTTTTCTGAAATGGGATTTTACACTCTGAAAATTGTTAACGCGACCCTTTCTACGATTGGTTTCCGAAATGGAATGTGTAAATGACCAAATGTCATCTTTTCTACTATTGCAGCTTCTGGGCATCCTATTATAGGAAGAAAAGATTCAGATGGTTTGTGGTGGTTCGCCACCATGGCTTCTCTGTCGTCCTTTCTAGGGATGGAAGTCCACCAACTCTCTTACTTTCTAAATCGATTATCCATGTCTTCGCCGGTGATAAGAGCATCATAGGCCATGAGCCTCCAACAAGAACCTTGCGCAAAAGAGGTAATCCCTTCTACCCGGCTTGTTGGTGGCAAGGAAGAATGTGCTGAAATGCTAATCTGAGGCATCATCTGACTTGGGTATTCGTTTTTTTTTTTACTTTCATCTCGCATCCCAATGGAAGCCATTAGGTCTTGCGGTTCGTTACTTTTTTTGCATTTCTTGCTCGGAAGGCTTCAGTATGCACTTCCAGGCTTGATTCGTTTTGTTCGTGAATAGGGTTGGTGTTTCTCCTTCTTTTGTGTCATTGTAAATTGAGTCCTTCGCTTTGATTGCAGATAGAAAAGCTTGATTGTAATTCAGAAGACAGCTTACCGGGTAAAAATGTGTTGGAAGTGCCATATATACTGACTTTAATGATCGTCGATAAAAATGCTTAATAGAACGGGTGAATGACGGCCAGAATAGGGTAACAAGTGATTAAAGTGACTAAAGTAGTTATTCTTATTTGAAATCACTTTTTGGGGAAACGGCACCCCAATTTTGGTTTACGATTTTTGCCTTTTCATTTTGGTAGAAATTCTGATGGGTCAAATTATGAACAATGCTAGTTTTCGGAAGGCGCTTCCACACCGTTTCTTGAGCACAGGGTTTTGAATGATCATGTCTGGACTCTAAAGGAGCACCTTTTGGCTTTGAGAAGTTGAACAGAGAGAACAAATATATTTACTGATTTGTTATTTCGGTTGATCTTTTTACTGCCTATGATGAGAACATCTATCACAAGGATCAACAAGAAATTGAAACTTGTTGATTGCAAGGGTGAACGTGCTAATGTATCTGAGGCATCAGTTATCTTCTCCGCGACCGCATCTTTTAATCTTTATTGAACTCGTTCTTGTGTGAAACAGAGAAATTTTGTAGTGAGAGTAGGCATTGCTGCCTATTTCCTTCAACTTTTACTCATTCTATTTTGTGGTGCGGTGAAAAATTCAACTCCATTTGCGGTTATGTATCTTGTGTTAGAAGAGATCTGCTCTTTCCAAAAAGTGTAATTTTCTTCTTATCTACTTTGATTTGGTGTGGAAATGAAGTTGACAAGCTTGAATTATTAAATTTTGTTTTAGTTGGCATGTCTGCCATTTTGTTCATGGTAATGATCACATGGTCTTTGTTACCGTTCAAGTGCTCACCAGAAACGTGTATATCACCGGTACATTTTCTTTTGCAATAAAGCATCAGTAATATGAAGCCCCAGCTTTGGTTCTTTGAAATTGTGTTTGTCACTTGTCACTCTATGTGCGCATGGTGTCGACCCTTACGTCAGCATATGTGCACCAACCGTCTTAAAACTATGCAAAATCCTCTTGTCAATTTTGTTGTACAAGTACATCTATTCCATCTGAGGGATATATTGCCCTGCATCTACCTGCAATTATGTTATTAGCTTTATCGTATAGGTAGATGTGGAATTTCTGGCTTAAGCAGCCTGTGGGATCTGGACTGGGAATAGCGTCATCATCATCATCATAAGAATGGTTACTGTCATGCATGGTCCTGTCAATTAGTTTAGCCTCAGCATTCACATGGGCCAGCAGGACTCTGAAGATAACAGAAGAGATCTTTCTGCTAACGGTCAACATGTGTATTACTGGTCCGCTTCCTGTTCATTCTTATGTAAATAACATCCCTTTCGATGTTTACTTGTGGCTGGTAGCAAGTCTTGTTGCAATGGCAGTTGGATTCAATCATGATTCAAAATTTCACATTATTGCAAGTTGTTGTGGGGACTGCAATTCTGCAACTGGGAACTTCTACTTAATTTCTGAAGCACAATTGTACTTCAATATCATCCGATGAATGATGACCTCCTTCCTGTACGAAGCACATTAGTTGCAACTTGGAAGCAGTAGTAATGCTAGCATCTCCATGTTCAACGAAGATCGCCAAATTGCCAAATTGCAGTCATGTTCTACACTGAGCTACTGTGAATAAATACTTCTTGGTTTCTCAGGTCTCATGATTCTCAACGCCCTGAAGTCTTTGATCTTGTTGCGAAGATGAAACTACACAATTTTCCCAAGAACAGAATTTGGTGTATTACCTTGACAAGCATCTCGGATTCTGATGTTTTAATTGCTCTACCTAACTGTGCTGATCCCTTGGATCTTGAGTGGCTGATGCTCGTCTCCAATTGCACAACCTAGTTTTGATTTCTGGCTCAGTTACTGTACCTAACTGCCTACAAGTAACATTAAGCAGGTTTGAAGGTGGGCTGGATCTTGTTTAAGGGTTTCCGGCCATTTACCCTGCTTTCTGTAGCAAAGCAACAGCAGCATACTGTAACACTGTTATGTCGAAATTATGTTTCTGAAATATACCTACAATCTTCGCTTACTTGCCATCTTGATTATAGGTGGCTGACTATTGTAAGCATCACTGATGTGTTTTGGGTTGGTCATGAGAACATTTGCGTCCACTAGCGTGTGTGAATCATTATGCTTCCAATGGTTGTCACATTATTTACCTCCTGAATCATGATATCTTGTTATTCTCTTCTCTTACCTTTAACCTGTTTCTCAATCACGGCAACCAGTCTTTGTCACGACCTTGAGATGCGTTCAAACTTGATCTCCTGTAATGTGGTAGGCTTGCTGGACTGAGGGTACCTAAGTTCCAGTACTTATCCAAGTAAAATGGGACAGACCAAGATATTTATCAGGCCACGACCTAATAAATTTAGAAATTATAGGAATTTCAATTTCATGTCAGGAAAGATCTAAAATAGGAAAACAGGAGAAAAACTTGCTCTTATAATGAACATCTAACTTGAAAAAAAGTAGAACACATTTTTAGAAACTTGCTCTTTTAAGATAAACTAGTGCTTTTATTTTTCCACAAGTTTTTACCGGTGCAAGTGGTTTCATGAAAAACACTTTCGTGAACGAAATGTTTAACTAATAGAACTTTGTCATTTGTACTTTTAACATGTATGTCTTCTGTCATAAGAATATTTCTTTGGCTCGGAAAAGATATTTGTTATCCACGTTTTATTGATCTCTTCACGCGTTTGTCCATAAAAGCTGAAAATTATCATGTACGATCCAAGTTGTGTATGGTGGTGCATTGGTTCTTCATTATCTTATCGGACAATGCGTCTGGATTTCTTTATCAATCTCGAGATCCGGATCTAGCCCCATCCCCCGGTCCGAACCCTGGTTCAGCACCTCCAACATCGGACCCTAGAAACTGGAACTCCACTTCAAAAAACCAATAAGCTCCAACTTTCTCGTGGCTTCAGGTCGGGTCTCTCTCTCTCCCGGGCTCTAAAAACTGTAACCTCTCTCAATAAACCCTAGAAAACTAGAATCCACACCCCCGCCGCCCCCCTCCGGCGTCTCCCTCCCTCCCTCTCTCTCTCTCTCTCTCTTTTGTATCTCCCTCTACCAAGCAGTGGTTTCTGATACTGGTCCTTTACACTCCGAAAACTGTTAACTCCACCGTCTTTTATACGCAAGAAAAGTTTCAGATGGGTTGTGGTGGTTCGCCACCATGTCTTCTCTGTCATCCTTTCTGGAGACGGAACTCCACCATTTTTTTCGCGTTTAAATCGATTACCCACGTCTTTGCTGGTGATGAGAGCATCATAGGCTATGAGCCACCAACAAGAAACTTTGCGCAACCGAGGTAGTCTCTTCTACCCGGCTTGTTGGTGGCAAGGAGGAATGTGCCAAAATGCTAATCTGAAGCACGATCTGATGTGGGTTTCCGTTTCTTTTTACTTTCATCTCATTCCCATTGAAGCCATTAGTCGTGCGTTACTTTTCTTGCATTTCTTGTTGCTCAAGAGGCATCGGTATGCTGTTCCGTGCGCGACTAGTTCTATTCGTGGACGCGCTCGGTTTTTCTTTTTCTTTTGAGTTACTGGAACTTGGTTACGGCGCTTTGGTCGCAGATCAAAACGCTTGATTGCAGTTCCGAAAACAGCTACCCAAGTAAAAATTGGGTTTGAAGTGCCATGTAAATTGCATTGATGAAAATGTTCAACCGAGAGGGGAAGAAAGGGCCGGGGAAAGTAAGAAGTGATTAATAAAGTGACTAAGCCAGTTATTTTTGTTCGAATTCAGCGTCTGAGAACATGACACCCGAATGTTGGTTCACGATTTTTGAGGTTTTCATTTTATTAGAAGTTTCTGATGGCTAAATTTATGAAAAAGGCTAGTTTTATAGGAGGCAAAGATACTGTTTTGAGCACAAGGTCTCTAGATTCTAGAATTGCGCCTCTGAAAGTTAGAACACAGAAAATCAATACATTTGCTGATTTTTTCTTTCAGTTGATTGTTTTACCGAACATTCATCATGAGCATCAACAATAAATGGAAACCTGTTGATGGCAAGGATGAACGTGCCATTAGTATTCTGTGTCATCAATTATCTTTTTCGCAGAACTCTTTCTTTGGAATAGTCTCCATTTTTCTAGTGTGAGAAGGCATGCTGCCTATTTCCTGTATCTTTCACTCCATTTTTCTTTGCGGGTCGGCGAAAAAGCCAACTTCATTTATAATCACATATCTTTGGTTAGAAGAGATCTGCTTTTTCAGAAGAGTGTAAATTTCTTCCTAAGAGTGTAAATTTCTTCTTATCAACTTTGATTTGGTGCTGCAATGAAGTTGATGTGCCTAAAACTCCAACGGTCTCCGTTTTGTTCAGAGTGATGATAGCACATACATAGTCTTTCTTATCGTTCAAATGCCTACCAGAAGTATGTGTTTCCCTGGTATAATTATTTTCTGCAATCAATATTCGGAAACAGAAAGCCCCAGTTTTGGATCTTTAAAAAATTGTGGCCACTCTATGTGGTTCATGGTGTGGGCACGTACATCAGCAGATTCAACACATGAAGAGCCGTCTTTAAGCTCTGTAAAATCTGTCAATTCGATGTAAAGTACATCTATTTCATCGATGGGATTTCATGTGTACACCTACCTGCAATTCTATTGTTAGCTTTGTCATGTAGATGGATGTGGAATTTCTAGCATAATCTGCTGGTGGGAGCTGGACTGGGAAAAGCATCATCATCATCATCATCGAGGAGTGCTTACCGTCATCCATGGTCCTGTCACTTTGGTTTTGCTTCATCATTCACATGGGCCAGCAAAATTTTGAAGATAACATAAGGGTTCCTTTTGCTAGTGGTCAATGTGGTGTATAACTGTTCCTCTTCCTGCTGTTAATGCGTCTGTAGATAACATCCATTCGATGTTTACTTACGATCAATATCAAGTCTTGTTGCAATTCCAGTTGGATGCTATCATGATTCAAAATTTCGCCAGATGACTATTCTTAAGTTTGCTGTGGCGACTGCAATTCTGCAGCTGTGAAGCCTAACTTCTGCCCATCTGCGTAATTTCTGAAGCACAAATTCCATTTGATCTATCATCTCATGAATGGTGGTCTTCTTCCTGTACGAAGGACATTAGTTGGAAGCGGTACCAATGAGAATTCTGCATCTCCATGTTCCACGACGATGGGCAACTAGCCGAATCGCAGTCATGTTTTACACTAAGTTACCGTGAACAAATAATGTTTTGATTGGCGCAAGCCTCGTGATTCTCAACACCTCTCAATTCTCTTGCCTTGTTTCAAAAGATGGACTACAAAGTTGTCCCAAGTGCAGAACTTGGTGCATTAGCCTGATGTGCATCTCGGTTACTGATGTTGGAATTGCTCTGCCTAGCTGTTCAGACTCCTTCGATCTAGTGTGGTTATGCCCACCTCCAATTGCACAACCTAGTTTGGATTTCTATGGCTCAGCCATTGCACCTACCTGCCCACCAATAAGACCAAGTGGGTTTGCAGATGGGATTATCCGGTGAAAGGGTTTTACCGCGCTTGTCTGCGACCGATTAGAGTCCCATCTGACTGCAAATGTACCCTGCTAATGCTGGGTCCTCCCATCCTCTACCTGCTTTCTGTAGCAGAGCGCAAGCAGCACACTGGCTATGTCAAATTTGGTTCTGAAATAGATCTAAAATCTTCGTTAACGATTTGCCATTTTCATGATAGGTGGTTAGCGATGCATGCATTATTGATGTGTGCGTGTGTTTTTTGGTGCGGTCCTCAGCCACTCGCATCCGCTTCCATTGAATCACTGTGTGTCCCAATGGTAGTCATATTATTTATTACATACCAAATCATGATATCCTGTTTATGTTATTTTCTGCTTTATCTTTAACCTGTTCCTCAACAATGGCAAACATTCTTTATACAAACTCAAATGAGTTGCGTCCAAAATTCATCTCCTATAGTGTGGAAGGCATTATGGCCGGACGGTGGATTAGTTCCAATACTTATCCAAGTAAAGTAGGACAGACCAAGATATTTAGCCGGCCATGACGTCTCGATATCTATAAATTATAGGCATTTTAGTCTCAGGTCAGGAAATATCTAAAACAGGAAAAAACAGGATGACGAACTTGGTCTGATAATATCAGAATCAGGAAAATCGATCACACACGGATACAGGTGGCTGAAAAAAATGGTCCATGAATCTTCCCTACATGCCAGCTTTTCTTTGTGGATTGGGTTTTTGCAGTTCGAGGATCCGCCCCATTGTCAATGGTACAACGCTGACTACGGATACAATTCTACTCAACTGCGGGCTCAATTCAGTGACGGAACCATAAATTTTTAGCTAAGGGGCACTATTAGTTTGAATTTGAAATTTTAAGGGGCACTCATATATTAAAAACTAAAAATTAACAAAATTTGTATATGTAAATAAAGAAAATCAATCATTTGATGCACACCAACATATAAGGAAAAAAGGGTCAAACGCATTGCAAAATATGTGAATTTATGTATGTCAAGATGTGGTAAAATCCGCCCTATGTTATGATCTTTTCTCCATCAATTACATATCAAAACATGTCCTTGAATTTTTTTTTTCTTTTCCAACCATATGTAACTATACTGTTCCATTAGTGGAAATGAAGGTGTTGACATATTATAAAGTTTCGATATAACATCCCCTACCTAAAAAGCCTAGAAGCCATCTATTGTTTTCAGAAAAGAAGAAAGAAAATGAGAGGCTGCCATTTAAGGGATTCTAAGCTATGTGAGGCTTCCATTATAAGCATGACCCAGGTGGGGATAAGCTTGACACATATGCTCACAATAGGCAGAGAGCAGTGATGTGAAAAGGTCTATAATGCAGAGAGACAAAGATTACCTATTGTACATGAACTTCAATAATTCAGCATACTTCCAAAACTTGCCTGCCCAGATGCTGAAATGGACCAATCTCATGTGGAGGAGATAAACCCCTGAATATGCCTTCACAGGTCATTGGTTTTCCTAGGAAAAAAGTGGAAAATAACAAAAGGGGACTTCCTAATAATTTGTCATGAAATGTTTGGGTGTAAAAAATGGGCATAATATTTGAGATAATATTTGCAGACAATTTGTTTCTCCACAGTGATGCTGATGTATGGTCTTCCCTGCCAAAATAATACAAAAACTTGGTGTTCTTTTTTTTTTTCCTAGTTTCTTTCCTCCTTTTATTTTCCTTCATGATAGGGAGTCGAGTTCACTGCCACCTGTTTATGCTAAGAGATGCTTACTTTGGGTGTTCAACTTTGCCTTTCCTTCAGCTTCAAGGGATCTCAAGTCTGACAAATTTTGTTTGGCTTATGCTTAGTTATTCTTTCTCTTTTGTTTTTTCTGTTTTCCTAAAAGATGAATTCTAAGAAGGCATTTGATTACCCCGAATCTCAAACTCGAGGAAATTTAAATTCATGGTTTTACCAGACCCCATCCTACTTGTCCGCATCTAAATATTGGATTTGGACGATCAGACAAACTCTGACCGTTGATTCCGCTTCAGAGAGCCGTTGAATCCAGTTCCCATTAGGCCAGACTCGATATAGCATGGGCTCATCGATCCCAACCCAAAACCCACAGTCTGCAGATTGCGAGCGCCTTTTGGAATCATTTTCCGAGAGAACCACTAAAACCGAAGTCTACTCTTGTGAAAGATTTTGTTTTGTGACGGAAGAAAATGATTCCTACGGGGCTGTTTGGCTACAATTACTCTTTTATGAATCTGCTCTAACGAAACGAATCGATGAAATGCTGCGACATAATGTTTCATGAATCTACCATAATTTTTTGAGCAAATTCATGAAAGAATAACAACTTGTTACTGCTGCCAAACACCTTCTATAGGATCCATATCCAATTTTTCAACGCCTGGTATGAATGAATCATATATGAATATGGTTTGATGTGGTAAGAGAGATACCTCCAAGAGAGCGAAACCCTCTTTTTTTCCTCCTTGCCCTCCGAAGTCGAAGGTTGTATTGGTAC
This sequence comes from Nymphaea colorata, assembly GCF_008831285.2. Lineage (NCBI taxonomy): Eukaryota > Viridiplantae > Streptophyta > Magnoliopsida > Nymphaeales > Nymphaeaceae > Nymphaea > Nymphaea colorata. Next base: position 21,897,689 of record NC_045147.1, read on the forward strand.
ATTGACAGGGAGCGATGCACTATTTAATTGGAGTCTTGCGCATCCATTGTAAATGTTTACGGTTCGAATGAATAGCACCCACGATAATCAAATTGGTGATCAAACTTTTACTTGTTAGCCAGTTCAACATACTGTAGCACGCACCCATACAAATTGAACTAGTGATCGAACTTTTACTAACCAATCAGCCAACTATGCTATGTTCATTTAAACAAAGTTTTCCCAAAGACATGTCAGCGGAGTTGCTGGGCAATGACACGTGGTAGAGATATGACGATTTACTGTCTTGACGTCACTCTCCTACCTGTCACCTCAACAAGACGACACGTCACAGCGATATCCTCATTGTCGACCGCAAAAGCGTAGACGGAAGGAACTTTTTCTTCTTTATATCTTTTATTATGTGGCCTAAATGTCGTCTGCTTTCCACGTGGCATATCATTTTATTCTGCTCTCGTGGTTGCCGAACAGATGCCCCGAAGACGCTCCAAATTTCGAGAATGCCACCAGACGGAAACCGGAAATAAGACCGACATGACCGGCACTGCCTGTTTGTGATTAAATATTGAAAACAATTTAACGTACACCTTCATTTGAGTATCATCTTGTTATTATTAATGAATAACTAAAACATATTTGTTTCAATGTGGATTTTAGAACTCCCCATTCAACCTTTAATCTATGTTTTTTTTTAATATGTAGCATGAGATATCCAGTTTGTTTAAACTGAGGTTCTTCCAATACACATATTTTTATTTATGTAGTCTATCGATCTAAGATCCGAAGTTATCGAATACAACTTAAAAGTTAAATTTGAGAACATATTAAAGAGGCTTTTGGTAACAGTAATGCTGCACTAGTGTTTCGTCGGACATATTCATGGAAATGCTAACACAGTATTGCCTGCTAAAAGAATGATTATAATTAAAGAGAAGTACGTTGAAATAACATGTTGATATTTTTTAAGACACTTAGGGGTAAGTGTCCTCACATAAAGTAAAGAAAAAGAAATTTATAATTTTGTCCATCTAATAATTGCTTAACAATTATATTGCATTTGTGCAAGTTGAGATTTGAAATTTAAGGGGTCTTTGATGGTTTGAAATTTTGATTCAAGAATTAAAATTTCAGAACATAATTCCTTCTCAAACTAAAATGAAATAAAATTCTAGGTTTTCTAGTTTCCTAATTCCAAAAACCAAATACTATATTTGTTTAATAATTCCAAGTTCTTAAACAATGAGCATTTTAATTCTAAAATTCATTATTCTAGCACTCATAAGCTGGCGTCTGGTATGTGCATCTTATATAATGTTTTAGTATGATTGTGAGCCCTTACAATGAAATTTAGGGACCCAATTCGGGTATTCATCTAATTTAATTTTTTAGTAGTAAAAATCATCTAATTATGTTCATTAAAACGAAACAATTGAACAAATGTTTTATGAATCCACTCTAATATTTGAGTAGATTCCTAGAATAGTCACAGTGTTCTTAACCATCCTTTTAAGTATTCTAGTTCTTTAATTTACAATTACATTCTGTCACCATATTCCTTCGAAAGTTTAGAGCAAACACAAGACCAAATTCCCTTTTTTTTTTTTTGCTTAAGATAATTTGACATATATTTTTAAACAGACGTTCATTTAAAAATAAGTATGTTTGAATTAAGATGAGGCTTGGTTGGTGGAACGCGGTGGCATTTTGGTAGTTGTTGAGCAAGGATGAGGGCAACAGTTCAGTGTCCCCCCTCCCTCCCCCCGAGTTTTCCTTCAAATAAGCGCATGCAGCCTCCTGCTCTGCTCGCGGGATTCCTTCCTTTCTCCTCTCTTCGCTCGATTTTCTGCTGCAAAGAGAACAAAGGAGAAAATTTCTCAGCCCTACGACTACGATTTCCTCCCTTGGTCATCCTAGACGGCTCATTGTTACTCGTTTCCTTATTTTCTTATCCTGTTAATACTTCTTCTCCCTGGATTCTCGTTGCCCATCGAGTATCTAGCAGACATCTGTCTGTAAATTATCCTGAATTCTCTTTTTCTGGATATAATCAGTTCCTGTTTGCATATTTAGATATTTGGATTTTCCTTTCTCGGTAAAGTTGGAGCTGCGGTTTTGTCCTGTATCATTTGCAAAATACTTTTTCTTCTTGGTGATTCTCATCCTTGACTGAATCCCATATTTTCATTATAAGATAACGAAAGAACCTGGTTTATTCGATTTTAGGAGGATTTGTCTTTGATTTTTCTTTGAGAAAAGGGCTTCTCTCTCCCTCTCTTTTTTAAACTGGGATTTTTTCCTGAAATCAGTGATATTGAACCCAGGGGTCTGATTTCTTGTCATATCAAACGGGTCGGGTTTCCTGATTTTTTTTGAAAGGAATCATGGAGGTTTCGGTGATCGGAAGCGCGCAGTTTCCCGCCGGGAGAAAGAACTCGGCACTTTTGAAGTCGGATCTCGCCGGATGTTGCAGAGAATTGGCGCCTTCCAGGAGGGACTTGAGTTCAATCGGGTTCGGTTCCGCGGGGGCCGGGGGAAGGCGGAGGAGGGTGGCTGGAGTCTCTCTGGTGACGGCCACCAGGGCAGAGATGGCCGTCGTTGAGAAGGCAGCCGGCAAGCGTTCGCACGATAAGAAGGTAAAAAATTTCGATCTTGGTGTCTGTTTCTCTTTTCATGTTAGCTAGTCCGTTTCTCTTTTCATGTTAGCTTAAATCTAGTTGCTATGTGAGGGGTTTGCTTCAGGATTGCCCCCTTTGTTGCTCCTTGTAGTCAGAGGAGTGTCTTTATAAAACGCTATAGATTTTTTTCCTCCTGACTTTTTTTTCGTAGAACTTTCCCCCTGTTCTGGTGATCAGGAATAGACTCCAGATTTTTTCTTTATTTTTGCCAAGAAGATTTATCCTTGCTCTGTTTCTTCTTTGCAGCGTGGTAAAATTTTGTGTTTTTGTTGGGTAGAAGGCCCGTTACTTTCCGCCAAATTCGGGATATGTCGATAATGACTTGTCTTTGAAATGACGAGATTGTCCGTCCACCTTCACTATCCCCCTTCGACGCGTGAGACTTGTCGTCTCGCTTACTCGGAGGCAATGAAGTTCAAATGTTTCTTTTTTTTCCCTCTTTGTTTTTTTCCTCCCACGATTTTCTGTTTTTCATTTTCCTCTTAGAAAATTCTAATGGTCGACAGTGAAGATCCTTCTTCATGTAGTATGGCTTTGTTATCCTTGATATTTGTTTTATGCCCTGAGCTAATCGATATTTTTGGGAACAAGGTAATAAGAAATTTTAACTGATACTTACTCCTGAAATGAATAAAATCTCACAGTGATTATATACGTGAGGTTAGGCTTCCTATGTTTCGTAAGAGGCCAAAGTGGTCTTCTAAGACTTTAATGGAATCCATTCGGGATGTTTACAACTAGTATTTGTTTGGGTCTACTGGCTTTGGTGGGTAGTTTTTCTTACGAAGTAGCAACTTGGGTAGTTGTTTATTGGTGGGATAATTAATTGTTGTGGTGCAAGCGCCTCTACAGATGTTTGTTTTCGCTTCCATCTGTCAGTTCCTTTTTTCTTCTCTGTGTTTCTGCAAGCGTTTGAAGGAAAAACTTAGATATGAACCCTCAGAATCCAACTATCGGTAGCCAATAGAGGAGTAAATTTTGCAATAAAATGATGCTAGTTAACTCGTAAATTTCAAACTGATCAGCTGAAGAGTCTGGCTTTGAAGGTTTAATAACGCGAAACCGATTCAAGTGTCAACTTGTTTGATTTGGGTTGAAGTAAATATGTTTCCTTCAGTTCATGGAGACTTGAAAGTAAAAACTAGTTGGAATTCAATTCCTACCATTTAACACGGCCCTAACTCTTCTGAACGTTGTCACGCAGAGTGGTCGAACTCCGTTTTACGTAGCACTTCCTCTTGATACAGTCTCGCCCGACAACAACTTGAACCATATGAAGGCCGTCTCCGCCGGATTGAAAGCTTTGAAGCTGCTTGGTGTTACGGGTGTGAGCGTCCCAGTGTGGTGGGGCATCGTAGGGAATGAATCTGAGGGAAAATTCAACTGGTCTGCATATCAATCTCTTGCTGAAATGATCCGTGATTCCGGGCTTAAGCTCCGGTTTTCTCTCTGTCTCCATGGTAGACCCAACATCTCGCTTCCTTCGTGGGTGGTTAAGATCGGAGAAAGCGAACCTGATATTTTCTTCAGGGACCGCGCCGGAAAACGGTACATGCACTGCTTGTCGTTGGCAGTTGATGAGCTTCCGGTACTTGCAGGGAAGTCTCCGATACAAGTCTATGGAGAATATCTTTCTGAATTCAAGTCGTCGTTCTCGAGCCTTTTAGGCACCACAATCACGGTAAACATGATCTGCAATATTGGATGAAGAACAGTCTCTCTTATTTGGGTTCGACTGTTTCTGTCGTCAATGGCTGTCCTTTTTTTTTTTGGTCTGAAATTCGAATTTTCTAACAGGATATCTCAGTGAGCCTTGGCCCCGATGGTGAGCTTAGGTACCCCTCATTCCCGGAAAATCGACGCGGCAAGATTCAGGGGGTCGGAGAGTTTCAATGTTATGACAAACACATGCTTTCCAGCCTGAAGCAACACGCTGAAAGTTCAGGCAATACTCTTTGGGGTCAATCCGGACCTCATGATGCGCCTAACTACAACCACTGGCCACACACTAACAACTTCTTCAAGGACTCCGGCGGTTCCTGGGAGACACCATATGGTGATTTCTTCCTCAGCTGGTATTCAGGCCAGCTGATTGACCACGGCGATCGCATCCTCTCTCTCGCGTCACAGGTTTTCGGCGATAGCGCAGTCACCATCTCCGGCAAAGTCCCGCTGGTGCACAGTTGGTACAAGACTCGGTCACATTCTGCTGAGCTGACCGCAGGATTCTACAATGCTGACAGAAGAAACGGCTATACCGCCATTGCCAGAATGTTTGCCGCAAATTCAGCTACACTAGTGCTGCCAGGGATGGACCTCTCTGATGCTCATCAACCATCTGAAGCGCTATCAAGCCCGGAGTCCGTAATCTCGCAAATAAGAGCGGCTTGCTTCGAGCATGGAGTGTCATTATCAGGGGAAAACACATCAGTTTCCGGTATACCAGACAATTTCAGTAGGATTAAAGAGAACCTTAAGAATGACCAGTGGAGCTTAGATACATTCAACTACTGCAGAATGGGTGCATACTTCTTCTCACCGGAACATTGGCCAAAGTTCACAGAGTTCTTCCGGGGGTTGGAGTTGCCTGAAAAAGATATTGATGACCTCCCAGACAACGAGCAGAAGCTCTCCTTCGTTGGGGCTGCTCAGTCAGAGAAGACATTGCTGGTGCCAGCATGAGCGGATTCTCAGTCCTACTCTTCTTTGGCGATGTAAATATTTGCATATTATACTGTAGCTGGTGATACTCGTGTGGCAGTTAGGCTCATTTCGGGAAGTTTGTTCCTTGTTTCTATAATGTAGAATAGAATAATGTATGTGATCCTCCAATTATATTATAGCCAAATATACTTAAAGTAGAGCTTACAGTGAGGGGATTTCCTAATTCTGTATGTTTGTATTTTCTTCTGTTTTTTATTTTGTTGATGACTAGATTCGAGGGTGGCTTCAGTTAAGAGTCCACAAGCTTGATTTCAGCAAGGAAAATTAATTAGTAGAGGCGAACTTCAGTTAGAATCAGAAACCTCCGATGAGTTCCAAAAAATTAACGATAAATTTGCTATTATTTATGCCCGCTCTGTTAACATAATCCAAGCTGCTTCATGGTCTCTTTCTCTCACAAACTCTCCCAGTTCTTTGAATGCGTGTAATCAGGGATAACTCGTTCCTGACAACTACAATTCAGAGGACCCAACTCCTTGTGTGACTGTGTCTCTCTTCTTGCCTATTGTGGTTGTCAAAGATATAAACCCTCCAACTTATTAATCGGTACAGAACAATTCTCTCTATACACCTCCCAGTTCCACTTTGTTTCTTGATGTAAAACCTCTTGGTGCTCTTCCTTCTAGGAGAATCTCTTATTGGCAGCGATGGTGCAGAAAACAGTTTACTAAGCTTTAGTAAAAGTTTATGGACGAAGTTCGTGTAGGATTAACGGATAGTTTGATAACCATCAGCACGAATAGTCAAGTGTCTTTTTCCAACGCAAAGATTCGCTATTATACAAAACAAAATTTGGCATTTTTCTCGATAAAACACATGTTTGTCTCTGGCGATTGCCGTAAACTCTTACCAAACAGTTCACAAAGCATTTGCAATTGTGGACTTAAAAGGTGATTGTGCATAAACTTGTCCATCAAACGCTTCCTGGATCTGAAGATGCACATAGAGAACGTCAACCCTTGTCAAAAAGAACACTTCCTCATTTAACAGCAAAGAACCAGGTCTTCATTTCTCTTTGAACTTGGAATGGGCACCATTTGGGTATGATCAGGCAAATTTCCGACGTCCTCCCTAAGAATGTCTTGCAATCTAGCCAACAAAAGCTCGGTTCACTTGGGAAATTAGCTAGATTGAAGACCCTTAACTTGCAGGAAGTTCAAATTTAAATAAATTGCCAGAGCCATGTGTAACTTAGCATACCGTATACGTTAAATAAAGAAGCAAAAACTTGCAAAAGGAAACAAAAACAGGGACCCTAAAACCAGTTTACCGGTTAGCAGTACGAAGGGGTTTTGTGGCACAAACGCCACAAGCGCATTGAGATAGGAAATTTTATCGTGTTCCCAGTCACTTTCCCCTGACAGATCAGGTCCAACTGGCCCTTGACAAATTGCCATCACGGATCAAATCCTTTCGGTAACATGTCCAAAAATTGGGTCCACCCGGTGTCCTGACCATCCTCCTGATGGCATCCACTTCTCCATTTGTTCTCCATATTGGGATTAGACATTTTTTTTTTCATTTTCAATTCCAGATTTTGAAAGTTATTTTGAACCACACCTTCGAAGAAAGGGATAACCCCAACTCCAAGCATCCAAAATATCAGACTTTAAAAAGCGCCAACATCTTGTCTGAAGTTCTATGGTTAAGTCACTGGAGGCCATCTTCTGACTCTCTTCTTTTACTGCAATAAATCAGACTGACTAGGTAAGGGCTTCTTCTATTTAGAGTCGACCTTTTTAGTTGCAATTTTAAAAATAGGGCTCCATTTATGAACTTTCTGTTTAAGAACTTGCTTTAAAGGGCAACAGCCAAACAAGGGCCTCAGTCAAAATTCTGCATTCAAAAAGTGGTTTTTCATTCTCATAGAGAAAAAGGAAAAAGCGAGAGCCCCTGCAACTCCACCTTATTTAGTTCTTAACGTGAGTTAAAAGGCGAGGGGGTAAAGGTGGGGCCCTGTTTCATGGTTATCCACAAGAGCGTTGCCTATATCAGAAAACTCAGAAATGTGAGGATGTTCATAACAAGGTTTATGACCAAAAGGCGAGCTCATAAATTAAGGAAAATCCTATCAGCAAGATAAGAATAGACCCTAAAAATCTCTCTCTCTCTCTCTCTGTGTGTGTGTGTGTGTGTGTGTGCGGCCATCCAAATTGTAGATGAGGACGACCATGTTGATGTTCTTCCAAATCATGGTAGTATATGGCTCGCTTTCACCGTGCATCACATTCATTTCTCTAAAATTAGACTACTCCAATGAGAACTGCAAGTTCAAATAGGAGACAAACCAACAAAAAGAGTATGAAAGCAAGAATGACATGAAAATACAATTACAACTTACAACCCTCACTGTTAAATGAAATCAAACTCTTGCAAACCTGTCCAATTGAACAGAGAAAGCATACAGTTGGAACTCCAGGAATTGCCACACAAGCTGATCATGGGTCCATCAGCACAGCAGCCTGAGATACTTCCAAAGGTTATGTACACACACAAGTGCATGTGCCTAAGCATGCACCAATTTCCAGAAACTATATAAAAAGGTGGTGTCAACAGTCAACCTGGAGCACATCCGTTGGTGAGAATTAAGGCCACGTGCCAAAACCTAAAATTATACAAAAGTTGCCCATTAAGATAATGAACCAAATTCTAAAAAGATGATGACAATGATCCCAAAAAATATTCTCAATCATCTGAGGCATTCCAGCACCATCATGCTCACATAATCAAATCATATCATATACAGAAGAACAAGACAATCGTTTTCTGCTTTATTCAGTTTTTGTTTTGAATTTATCTTTTGTGAAATTCAAAATGTATATATATAATGTTTAGCAGGTTTTTCTTTTTAGTCATTAAGGATGATGAAAGTGATGGGTCTGCTGATTATTCTGCCAACTAAACATTATTTCTAGTAAGTCCACCGGATGTAAGACGGGGGGAGAATCCAAGTCAGTACTTGTTGCTTACAACCAAGCATGTAGCAGAAAGAACAAAATTATAATGAAGCACAACACAGTTGACAGCTACTTAAAGAGCTTGTCAACAAGTGGCAAAGTATACACTTAGGGGCCACGATGTTGCAAGAACCTTCTCAAAGCAAATTATACATTCTTATCAGAAGAAAAACTTCTTTCAAGATAAAGTAAGGTTCGTATCTCTTGCAGAAACAAAATAAGCCTCTATTATAACTCATGAAATACAAGCATCCGAACACTTATAGATTATTGCAGGCAGGCAATCTTTCGGAAAACAGATGAAACAGTGCATATTTACCTTTTACTCACAAGCAATCTTGGTATCGAAACTGCTGAGGCATATTGCGAAGGCCTGAAAAGCAGAAAGAGGGTACCTATAATCCATCGTGAATGAGTCTTTTGCCACTTTCCCAAACTGCAGGAGAACCTTATCATGCTCATGAGTAACTTGAGTGTTTTCAAGTGATGCGACAAGCTGGAAATTCTTCACTGAAGCAACAGTCACACGCCCACGAAAATTCAAGCACCAACATTGCAGCTGTTCATGCCATCTTGGTGCTTTATTTTTCAAACTTAGCATTCCATCTTTTGCACTATTTCGACTAGATAGTGGGCCTGAGAATGAACTTTCTGAGTGAATAGACTTAGATCTGAAAAAAGGATATGATGAGAAGGAGTCAAGGCCATTGAGCAGAAACTCAGTCTGTGTTGGGGCAACGCCACCAGGTTCAATTGCTGTTGCTGGAATGGCATCCATAACACAATGCATTCTCCTTGGTCCCCTGGTTTTTAGAATTGAACATGTCAACAATTTCAAGAATATGAACCATTGAATACATCTAAAGCAAACAATAAAAGCTATGACCTTTTAGCTATAACGAAAGATGACCATTGACTGCACAAAATATTGTTACTTATGTGATTTTCATCACGGGAAAAGATTGCTCAATTAAAATGTTAAAACTCTGAAAACTTTTAAACACTAAAAAATTCAGCTATCTTTCAAGTGTCAACTAAAAACGGGCAGTGGATCCTCTAAGCGACAAATGTTAATTTTGCAAGCCACAAGACAAAAAATGCAAAAATCTGGCAATCAGTAACAGGAACTTTCAAGTAAATAACACATAAGGTATTAACAATGACCAAACCACTTGAAAGGAGTAATTATTCTGCTTTCTCCTTTCATTTAGTAGATAGATCTGAAGTTAGTTTTGTACCTGGCACCTAGGACGTTCAACTCATAAGAAATATGGGCAATAGTGTAATTCCCAGCTGGAACTCTTGGAGAGACTTGCTTCAAACCAACCAATCGTGTTGACCGGCTCTTTGTCACCACAGCTCCAGCATGAGGAGGTTGTGCATCATAGACAGTAAATTTTGTGCCCAAGAAGTTTGATCTATCAACATAAACAAGAGATGTTAATTCACATTCACCGAAAAAGACTACGCTAGATAAAAAAGAAATCCACACCAGTAACACTGATAAAGTTCTTCAGCAGAGAAACCAGCCCATTGGTCTTCAGTGAAGAAGGATTTTGATATTAGAACTCACCTCAACTTCCCTATATAAGTACCGCTTCCCTTGGACATATCCCCAGCATCTAAAGAAATAATATAATCAGTGTAAGTTGGGCGCCGAACCCTCCTTGCTGCAAGAAGAAATTTACCATTTTCCGCCAGTGCTGTAAAGTGTAAACAATCCAAAACGGATATTAGTTCAAGATGAAATTTTATGAAAATCTTGGAACAGACTGCTTCGCTGCTTTACAAAATGCCATTAAAAAGCTTATTAGAAACTTTAGACATGTCAAGACCTAAGTACAGGGAAAACCACATTAAAACCAGTATAATAGAAAAAACTTCAATAAAGGCAACAGTGACTGATGATGTAGTAAATTAAAAAGACTTGGTAATTTAGAAAAGGTTAAAGATAGATTACTTTCAGTGAGACCAAGGTAGAGTCGATAGGTATGAGCAACACGATCCCTCTTTATATAACACTGCACCATGGCATCTCTTGGGCCAGGCTGAAAAAAGCAAAATCACTGATTTCTTCAGCACATATGAAATAACAGAAAAACAAAAGATGAGGTGACACCCATGTCATTCATGCAATTGTGACAGAAACTTTGCTGATAACCATCAAACGACAATCACCAATGAGAGAAGTTCACAGAGCAAGTTGCACAAAATGCTCACTCAAGGCCACTTGAGTTCACTTCAAAGTTTTCAAGAGATGATTGATAGATTGCTCAAAGATCGATCTAATCATCTAATTCAAAATCATCTTCGTCTTCATACCACAGAATAGCTCCTGGGACCTCAAATTTACATAAAAAATAAAGGCATAGATAACCTAATTCTAGATGTGGCTTCTGACATAACCGACAAAGGAAAACCTCCAACATTGCATATTGCCAATACTTCATTTTTTAAGGTCATCAGGTCATCTCTTAATTAAGAAATATGAAAAGAAAATACCAGGAACATAATAGTTGAGTCCAAAGATAACAAAAAGAGATAATTTCCGAGGTACTGCCCAATAGAACATCTAAAGCTAATGCAAGTATATCTTGAAAACCAAGGAAGTTAATCCAAGGCTTATTCTCTCAATGGTGATCAGAAATGGGCATTGGAGTAGGCTATAAACCATCATTAACTGAATATTAAACAAAAAGGATCTCAAAGAAAAGTTTTAAAAAATTGAATACATACTGTTCAATGTAGCAAATGTTGTTGTTCAAGAAATAAAAAGGCTTGTTAACGGTACAGGAACACCAACATCAGTTGTTCTTTCACAAACCACTCAAAGCAAATACCTCACCGCTTCCTAAGCCCCAAGAGATTTATATTTGGTTCTGACTATGGAAGACTAAACGGGCATGATTAAAAATGAAGATTCGCATCAAGATCGAAGTGCTACTCCAACAAACAGTGGAAAAATAAGCAATCACATCCAGTCGAGTAATGTGTTAACAAGTAAGAACAATCCGATGCATTTAATCAAAATGACCAAGAGCAAGCCCAAAACCTCCTTAGCTACCCAAACGTTGTTCATCTCAGCAAAACACAAGAAACAAAATCAGCAGCCAAAATTTTCTACAAAGAACAGACAAACACAATGGCCTTTTGACGGACCTGCTTCAAAGATATTGGGAAAGTCAGCTTCCCCGATATCTCAGGCGTCTTGACGATTTCCTTGGTGATCTCCCTCCAGCTCCTGCAGACCCCGGCGCAGGCGATCACGTGTTTTCTGGGCGGCCATGTGTCCTCAGCTGCCTCAACCCTCAAGATCACATCCCTCAGCAGCTCTGGCGGCATATTAGCCCAACAGCTCTGCTTATTAGGGCCCTCATTCTCGCCGTGGACGGAGTCTCCGCCACATCCCGCGCTCCCGCCGTGTGCCTTAGATCTTGACCCATACCCCAACCTCACTTCAAAACCCTTCCTAGACATACTCCCAAGTTCACCCTTCATTTCTTGAATTATACTCCGGAAAGACATTTCCGTTTCCCACTCCCACTTCCTAAGCGAATTCTCCTTCAGCAAACAAAATAAACACTTTAAATTGCCACATTTTTACAATATCCCATCCCAATCGCTTTATGTACAAAGTCACCACTATTCCCCAGAATCCACTGTAATGTACATAAGATCTATCTGGGGGAGAATAGACATAACTAACTGCCAAAAAAAGTAGATATCGATACAACAAGTCCTAAGAAAAATCTACAAGCCGCTAACCCTCCTGAGCCAAACAAAGCAGAAAGAACCAATCACTGATCAAAGTTCGCAGCAGAAGCCTTCAAGCAGCTCAGTGTTCAGTCGGATCATTCGTTCTGGAGGCTCAGCAGCACAAAAAAGGAAAGGATTTCGCTTGCAAACGACGATTCCTTCATTCCGGATACCCCTGAAGGAGGCTAAACACAAATTTTCGGCCGAACCACATAACCAGAAAGACAGAAGCCAAATTCGAGCTAATTTCTCCTGTTTTCACTCAGAGAAGCTGATGACACTGCAACAAGTTCGCAGCATCAACACATCCTCCACCTCGCACAGAGAGAGAGAGAGAGAGAGGAGAGAAGGAGAGCTTTAGGGTTTCCGACCAACCTTGGTTTATTGCGGGCGTCGTTTTGCTCATCCACTCTGCTACGTGGAAAAAAATATATTAAAAGGAAATGGCAAAAAGACAGGAAAATGGAGAGGGGATGGCTTGTAATAACAGAGGCTCTCCATCATTAATTGCCGTTTTAACTTTCAGCTTAGTTTGTAATTACCTTTCCATCTGAAACTTTTTCTTGAATGACTAGAACCGTCCACTACTTTTCTCTTGCAGTTCTTCGTGGTTTTTCCAACTTAACGCCTCCGGATGCCATACGCAGGAAGGAATATCCAGATATTTTGGAAACTTTGTTCATACATCTTGAAAACAAAAACTGCCACCAACTGTTATCTTTCACATTTTCTGAGATAAGTTATTAATTACATTAGCATGATAATAAATGTTCACAAATTATTATAAAGTGAAGAACTTTACTTTTCCATTGGCAGAATTTTCTACCAAATTTAGCCAAAAACAAGCATCCACGCTTCGGACTTTCAGTATTAATCAACTCAAAAGCCTTGTACCAAAAATTGTTGGGATGGGGAGGAAGTTTTTTGTTGTCGGAGATTTATAACACCTAAAAGTTTTAGGTGAGTAAGAGAAGTATATCATCCTATTTTGCTCAACTAAGAGCCGAAGTTCTTAGTAGGGGCGGAGCAAAGTGGGGTAGACCCTTTTAACTTTATATATATATATATATATATATATAAACTTTAAAAAAATTTACAAATTTGAAAAATAAGACCTCAGTATCGTAGATCACCTAGGATATTAGGTCCATTGTAATCAAACGCCTCCTTTCCTTTCCCATTGACGTGAATTAATTATTGGTGATCGGATGGGTGGGCCGCCATGATGTTAATGCGTCACAAGAGTTGGATGTCACATTGCCCAAACACCTCTCGTGAGTCAAACGCTACAAAGATAACATTCAAAGGCGAATACTTCACATGCCAAATTCATAATCTACCATTTCCTGTTGGCATGCCCAAAATAACGATATAGTTGAATTTGATAAAGAATGTATGACTGACTCTAAAACTAAGAAAAAAAAAATGTAAATTAATATTAGATGATGAAAATTGTCCATCACTTACTTTTCATTATTTTTACTATGAATTGTTCATCATAATGAATCGCATGACTGCCAAAGTCGCCATTTAATTTTTTTTTTAGTATTTAAGAAGTTTGTTAGGACCGTGATGACTTAAGGTTGAGGGATGGGATATATATATATATATTAGATTTCAAAATCATCCTTCTTTTTCTTCTTATACCTCACAGTTTTTATGACTGCAAGGATGGATTTGTTTTGGTTGAATAAATTTTAAGGACGAATTTGGACGGGGGTAACAGATTTTAAAATTTAACCAATAAATGAAAAAAAATTACGAAAAAATCTTTTTTTCACACTTTTTCAAAATTAACTGTCTGAACAAGGCAGGAACTCACTTTCGTACGTTTTTTCTGAGAAAAATCATAAACATACAGTTGGTCTCCCGCACTTCCGTAGTAAACAAATCAATAAAATGGACACAACTAGTCAATTTTTAGTGACTATACAAACGTCAATTAATGATTCAATATCCAACTTTTTGAAACCTAAATAGTAAGATTTTTTTGTTTTTTTGCATTTTCTTTTTTCAAATTATAGATTAATTGCGAAATATTTTGTGCGTACGCGTGAGAATACTCCAAAAAACGATGTGCCATTGTGCCCAATTAACTTTTGGCTGTCCCCTGTGCTTGTTTGTTTGTTTGTTTGTTTGTGTTTGCATGTGTGCCAACACCCGTGAGGGAATTTTCAGAATGAATACACACGTGGCACAAAAGATAGGAACAAAGTATTCTTCTTAATTCTCACATACATGCATTTTTTACACGAAGGTAAGTTTTAAATCATATATCTGAAACATCAAAATTAATATTTTAATGTCTGAAAAAATCAATATCCCGTAATGTGCCAAGTTTTATGATTTGAAAATTCGTTTTCTATGTACAAACTAGTAAAATGATCTGAAATATCACTTGTATCAAATAAATCGTTTTGACCATTTTTTCAAAAAAAAAAAACTGCAAGTACTCCTTTTATATATATATATATATATATATATATAATTGACGGTGATGCTGGCTATTGAGAGTAACCCCACTCACTCATGAGCCTGATTCATTAATAATGGATAGTTGAGAGAAAAATAAGCAAAAAAGTGTGATGGGCATTTTAATTATTTAATAATAGTTTACACATTTTTTCTTTATTTTTATGTGAAACTTTCATCATGATAGATCAAACGACCCTAATGAATAAGCTGAGTGATTTTGAATAGCCGATTCCCCATTCATTGAATATATATATATATATATATATATATATATATATATATATATATATATATATATAATGCTAAAATTACCGGGAAAACAAAAAAAAGCAATTGAGATTAAAGATATTGCTACATTTTTCCAATAGAGATCTGTGGCTAGAGGCTGAAAACATGAAGAACAATCAAAGACAGGGAGCCATGTTTTTGTCTAATGCATTGAATTTGTTGAATGATTCTATGAGTATTGTGCTCAAATACTTTTTGACGAGACCTGATTTGAGAATGGGAGCAGCAGAGAAAAGAAAGAGATGGGAAAGGAAGTAGTAGTGGTTATGTCATGTTAAAAGGTCAACAAGCATGGGCCATCCTCATAAACACCTCACAGTCCCAATCCAGAGAACCCACTTGACTACCGCTGGAATTTAATGCTTTCCTCCTACTCCTGTAATGTAATCTACTCTCCCACTAGCATTTCTCTTTTCTTTTTCTTTTTTTTTTAATAAAAAAATTATGAAATTTGAAAAATTGGATGGCCATTTCTCGTTTAGACTTTGATTTGTCATGGTACCACTTTAATGCTTCGTAATTAGTTGCAAAATGCATATTATTTCACAAAAAATGCGTTTAATTGACAGTAAATTTCTTTTTGCTTGAAGAATGAAGAGAATCTATTCATGGCGAGGAACAGGCTTCTTTTTCTTTCTTTTTTGGGGAAAATTACGAAGACGTGGAAACAAAGAAAGAATCATTTCTTTGGATTTTCACTGTGAATTTCAGGATAAAATTCATGAAGCTGCCTGTACATACGTAGACAAGTGTACCTACCATCTTTGAAAAAGCTACATTTCGTTACGTTCTTCTTTCTTTGTTGTTATTTTTATATATAATATAAATGTTTTACCTACTACATCGAACCTACTGCACGTAAAGGCGTCGTTGCTAGTAAAATCATTAAATTGACCCGTGTTTAGTCAAATCAATTTGTCACTATTGTTTGACGACTTTGACGTAAGGCAAAGTTTTTTTCAAATCGAAATGTTACTATTGTTTGATCTCTTGTGGATTGATTTGTCAATGAAGAAAGGTGGGGAATATATTTATCGATTTCCAACAAGTGAGGGGTGTGTCAGAAAAATAAACCTAAATTTTTATAACAAAAAGCTACATTCTCAAGACATGTAGCTCTTTGTAACAATCAAAAAGGAAAAATGAAGAAATTTTGGCTTTCTTTGAAATATTTTATATAGAGAACTTATTATAATTTAAAAAATTAAACAGATATGAGAGATTGTAGAATAACTTACATTATCATACGACTAAATCTAAGACGGCTCTTCTATAAAGGCAAAATTGGTACCAGTTAAAAACATCTCTGCAAAAATGATGAAAATGTCCCTTAAATTATAGTAAATATAAAAATCTTGGATTCTAAGAGGAATTGGTGCCAGTAAATATAAAAAAGTTTACAAGTCAAACGTAAATGTCAAAAAGCTCAAAAGTACCAGAAAAAACTTGGCTTCCCTTTCAAGCAATGAAAAGGCAAAAAACCGAAGCTTCTTTTTCAAGCGATCCCCTGTAAAAGGAAGAACTAAAAAAGCTAAAGGCTGCTTTCCAATTACAATTTAGAAGAAATTACACAAAGGCACAATGAGCATTTCAATTTGTTTCTTTTAAGCTGTCGGTGCCACACGACTTTCATCCTCTTGCTATTATATGGTGAATTTCTCGTCGATTTTATTTGGTCTCAAATTCTGTTTAGGTTGAAATAGATAAATGTTCTTGTTTTTTTTTTTTTGCTTCTCAAAAAAAATTGAATTTGGAAGCCATAAACGTACTATGTTTTTCCTCTCCTTAATTAATACACCGAGAACAAAAAAGAAAACGACGAATATATATATATATATATATATATTTGGTAACTCTTGGGGTTTATACTCAATCAGGATAAATAATCCATTGATTGTCTTATGTAACAACTTATCGCGTAAATATTATTCTCAGAAAAGCCAAAATGAAAATGAATATCTTATTAAAACGAACTTGAATATTATACACCAGAGATAAGAACTGACAGATTTTTTTTTTTTTAAAGAAACAAGAGAACCACATCTTCATTTTTCCATATTAATTCAAACAGAGTAAGGTAGTAAATGGAACACATAACTCCATGTGATACAGTAAAAACGGATCGGTTGTGGAAAAAATTGTACTTAGGGGCTTGCTTCTTCTAGAAATTATAAATATGATCCTCACATTTTCAGTTCTCTTGATACGAGCCTGCCTCTTTTTTACTATCGATTGCCAACATGGGCAAGTTGAAAAATGCGACCATTAATAGTTTCCAATTTTTCCTTTCTAAACTAAAGTTAAAGAGCTAGGGAAAAGGTGTGCCTTCATATGACAATTCTCAGTAAAAATGAGGCGTTTATCAAGAAATCAGAAACATAAGACATGCGTTTGAAATTAGAGCAAAAGCCCATCCCTTAGATGGCGATGAAAGAAAGGGTTGCTTTCGCCCTGCACTGTCTTGTTCTTGCCTGCCGTCCCATATATGGGCATAATAAATGTAAGTTAGTGGTCTCGCACTCCAATTTGAGGTCCCAAATGGTCCGGATTTAAAGTTGAAGATTTCGTCCCACCGAATTTTTATTTCGATCTGACATTTAATGCATTTGGTTTGGATTCAATTTGAAGATTTTGTCGAATTTAGAGCACCGGGTTTGATTTCAATATAAACCTCTAAGATCCATTTGTGACCTGTTCCAATCCAACCATGACATAGTAGATGTTAATATATCCGATTTTAATCAGATGTCCATAGAAACTTCTGAAAAAATCGGATATGAAAATCAGATCTTCAACTGTGACATGGAGTTTGCTTGATGAAATTTTTTTTTTATTAACGAACTTGAGAGTATGGGATTAAAAAAGAAATGTTGCATTTTTAACACCCATCAAATCTGCAAGTGTGAATTGGACCAAAATAGGAAAAAAAACGCTCCTTTCGCCAGCTCCAGATTTGTTAATGCGCCTTCATTTCAAGGCATGGGATGGGAGGGGCATGCAGTACGAAGTGTCCCGCCCTGCCCATCGCAATGGCTTCATAAAGAGATTGTTTGGCGAGGGAGAAATAAATACACGCTTCTTTTTGTCTTTTCAGAAAAGGGGTGAAATTTTTACTCCCAAAAACACTTTTATCAATAAAGAATTAATGTACCCTGGCTAAGAGGAAAGGTAGTGAAGAGGTCAATACTCCTGCCTGAGATCCTGAACAGAGTTTCCAGACACTCTAAACCATCATACGGTTCTACTCATTGGGAATGGGCCACAGACCAGTGAGTTTTATAAATTTACCCTAACGATTCTAACGCTCACACAACCATCCTAATGACAAACAGCCCTTTTGTGAATGTTTTATGAATCTCTTTCAAAAATTTGAATAGATTCATTAAACACTATAACTAATGTTCCACAAATCTAACCTAATCTTTAATCCTTGAGCTGATTTATGAGACACACACACATAAAGTGTCCCTACTGTCGAACAACCTCTCAGTAAAGCCCACTCAGGTTTGAATTTGTCAGAGTCACGTATAAAAGTTAAAAATTAAAATGAATATGCAGAAACAACTACAAAAACAAACAAAAAACGAAACAGTATTTTGGACGACCGAAACCCAAACTAGATACTCTTTGCTTCCCTTAATTAAGTGGTCTACAAACTAAATGTTTCTCACATCTGTTTATAGGTTACTGAGAATGCACAGTGGTTCATCGGCCCACAGAACCAGAAACGCTTAGTTCCCTCCCCTACTAACTGACACTAAGACGGTGCCTCTTCTGCACCCATCTAGGGAAAAAAAAAAAAAAACTGCAAAGTCGGCGCCATCCCTCCTCCAAGTCAATTAATTGTTGAGAAAGCCAGCAAAGACTGATGGTTAACATATCTATACAACGGGCATAATGCCATTTGGTTGTTGCATGTTCCCCAACGTCGCACCTGTATGATGAAGTATTGTCAGTACAGGACATACTTTTTTAGGAAGATATGTAAAGAATATCAGTTCGCATGATTTATGCCTTTTCCAATATGACAAATCACAAAATTCTCAGAATTACCCAAGCATTAGCCATTTCATGAGCATTCCAAACCACAGAAAGGGACAGTTACACGAAGAAAACAGAAAGGTTGACAGCTTTCCACAATCCATCCATCTCAAATATTTACAAGCAAGGGGCACAGTTTTGAAATGCCTGACTAATTTCTCACGTGCCCAACTTCATGTAAATTGTTTGCCACCTTCAAGATGACGGTGAAATGAAATCTCGCACTCCACTTGGAGTTGGACAATAAACTGAGAAAAAGAAATGCAAAAAATGACAAGACATATTGACAAAAAGGTAATCAATGGATAAAGAATTCATGAATAACATGCACGAGTTCTCAATAGTATTTCTAATACGATGAAGGAGTTGGGTTATGTAGAGCATGAAGTACCAGGATTGACAGGAAATGTGTAAGGCGGAGGAATATAACTCTTCCTCATCATGCCCATCGAACCATTATCCACAGGCAATGTAGGCCTTGCAAAGTTATTGTCACGGAACTGATTTGGCACATTCATCATTGATGGATATCCTCCAGAGGACACTCCCAAGCATAGTTCTGAACTTTGTGCCAGTATTTGATCTGGTTTTCGCACTACCTGTATCATGCATGCATCCTTCTGTCAGAGATTGTCAACATGTTCAGAAAAACTTTACACCACATTCCTAATTACATAAAGGATATACGAAAGATCTACCTTTATTCAAACTAAGGAAGAGAGGGAAGTCACAACCTTAATATTTCTGGATTGTTTAACAAGAAGTCATATAGTATTTGTTTTGCAAAATTTCTACTTTTATGTGCATGTCACATAATTTTCAGCCTACGCATCTAAAGGCATTTGAAATACAGATTAGTGTAGTGCAACACACAGTGAGGAACATTTCTGTACTAATAGCAGATAAGATTACATGGTTGCACTATGTTTTACATTACGCACACAGTAAATAACTAGTTACCCCAGCCCCAGTCAGCTTATGATTCTGCTTGAAACTTTGCAGTTGGAAAAGCCTTGTGATAGTCATTAGAAACTATTTTGAAAATATGGCATGGTTTAGAAGCTTTATGAGAAAAATAAGTTGCTGCCTTGATGAAATTTGAAAACCGATCAGACCCATATGTAGGTAAGTTCACCTTATATACACTTGAGGGTGTGGTGAACCACCCAGCATATGAATGGAATTTGGCTTTTGAGGACTAACCCTAACTTTAGACTAGAGAGGATTAGTGTGTGCATGAGTTCAGGTAGCAGGCAGCTGCTAACCTAGTGATCATGCAAGGTAGAAAATATTCTGTCCAAAAGTGTGTGTGTGTGTCTCGTGATAAACATAACCTAAACAACCATCTGTTCTTCAGCTTGAACAATGCACAGCAGTGACCCAGTGAGTAAAAATTGTATGACCTAGTCAGCGTTCTTAGGCATATACATGGCTAGCATCCCATTAACTCCACGATCTTCCCTTGCTTCATTCTTCCACTTTCAGTCAATATAACTTCAAACTTTTGCAGCAGGAAAATCCTTGAAATTGTGCAAGGTAGAAAACAATATTTTCCCATATATCTCATGGTCGTAACGAACACAACCTGCACAACCCTCTTGTTCTTGAGCTCAAACACAAAGGACCATGCACAGGAGTGAATAAAAACTTGCATGACCTATGGAACCCTTCTTAGGAATATATTCAGCTAGCATCCCATTACACCCTGATCTTCCCTTTGTCCCTTGCTTCATGCTTCGAATTCTCTGGATGCTTCTTTCAGGAGCACAGCCTCTGCACTCTCTATGGTAAAGGGAACGCAGTCTGCCTCCTAACTCACCACTTCCCTCGTAGTGAATTGGGATGCCGAATACATGTTCTCTCTTTCCCTATCACCTATTTTTATACTTTGTTTCTGCAAAAGAATGAGCAACCATCTGCAGATTGATTTTGCGCTCACACATCCTAGAAACTGGTATGACTACATTCCCACCAAGTGCAGGAGAAATATATTTCTATAGGCAATAATGAAGAAGAAACAAAGTTACATGGGAAAAGGATAAAATCTGTTCCTTGCAAGTTTTATATTCTAAACGGCTAGAAACAATATATTGTCAGACATACATAAGCAAATGATAAGGAAACTAGCCAAGCACCTTCTTTTGGTTCATGCCTTCCAGTGTCTCACTAAACAAATTGCTGGGAGATGAAACTTGTGGAGATGGTATGCCATTGCTTCTTAGTAATCTTGGGCTCACAGAATCACTGGTATGTTCCTTAGCTATCGTTTCACGGTAAAGATGACCAAGTGCTGCCCGTAGCTGATGGTTTCTCTGCAAATGATATACTTTGGTCGCAAGTGGTACTGGCCCATCTGATACAGTTCACAACAACTTGTGATATTTAATACCAAGAACACAATGTTCAATGACAAGCATGTTGATGAATGGCTCACTACAGGCAGCCAAGACATCTCAACAATGTCAAATTTGTCAAAGGAATCATCAGCTAGACAACAAATAAGGGGTGCGCCTTTGGCAAATTATGACTTTCCTGGCTTAAGTCTTAACACTTCCCTGAACCCAGCCCCCCTCATGTTGAATAGTCTGACAAACTGTATCAGAGTCACGGAATCACTGGAAGAGAAATGAATTGTCCATCCCTGTGCAACTAATTGATTTCAGAGAAAGTTTCTCCATGTCATCAGTTCCAGATGATCCAACAAAGAAATTATCAAAAGCAACCTCAAACTCTTGATCTTCTGAAATCAACAAGTGCACATACTTCCAATAAATGAGTTTCGTAGAATGCAATTATCTCATCCATCCACGTGAATGTGACCACATAGTAAGCATCAAAACAGATGGAGGCTGGGTCCAGATCCAGTAAAGGAACATTGAAACAGGACCCACAGGTGACAAGCAAATGATGGCCTCAACAATGAGAAAAGCATCATGAAGTTAGACAGGAAGGACTTGTTTTATTCATTGACAGTTACAGTTAAGCACAACTGATGAGTCCTCAGAAGGACGAAGTCTTTTGTCTCATTCTTTTGAATTTAGGAAGTGAACATTTGTGAAACATCATTTTTCATTTATGAGAGAAGCACTGCAGGAAAGAAAGCAAAGCATTTACCACTCAGATGATCTGCTTTTGCAGCTGGTTCATGCTCAAGATCTTGTCTCGGTTTCTGGCGCCCTAGGGCAGCATCATAAGGTTGCTTTACCCCAACAGCAGAACGCTTTGAAGAGTCTGAGTGCATTTTGCCTAAGATGACATAAATAACCTTTTCATCAGCACAAAGACAGACGATCGGAAAGTGAAAACAAGAACATTTATAAAAGCACTCGTCCGTTTTCCAGGAAATTATCGCACACCAACAAATCACAAACTATTATAATATAAAAAATTCAAAAACAAGAAAGCTGACTCAAACTATAAGTCAACTATGACTTTGACAACTATAGTGACAACATGGAGTCCATTATGCTTTCTCAATTATAATGGCAACATGGAGATTTGTCCAACTTTAGGAGACAGCCGACATTAACTCAAAATTCAAATAAAAAAAGGTGAAATTTACCGTATAAAGAAATCTAACTCGTGTCAAAATCCAAGGAGAACATAACTGCTGTCATCCTGAACAGCCAAGAAAGGAAAGAAAAAAAAGGACGCATCACCACTTCATGTCAAAGCCATGAACGCACTAATGGCTGATATGTTGAAACATATGACAAAGATGACTGCAAAGAGGTATAAACTAGAACTAAGTTGAACTTGGCATTATAATCAACAAGCACTTCATGTGCATCTTCCTCTTACTGTAACAAGATCATTAGAGTTGCTAACCAAAAAAAAAAAACGACGAAAACAAAATAAATGCTTGATAAGACAAGTGGCCAGTGTATAAATCAATGTCACATATTCAGTCACAAACATCAATATTAGCAACAGAAAAATTTCCAGTTAGATTTCACACAGAACAGCGTAACTGTGGTTACCTTTAAAAGAACGATCAACATATTAACAAGAAGAAAACACGTTGGTGAAGTTGATGGAGTAATGGAAGGGGATTTTTCTTCATTCTAACTTGTAACTAATTGACAAATCCATTCCTCACAAAGACAATTACCTCAATTTAATACATTACCTATGTGTTAGAAGCTTACCATGGTTATGTACTTAACAGAGTGGGTTTCTGCAATTTGAAAATTGCTTCTAGGCCAAACCTCAACTCTACCTTTTCTCTTTCCAGGCACTTGTGTTATTTCACTAGAACGAAAATAGTTCCTATTAACACATTTAACGTCAAAGACCAATATGGAATGCTTAAAAGTAGGAACGGGTTTGCCAATAGCTATAAGATATGAATAAGTATGTCGATCGGCCACAAGAAAGTGAAGAATATGATGGGAAAAAACTAGCAAATAAAAACAAACAAAAGAACCATGAAAGAAACGGAAATATTAAAGTAAAATTTGAAGCTTAGGTATGGCAATATCATGATAAAACACTTGTAAAATAATTAAGATCCTATTGCCTAAATTTTCTTGTATGAAGTGATTGACAGCACTGTCACAAACGTGCATTATTCGAAAGAATGTGTATAATATGCAAGAAATAAGTCAGCCATATAAAACGGCAATTAGATGCATCTGTTTTAAAGAAATGCCAGAAAATAAAAAAAACGTGAAAAAATGCGTATTATATGGATTTTTTGCATTTTTTATTAATTTGTATTTTTTATAATTTTCAGAATTTATTAAATGTTTTATTTTAAAAAAAAAATGCCAAGATTTTTCTGAGATATACAACTTTGCCATATTATACACGAGAAATTCCTCGCCATATAATACACGTACACGATATATGTTACAATGATTGACAACAGTGCCTCCTGATTTGTAACTATCAGGACGTCATGTTCACCAAGAATATGCATTTATTTGTTTCAATTTGCCATGATGCCCAGGAAAAGAATGCAACTAAATCTATTTGAGTGAGAAACAGCAGAATTCACTTTAGGAGAAATTATTAGCATAACATTCAACAATGATTATTTTGTTCACTTTTAGCCATAACAAAGGGGTCCTTATTCAAGGAAAATGTCATTCTTTATTAATTTATACATTTTTCATGAGCTTCTAACTCACAGGAAATAACCAACCAATAGAGAAAGCTAAACAAAACCATATGGCTCCAACACTGATACTCACAACCTTGCAACAAGAGTTCACTCATTAAAAGCCATTCTAAGGCAGAACGATGGCCAGTTTAAAAGTATAATTAGTAAGTTTTAATAAGTATGTAATGCATTACTGGATGCCTTATCATTGAAAAACCTGCTTAGAGGTCATAGCAGCACATCCAAAAATGAGTTTCTAAGTTCTAACTGATCCAACCATTCAGATATTTAAGTATAGCTTCATCCATAAAAAATTCAAAAACTGTGAAACAGATTATTTTCTTATCAGAGGACACAGAAAAGTCAAGTATGTGCAATATTACCCAATACTAATGTGACTATGTAAGCTAATAGGCATAATTCCACATGATGATGATCAATTTTATGACCATAAAGGCAACTTAGTGATGGAATACACACAAAACTTGCACTGTGTTTCCAAATCATAACCTCTAAGCATCTTTTCCTTTTTATTAAGTAGTTGCCCCTCAACATAATTGTTGTATGGAGTCAGGGCAGGAATGTTTAGACTTTAGTGAACTAGCACGTGAACATTATTCCAAAGAAAAATATCTATAAAAAATAAACATAAGAATGACCAATAATACATATTATATCTTACAGGTATGAGCCCCCTGACAGCATGGTCCTGTTTCTGCACTTACACCACAATGTGTTTCTAAACCATCCGATGATGGCATGGATTCTGAAGGAGCCCTGTACCAATGAACAAAAAAAAAAAGAGATGACTCATCAATAGCAGCAGAAGTGATATATAAGCTAAAACAAACTTAACTTGCTAATTTTCATTAACTGAAAAATTAGAAGAGCATCAAGATATAGAAGCCTAAAGAAAAAAAAAATCAACATCAAGGAATAGATGTATCATCATATAACAAAAAAAGGTTGAATAATCAAGCTGCACATTGAATAATCAATAAAATCCAGACCAAACAGCTTCTTCAGATCCTTAAAATTGTTTATATGTCAGATCTTTGATAAAGCATATAACCTTGCACGCTTGAGTGGAGAAATTACGCCACCAGAATGATTTGTGCTTCCAGGACTAACTCCAGAACCATCACCTACTAAGGCCCCATCAATGGAAGGTGAGGATCCTGAAAAATAACAACAAAAGTTATCAACCCCAAAGAACCATCAAAGAGGATAGACACACCACAAGTAATGTGTGTGTGTGTGTGCATGTGTGTGTGTGTGTGTGTGTGAGTGAGAGAGAGAGAGAGAGAGTTCAAAATAATCAGGAAACATATAGCATGTCTAACTACTGTAACAAATTCTTAAAGTTATCCTACTCTTGTAAAAAGAAAAGTAAAAAATGAAGCTAACCGAATATAATTATGGGGCCCAAACCACTGACATCAGCAACTAGTTGACCTAGTCGGCAGACTAGTCACCGAGACAGGCCCCAAAAACCCTAAGGCCAGGGGTAGTCACTAGACCACCATCTAGACTGATCAGTCAAAAGATTGGACAGACTAGTCTGTGGTTTAACAACCAAGATTAAAACTCCCAATTACTGGCGTGCAAATATAACTAACAAGTGAGGCAGCCATTCACACATGGTGTAAATATGTTAATTGATGTACTTAATTCCAGGATGATTTAGATAGACACGAATATAACTATGTGAACATACATTTGACTGCAGTAAAGAATATATGGTCCATGCTCAGTGTTCAGTCTAGTGAAACTGTCTAACGAATCAATGTAACACCTGAATACGGGTTCCCCCAGTTACAACTTAGAAAAGATCATTATTATCAAGACATCATAGCAGTTATACACTGAATGTTGGAGCCTAAGCCATCCTCATCAATAGAAACAACTACATCATTGTTATGTTATTCATCCTGCGGCACCTGAAGGACCCAACCTGATGCAAGATGAAAGCATAACCAAATTTTGTAATTGGACCCAATTAGAATTTTTAGTATTTGTAAAATGGATCCAGATCCGCAGTCCACCCCTTTCTCTATAGAAGGGGACCTTGGATCATTTTGTAGACAGTCATCAGTTGAAAGAAATGAAGTGTTTTCTTATTCTTCTTCTGTTCTTCTTGTTCCTTGCTCGTTTGCTTGAGTTTTAGTTCGTTTAAGTTTAGTTTTAGTTTAGTTGTGAGTGCAGTTGGATTAAGATTACTTTTAATCTTAATTCTTATTGCATCACAACCCTAGCTGGTTCTAGGTGATAGTATCAGATACCCGCTCTGCAACAGTTTAGCGATCGGTAAGTGAACTCAAGCCATCACCCATATTGCAAATTCATCTAAAAATATTTACACAACTGCATTTTATCACAAGTGTGAAGAAAATTAATGCCGGTCACACAGTATCAGCATTTTATGCATACTACATTCACTTACATAAGCACCCAACCGAAAAGCAATTGAAACAAGACAGATCACCTGAAAGATAGATAGACTCATGTGATTCTATTCAACAGAAACAAGTGAGGAAACAAACCAGAAGCTGTTTCAAAGTCATCCTTCAAATTTATATTGTATGCTAAAGCAATGAACACGGGAATCAGAAGCAAACAAAGCAATCAAATGAATACAGTAGGCACAATTACGTTTTAGATCTCTTGAGAGTGAAGAGACAATTCCAGTGTGCATTTCATCCATATTTGCAGTTTCTGAAGCCGCTGTATCATCTCCATCAAATGACTCAGATCTTTCCTGCTCAAAGTTCGTTGCAGCTTGGTCTAGACAAAGCTAAGGATTTAAATAAAAGTATAGCAACCCAGAAATTTGTCTTAACCAGATCATCAAACATGAATATGTACATTAACAAACGACAAGTTTGTCCACAAGTATACAAGAGTATTAGAGATGGCAAGACCAAGCGTGTAGACTGGCCAATAAACCGCTGACCACCATCTTGAAATATACAGGCTTGGGCATCCAGATAAAACTGGCAAATAAACTGATGTGGCTTCCGTGACCAATCGCTGAATGGGTCAAGCCAGCACGGCCATGGACATGCAAGCATGCACCATACCCACCTGAACCCCAAAAGTGGAAAGGCAATTCCTCACAGAAGGATTACCAGAATATCAGAACAGTTTGGGGCAAGCATGCTCACGTACTCATTTTGCAATTTCAAAGCTCAATGTGAACAGGTCGGGATATGACAGAAAACCAAGCCCACATGTTTCTCACATTATAAAGGCCCATATGCAGCATGTTGAAATGTCCAAGTAATTTTCCCAAAATGAGTATGAAAAGTACAAAGGATACTATCGTGAGAAACAAAGACCTTTTTCCGGCCCTTCCTTGGAGGCTTCTTGTGTCCAGCACCACCATCAAGCTCCAAACCAGTATCTTCCGCAGAGACCAATGCTCCACATCTCTCTGCAAAACTATGAAAAAATATTACATACTTATATTAGCAGGCAACAGCAAACTTACCAAGAATATATTGGTTTCATTTCATGCCCTTATGAAACACTAGAAGAAACCAATGAATGAATTAGTCAATACTCGGTAAACACTGTATCAGGCCCTTGCTGAGATGATGTAGACCAGTACAAACGCTTCTTTGTATAATTGGCTTAAACTGTTTCTCCGCTTAAAAACTAAAAAGGCCACTTTACCTGGATTTGATGTGACTAATACAGCCCAGTTCCCCATGTAAGCTTTGCAACAATTTACAGAATGAGAAACAGAAAGATAGGAGCAAGGCGCAGCAGAAATCAAGATAAAGATCAGTTATATCATGTGACTAAAGTTTGACCCCAGCTGTCCAACGACATAGGCAAGTTTGTACAAAGTAAAAAACAACATCCAACTAGAACCAAGATTGAAAACTAAAAAGCAGTCAGAACTTGGGCTTAGACCAGAATCAACCAACAAATACATCACAGCTCATTACCCTTAGGTAATCAATGAAATTGTTTTGTCGCCAAGCAGAACAACTAGGTGCACGCTTGGCGCAATTGAATGCAGCCTTCACAAGAAGCCCTACTCCGGAAAAAAAAAAAGATAACGTGATCAGTGAAGCAGTTTCAAATTGTCCATTAAAAATATGAAGCAAGTTTCCAGCTCATACAAGTAATTTATAATTTACAGTATATTCTATGAATTGGAACCAGAAATTCCCAATTCCCAAGCAAGCTCAGCCTCAGAACAATGTTTTGCACACTGCAAAAGCATTTCTCAGCCACTAAGCATAATAAAATAAACTTATTAAAATAACTCTCCATAGACAAACGTGTTACAGATTCCTTGAAAGAAGCAGGAGGACTGCCCAATCAGATCAAAGTTTCATCTTTCTACATAATGTTCTCCAATTTTAAGGCAGTAATAGTGGCTACCTTAGTAAATAACTTGTCATTGCTTTTAACCCTACCATTTTATACCAAGAGATGCACCTCAGGCATTGATTTACTGCCCTTCCTTCACTTGAAGATATTTAGTTCAACCCCTTGCCACGTGGACAAAGTTTATGTCAACAAAACATGGAATAGCTGAACTAAAAGAGTCATAGCACAACTTGTAGGCAAGCACTCAACCAGCCCTTTCTACCTTCTGACCAAATAGCATTTAAAACTATATTAATCTGCCAGATATGTTTTAAAAATACAACATTAGTCACAGACTAGGCAAAGCTGTAAGCTTGCTGTATTCAAACTCACTGCCTTCACAAGCACCTCCTAGGTTACTAAAAGATGCTAAAACAAACCTACAAGATAAAGCTATACATGACTACGACCGCACTTGTAAGTTGTAACTACACTAAGTTTCTGCTTCCTGCAACCTTACTTGATCATTGCAACAATCTCAATCAATATTCTACAGCATCACTACAATCACAACTTGACAATCAATTCAAGCACTGCTTGTGGCTGGGACACATCATAATTGAAGCATGAAAATTTTGTGTAATAAAGAAAAAACCAACAAAACCTTACATTTTGTTAGCACCTCCTTAACCCCACTCGCTCACCCAAGGAGAATCCCAGGTTCGAGAAGTAACTGTATTTAGTCTTAGGTTTTTCAATCCCCAGTAAGCTCAGTATATATCCCTTAAACAGGGGATCGGGTCTTATTAGTTGCTAACTAGTCTCGACCCACTACTGACTAAACAGGGTGATGGCCACCCGACTCAAGTCGAAACAGAAACATGGAAATGAAATGCTATCAAAAGAAATGCAACAAAAGGGAAAGACAGCTCGAGGGGTTCAGGTCCAGCTCTAAAATTTTGAGATCTATAAACTGGAGAAAAGAGTCGAAGCATATGATAGAGAAAATAAATTAAGATTAGAATAATAAATGTTATGCAAGCTGATATTTTCCATGTAATAAAATATTTCCCAAATGAAAGTGGAAAAGAAAAGGCACACCACAATAAAGCCAACGGAAAGATAGAGATCGATTCAACGGACCTGCATGTGCTGCATATTGACTGGCTTTAACAGGTTTCTTGCATGCATTACAAGATACCTGCAGCATGACAGTTTCCATTAAAAACAAGAATGGCGAATAATATCAACTAATTGCATATCTAACTAAAAAAACGCTTACAGATCAAGCAATTGCATTGTCAAGTTACCAAATGGATCTCATGAATGATTGATTAATGAGTCCCATGGTGGATATGTTTGGAACAACAATTCTTCGGGAAAGCTAGTACTCCCAAAATCAGTTGGGCCCACATAATCAAGCAAACAAGGAACTCAGGAATCACAATGCACGTGTTCTGCGCATTTTGAATCCAACAATCCAGTCTTCCATCTTATGGAACAGCTGGAACAGAAACGTCTCATGGCATATCTGCGTTTTATGCATTCACTCAGAGTGTAAGCAAAAGCAAATTGAGAACTGTCTGCCACGTGGAAAGCTCTTCCTGCAACACCAGGAACAGCTACCAGAATAGCTGTATGTGCCTTTGCAGAAGAAATGAATCCGAAAGATCATAATAAATTATGTGATTTTTGCTCTCTTTCAGTCATTGTTTTTCATTGCCTTGGCCTAAAACAAAATCGACTCTACTAAAACATCTACTAAAAATGCCTTCTCCTTAGCTTCAAAATGGTCCAAGCAAATCACATTTTCCTACTTCATGCAGGTCGCTTTCCATCATTTCTGTGGTCATTCTTAATGAGCAGTTCCTGTTCTTTCTGCTGCTTCTGGCAGTGCTTGATGCTAAGCAAGCAATGGATGTAAAGACCTGAATGTCAAGAAGATTCCCCAGTGCCTGGACTGTATACTTATAACTTTTTGTAGGCATTCATTTAGGGATGTATTTAATTAGATAGCAACAGTCCTTTTGTCACATGATACCAACCCAAAGAGATATATTCCGGATCCTTATAGTCAACAGGGAGATCACCAGGGTATAGCTCAAAGATGTATGTTGCACATGCATGCAAATACATACCCAATACCCACTGGATAAATGTGTAAGCTAAGCACCAAAAGTATGTAAATTATTGGCATACCCATATATGCCAGCACCCAACAGTAATGAAATCAATACAAAAACACAACGCATTTTGAAGTTTGAAGTTTGAAGTTTGAAGTTTGAAGTTTGAAGTTTGAAGTACTCATCCTGCACACGTATGAAATCTCTAAAATAAAAAAGTAGGTGAGAACCACCAGTTTGGCAATACTTTTTCTGCCGAAAGGGTAAAGAAATGATATGGTTTGTCTAAACAGCAGCCAGTGCTCTAATACCATGATGATTTTCCTCTGCTATAATACAATGGAAAGTTTAAATGAAAACCCTAGTCTCAAGACTGCAGCAAAGGAAGCATTCAAATCAATTGAAACATAAGAGAACCTTTTCATGAAGTCACCTATTATTAGAATTATTCAGCCATTTCTCTTGGACATGTTTAATAAGCTGCAGAAGCAGAACATAAGAAAAAAACTTGAATGAAGCATCAAAATGAAAATGTTGTGTCATGCATCACAAGGCTTATCTCTAAGAGAATAAGAATGCACAGACAAGGATGATTAGGATGTCATTCGCTCATTCCTAGATTTGTGATCATGAGTACTCTATTGATATCTCTGACCATGAAATCACGATGTCAATAAGCATGTCAGTATCCAAAAACATAAGAATAAAAATTTATAAAGAAAATGATGAATAAGTGTTTGGGATGAAGGACAGATAGATACATGAAAACCGGAGTTCCTACCTAATGGACTGCCAAAAAGTGACTTTTGAAAATTTTACTTCATGACACTAATATGAAACTGAGTGAAAAAGATTGATTTGGGAAGCAGCGATGACAATAGTCTTTTTCTAACATACAAAAATCCCCACCTACTATTAGCAAATCATAGCCATGAAGACTGAATTTTGTTTCTGAAGTGGAAATGACTGTGGGAGATGATTTTTTGTAGAATGAATACATTGACTTTAGGATTCTCATGTAAAGTATTACTTATAATCTGAGACAGAGAAACCCAGGACATGAGGTAAGCGGATCAAACAAGCTAGAATTTATTAATTTTCTTGAAGAAACGTATGAAGAGTTTCAGGAAGAAAGCATGTCAAAGATGTGAGCTTTTGTGTCTCAGAAACTTAGTTTAGAACGCACAATAACCACATGCTACCAATATAACACCAAAATTGCTTATTTGAAAATAAAAAAAAGTATCAACACAGTGAGTAATATTAGAATAACAAAATTATAGAGACATTGCATCATTAAAGAACAATAAAATGGAAACAACTCCTTTTACCAAATGCAAGGGATCGCTCATCGGCTTGCAATCAAAAACATGCATATCTGCAACAAAATAAAATGTTCATGAGAGATAGGATTTTGAATATATTCTTGAATATAATTCAACTTTTGATCATTGATTATATTATCACAGGCCAGGAAAAATAGAAAACAAAAAATAAAAAGATAAAGCTTGTGACCCCCCAAGTCAACAAACCTCATCTAGCTAACCAATTCACTAGTATACTCTATAATTGCGCAACAAAGCATTATCTTATAATTAAGGGGTCATCCATAATCGTCTAATCAATGCTGTCAAATAGTCATCTAACAAATAAAAGATCACCAGCTCAACTGTTGGGCTATCAGCATAGTAGAGAACTACACAATCCTTAGTTAGTATTCTACATAGTTGAGAATCTGGAGATGGGAAAAGACTCCAAACTGAGATCCACCACCAAATGGACTGTGGACATGGCAGCCATCATGAACTTATACGAGGTTGATAACTCCACATCATGCTCATTCCACAGTCCACACCATGCAGTTCAAGAAGTTCCTCCATGGTACCCTTTTCTCACTGTTGGTCTTATTCTTGAGATCTGTAAGCTATGCCTAAAGATTGTAAAACAACAAGGGATCTTGCACGATCCCTGTACTCATGATTGGAGTAAAAGTTCAGCAGAAGAAAAAGAAGGAGCAATAGAAGATAATCCATAAAGCAAGAATCAGTAAGATAAAAATGTTCGCAGAAAATCAAAGTATCTTAACTTGCGCAGAATGCAGCATAACATACCAATCTCTACAGGTTGAATTTGTGAAGAAACTGACTATAACCAATGAATTGGTATACAACGATCTAAGGTAATGGGCAAAAAATGCCAAAATGCAGTGAAACCAGGAAGGGAAAAATTTCTAGAACGCCGATTTCCAGATATAAGCCATCAGTATGTTCATAATTCGCCAGAGACATAAGGTTTAACATAGGTCTATGTATGCCCATAATTCACCAGACATATGGCCTATATATGTCCATGATTCACCAAAAATAAGAGAACCCTTCGGACATAGAAACAACAGTCACCTGCACGTCCGCATTCTGATCCAATCACCGTCCGACAGAACTCCACCCAATTTAATTTGCTAAGGGGACAACGATCAACGTAGAAATGAAACAACTACGACTCCACAAAGAATAAAATCAATTAATCGAGCAAGAATCGGCATGTAAAGAAAAAAAATTAAAAATCAAAGCATGTAACCAATCCATCGTCAACGTCACCATCGTCAAGTCTTATCCTCTAACAGAATGAACTAATCCGACGAGTTCCAATTTATCAGAACCTGTTCTGAGCTCCGTGCACAATAGCAGAAAGGAAAAAACAAAGAAGCAAACGAAGGAAAGAAGAAGAAGAAGAAGAAGAAGAATCACCCGCTTCTTCTAGCAAATTCGCTTCGTCCGCCTCGTTCAACTCCTTGTGTATCGTCTTCGCGGCCAGTTTCTCTCGATTAGCCTCCTCTGGAACAAACAAACATAAAACCCATACCCGATCGTCACGCGCTCTTCGGAAACAACCACCTCGAAAAAGAGATCGCCCTCCCTCAAGATTCACACGGTCAAGACCCGAATCTTTCTGATACGATCGCCAAGAAAAGGAAACAAATGGTCCTATAACTCGAATAGAACTACCGCTCGCGACCAACAGACACCGGAAAAATGGTCGAAGGACTCTCGCACCAAAAGACAGCCCAATAATGCAAAATTCGAAAGAAAGCTCGAGAGAAGAGCACCTGCCGATATCTCAGAGAAGTTTCCGGTGGCCAGAAGCCTCTCCATGGCCGCCATTCTCCCCATTCCTGGCGGGCATAGCATTGATCGGAGACGACCGACCGATCGAGAACGAGAGAGGGGGTGATCGAACGCCAATGACCAGCGTTGATACAGACCAAACGGGTCTTCCCCCGGCTACTTAATTAACTTTCAGAGTTTTCCCATGAAGCCCTGCCTTACAACTATTTTCTAAAAACCGGAACAAACCTTACATTCTTGCTTTCTAGTTCCAGAAATGGAAATGCCTGTGCGTCGCCCGCTTGCAAATATTCCCGTACAAAGGTCATGAAACATATCAGATAATATAAGCTGAATATATCGGGATATAAATCAGAATCCAAGTTTCGACTAAACTAGTGAGTGAAGTGCAAACCACTCGATGCATTGTCTCAATGGATTATATTCAAATTCAATATACCATTAATTGTATTTGTTTTTTCATATATTCGGCTGAACTTGAATCCACAGTCTAAATCCAATCGGAATATGATTTTTACATTTGCATTGAATCCAAGCCCAAAATTTTATGGCTGATTTCCAAAACGCATTAGCATTTGATATAAGATATTTATTTAAAACTAAATCTGATTCTCTGGACGATCATTTATGTATATCCAATTCCGATCGCATGTTATTTATTAAATTCGAATCTGACTTGATATTCTACTTGAATATTAAATTTTTTTCTATATCTAATTTTTTCAAAACGAACTGATAGGATATTCAGTCCAAATCATATGTGTTGACATCTCTAGTTGTTGCCAAAAATTGTAGTTGTTCAGGCTCAGGTTTCAAACTCATTTCGCTTCTCTCAACTGAACCAACGGATTTGTATTGCAACCTAAAATTCAGTTTTGCTTCTCTCAACCGAACTAACGTATCTGGATTGCAACCTAAACCAGGGGATCTACAAAAAGGAGAGCAGCGGAGGCAAACCCATTAGATGCTGATCACCAACCAATTCACCGGTCATTTGATAAGGAGTTCTCTGTAATATTTATTAAACTATGAGCAGCTATGCGTTTGTAGACGGGCAACTGAGGACTGCGTTGAAAAGTTTCATGCGGGGACCCAGGGAACTTAATACCTGTTTGGAGATGCCGGAAAAATCACAAACTCGGGCACCTTTTGACGATGAACAGAGGAAATCCGGATATTGGATATCTTGGATTTCCCGAAAATTTAGCACGATCCGACAGTTGAGGGCGTAAACTTCCCGCGAATGGCAAATGGGTCGGACACGAAGCAATTAGACAGGTATTATTTGTGTGGGCTGCAAATCCAATATTTATTAAACGAGTTGAGTTCTTGCAACTCGACTCGTTTATTTATTCGAGTTTAACTTTCAGTCGAACTCGACTCATTTATAAATGAGTTGAGCTCGAGCCGAGCTTTTTCGAGCGAGTCTGACTTGAGCCCGAGTTTGCTCGACTCGTTGTGCAGCCCTAACCAAAAATGGATCCAGTTCAATAAAAACAGACAAAACACCGCAACCAAACATAACCATTAACCAGAAATTTTTAGCAAACTAACACTAATCTATCTTATTATTGCAATGAGTTGGGTGTATATGCGCTGCATGTAGCTAGGCTTGACTCTTACGTTATCATAGTAAAATTATTCTAAAGTTTTACTCAGGTGGGGGTGGGCAATTGCCCGCACCAACCACACAGGTCGGCTATTGAATTTGCCACCCTGGTTTACTTTTGTGTCCTGCTATCAACTAAAGGGTCAAGAATTTCAATACCACATGCATTTTGGTTGGCCTCCAATTGATGAGCTCCAGGGCCATTTAGTTACTTGAATTTGAAATATTTTATCGGGTAAATTTCAATATTTTTGTGAACTTGATAATGAACGAGATTTGAAATGTTTTGGTTGAGGGATGCACGAACGATATAATGAATTTGCAATAAAGAAAAAAGGGCGGAAAACAGAAGATTTACCTGGTTCAGTTTAATTAGAAAAAGTAGGTTCATGACAAATTTTAGAGATGTTAATAGATCATATTCAAGTTAGATATATTAATAATTGTATCTATTTTTTTCAGATATTCACATATTCATATTCAAATTTAAATCGGAATGCAAACGAAGAAAAGTTATGTCTGAATCAAAATTTGATTTCACAATTCAAATCCATCCGAACATGACTTTTAAATTTACATTTAAATCTGAATCTAAATCCGAATTTTGAACTGAATCCAGCCGATTTTCTAAATGTAAAGCTATTGGTTATAAGATATTTATATAAAACTAAATCATATTTGAATCAGATTCCAATCAAACATATATGTATATCTGAATCTGAATCCGGTTGGATGTCCTTTATTGAATGTCAATCTGATATTGGATTGTCTATAAAGATAATATAAACATCCACCATGTAATTCCATAATCCTGTCATACTTTCGTTAACGTTTTACATGCCAAAGCGTTGGGTTTTCTTGCAACATCGATAATCACATGATAGAACAAATTAAATCAGTGTTCATGCGTCATGATTCTAAGAGCATGTGTTATACGTTTTTCTTATCACACGCATAAAGCGATTTGATCTAAAACAGGTTTGATACAACAGAAAACGTCACTCCCCTGAACCATATCTAGAAAATTTGCAATCCTAATGTGTGATGTTGTTTCATAGTCATTCTCTCGTTTATGTTTAGTAGTTCAGCGACAGGAATAGTTATGGTTTTAAGAGGCATTTGATGGTTTGAAATTTTGATTCAAGGATATGAAAATTTCAAAATCGCAATTCTTTTTCAAACTGAAATGGAATCAAAATTTCAAGTTTTAATTTCTTAATTCTGGAAGCAAAATACTTTGTTTAATAATGATAATATATTAAAAAACGAGCATTTTGATTTTAAAATTCCATGATATTGGTATATCAAACGTCCCTTAGATTATGCACATATAAGTTAAACAGTGTAATTTCTTTGAATCTAAATCTAGACATATACAAGAACACCATATTGAACCTGATAGTTATTGTGCCCATGCGAGAGCTGAAGCTAACCTAGGCCTGGGGCAAGGGTGGAGCCAAGGTAGGGCCCGCTTGGGCTTTAGCCTCACCTTAATTTCAAAAAAAATATATATATATGTAAATTTTTAGAAAATTTCACTTGTTTTATATAAAACTTTTGAAAAATGATATTTCTGCTTCATTCAAAATTTAGAAACTTTAATTCGGCCCCCCTCATAAAAAATTTATGATTCTGCCCCTACCTAGGGCACGCAATCATGGAGCTAAATGACACATTTGAAAAATTATGGGTATAATAAGTAGGTATGAGTTTCGTTGTAGTTTTAAAGTGATTATTAGCGATGCCAATAAATTTGATTTGGATCCCATATCTGATAGAACCATTTAAAAAAAAAATGTGTATGAAAAAAAAAAAACCATTTGTTTAAGAAATCAAATTGGATTCAGATAAAAGAAATGACATCTGATCACAGTCCAATTCATATCAAATTTAGTTTTAAATAAACATCTTCTATCCTATGTCCTTGGATTTTGAAAGTTGGTTACTATAGTTTGAAATCAGTCTAAAATTCATATTCAGATTCGAATGTCTCTAAAGATTGGATTCAAATTTCATTCATATATTTGCATCTGAATGTATAAACATATGAAAAAGTGGATACCATTAAAAGTACATCAATTTAAATCACATCAGTTGACATCCCCAATAATCATAAGCAATGCCATGTAATTATGATATACATACGGGAAAATGGCAGGTGTTTAAAAAACAATGAAAGTGATTTTTCTTTTTGAATTATGAGCATTATCAAGTAGAATGATAATAATAATAATAATGATAATAATAATAATAAACCAAGGATAAGGGCTTGACCAAACTGGCTAATTTTTAAATTTGGACTTAAAACCTTCGTGTTGAAGAAGGTCAAGAATTTAATATGGACTTTAATAAACGAAAGATGTCACTCGACATAAACTAGTACGCAGTGGCCGAGGCATATGGGGCTTGTATGAGCAACTGCCCACACAGACTCACAAATTATAATTATTTACATACTAGTGCCTTATAGAAAATTTGTTTAGCTAATTACTTATTTATATATTGGTGCCTCTCAGCCATTGATTTTTTGAAGGGTTTTTCCCTCAACCAGAAATTTCTTGTCTGCCATTCTAATAGAGATTGTCTAATATTCAGCTTACCTTTCTCAAAAAAAAAAAAAATCAAAAATTTATAGAAGTGTTATTAGTTGCACACATTTTTCAACCATTCTCCATTAGCCCAATTTAATCTTCAAAACCATTGTGAGAGAGGGCATTGGTTGTTGCAAGATGAAGATTATGTGGTTTATTTAATCAACTGAACTAATCGAACCATATATCTTTAAAGTTTATGTACGAAAGCGCTATTTTGAGGTTTCATAGTAACACTTTATTAGGTACTAGAGAGGCAAGCTTTGAGGGGCGTAGCATAGTTAGTCGGCCCAAACCATAGACCGCCATGGACATTTCCCTGCTTCTAGGGCCTGGCACTTGTTGGTTTCAACCGATTGTGAACGGCGGTGAGCGCCGCAGAGATTTGAACCAGCAACTACCTGCCTCTCATTACCTTCTGTCAAAATAGGTCATTATATATATATATATATATATATATATATATATATATATATATATATATATATAACTACCGTTTGCATTGGAAGGTAGACGTCTTCAACCGCGCATGCATGCAATACGCATGCGCCGAAACGATAAGGGGACATTAAATTCACATCTTTTTTCTTGATATTTTTCAGGCCAAGTACAGCAACATACGCCTCAAGGGGCATAGCGTAGCTGGTTGAGTTAGGGGCCTGTACTAAGACAGGTCTCTAGTTCGATTCCTGTGGGCGTTATGTTCCTGTGTCTTAAGGCGGTAGGGCGCAACATTTAAGCTAAAGGGTGCACCGTTGCTATCGCTGACACCGGCGCAGCTCAGGACCTGAAAGCAGAAGGAATGAGGGCTTTCAGGTTTTTTTGAGCGATGAGATTAATACCCCTTGCTCACCCAAAAAAATACAGCAACATACATCATCTTTATTTTGGCCAATGAAACTTCATTGTGAAGTGGACCATAGGCGTCCTTTCCCCGATATTTTCATTTGTCTCGAAAAGGAATCGAGGCCGGGAACTCAATGATCATGCGGCACATGTGACGTAACTTTTGGACAGATTTGATATGTGGGCGGGCGGCGGGCCCCTCTGATTGTGCAAAAGCTGGACGCATGTGGGGTGCACATGCACCTTCACAAGAACAGAACGTACTCGCCTTTTGATTCTTTTACTGATACAAACGATCGGTTGTCCTCCTTTTCCACAACAGTAATAGTGCTCCCTTCTCTCCGCCACCATCATGGTGATCGCTGCTTTGTCCTTCCCCATCTCGCTCCTTCATCTTAGAGATCGACGGCGTTGGACATGTAGCTTTTTAAGTTGGAGAACACCATGCTAAAGCGAATGGCGTTTGAGTACAATCATGGCAATCACTAGACGGAGGGCACCGAAGCTTTGATTTCTCATTTCTTTTCCCGGCAAAGAGGACAAGGACCAGACGTTTTGTCGTCCGAGCTCGTTCCCAGCATGCCATTGTTCTTGCAGGTCCGTGCTCTATCAAACAAGGGACACCAAGAACATGTATGCGTTGGAGCGTGGAGCTTGATCACGATTTAACATCTCAGTCAGTCGAGTCGTATTCAGTTCATGGACTGGTGGCCTTCAATGGCCGTCTTGTGAAGGGTAGGTTTCTCCCGTGACTGCTTTGCAAAAGGCGACCTCAAAGTCGCATCATATTTTTCTTCTTTGTTCTGTACTTTTCACCGTGATTTGATGTCATCCGCTGCCACATGTACCGTGCCCCTTAGTCGGGTCCAGGATTTAGATCTATATTCAGATCCACAATCTATATCAGGGTTCCTCACATAGAAATCAGTCTAATAAAAATTGTTTGCACTGAAATATTTCATGTCACACAAAGATTGAAATTTTTGCTGAAAACAAAAGGGTTGCAGCTTAGGGCTCCAACTGAAGATCCCGGTAAACACGTACATATACAGGGGTAATATTGTTTTTAATAAAAATGTACAGCCAGAAATGTTTGGTTCCACTGGAATGTGAGGTTAGGTAGATGAAATTTTCGCCCCTTGAAATTAAATGTGCCAGCTCTTTGAAATTACAGGAAGAAAAGGACACCTTCAAACAAATTTAAGAAAGAATCCAATGGCCGCATGCAAGAGAGCGTACAACGGCAGCACTAAAACCATCAGTAAATAATTGGAGAACCAGGCGACGTTACTGTATCGTGGGTCCAGAAGTCAAGTGGGCCCACGACGTGCGGCCGATTTAATATCGACAACTATGGCCGTTTGACAACATGAACAGTTTGTTACTTTGTCCAGAATTTACTCCAAAATAATTACCCTAAATTGAACATTATGTGTCGAGAATTTACTCCAAAATAATTACCCTAAATTGAACATTATGTGAGAGTGTCTGTCTCAATCTTAAGAACAGATTTATTAGACAGTAACAATTTCTTACTGCTGCCAAACAGTCCCTCAACTTATTCTAATCTTTTTTGTTGAATTCAAAGCGAGACTTGGATTTCGAGAGCCGAATCTGGATTTGACAAGGGTAAGTCCGAACTTTGCATGTAATTGCGTCCGATCTTTATTAAGTTTCGAGTTTGAGTTCAAATTTAGTTCTCCAAACTTACCGGCCGGATCCGACTAAATGAATTTCGTTTCAAGTCAATAATAGAATCCCCCATGGGGACAAGTGTGCTCGTGTGGTAGTGGAGAATTCTAGTACGAATTCTTCTCTTAAAATTGAGAATCAACTTTAATGGGCCTATATATATATATATATATATATATATATATATATATATATATTCAGCAAAAGCAAAACCAAGCCAGTGCTACCCTTATATATAAGTCATGGGTCTCAATGGTTTTTCTTTGTTAAGGCTAACATTTTATGTAATTGTTTTTTAGGAGCAGATTCATGAAACATATTTAAAAAATATTTTTATAAATTTACCAATAGGTTCATCTAACTAACTCTTTATTTCCCTGGATTGGACCTTTTGAGCATTTAGATAAATGAGAAGGGTGTTAAGTTGAAAACTCCGGATCAAGTCACAGCCTTACAGTTTTTCTTTCTTTTATCTTCACGTAATCGAGACTCGATTAGTTTAAAGGAAATGAAAAAACTGATTTTCTCTCCGGGGTTTAGTTTTCTTTATACCTAACGTTAACGTTTTCTTGAATGCGAAGCTATCATTTAGCGTGCAGAACTTTCGTGTTTGGTTCTCTCTAATTACTTGTAGCAGCCAAATTCCCCATGAAACGTCAAAGACGTATATAGCTATCTACAAAAGTTTTAAATTAACATGATGTGCACACATACTTATACATATATACTATATAGTAGAGTCGGAAATTTTTATCTACACGGTATTAAGTTTATATATGTTAAATTTTCACGACTAATTCAAAACATTTTTTTATCTGTCTATACATTTTTATATCTCTCACTCTTAAAATATTCAGAGAAGCTACTAATTCGAATGCTCATACTTTTTTTTTTTTTCATTTCTCACACGAAATCTCATCCATTAGTCACACTCATGAACAATAAATAGTGATCTGTAATGTACTTTTCCTATATTTATACACAATCACACTTTTTTGCCTTTTGATTGGTTGACGTTAAGAGTGTTGATTTTTTGTAAATTGAACCAAATGGGCATTGTTAAAATTTGACAAGAATATGAATTCCGCAACGTTAATTTTAAAAATTATTAATCATGCAAATTTTTCTTCATAAAAAATTTAGAAATTAAATTTTCAAGAGATTTACTTTATTAGTGTATTTTGTATTTATTTATATAATGAAATTTATTAAAAAATAAATTAAATTTAACATTGGAAAACACAAATGGTAAGCATATTTGGGAAACATAATTTGAGAATTATGTATACATACACACACATTCGTCTACTTTTTTCTCTCTCTCATTTTTCTTTCAGCTTTTTTACAATTGTCCTCTTTTCCCTGGTGATATATATATATATATATATATATATATATATATATATATATATATATAGAGAGAGAGAGAGAGAGAGAGAGAGAGAAACAAGTAACCCTTATATAAAAAGACGAAGACACTGCGCCTTAATCACATACTGGATGATGATCTATGCGTAATGCAAGTATGCTAAGGTGTTTGTAAAATGTACTCTCGTGCAAGTTGATCTACAAAAATGCTAATATTTTCACGGTTAATTATTTATAGTTCAAAAGTTACATCTAAGCCTCCTAACATAGTAAACCATAAAAACAATATAATTCATCTACGCATTCAGACAATAGAATAATTCATCACCGGAGCCAATTTTTCCGGCGTCCAGTACACAGACTTGACAAAATTGATTAATAATATTCATTTATAAGTCTGAGCGGACCAGCTGTGCTTCTGTTGCGCGTGTCAGAACGCGGTACTTGCGTCGGGAACACGGCTGGTGTGGTGGCCCCGCTCTTAGTTACCGCCTCTTTGCTATTTAAAACAACCAGCAATTCCGCGGTACGCTGCGTACCGTTTGTTCCGTTCCATTCTACCAAAACCAAGATCGTGCCGTCTCCTATTGTTATAATGAACTTAACAATAATACTAATCGTTTGTTATTTCGTAAACAATGAAGACAACAATAGCAAGTCACAGGCCAGAGTAGTCCTATTGATTTTTTATATCTTTTAGCCGGATGTAGAATGTTGTGAGATGACTAAAAATATATATTTGTCACTAAACAGATCCTAGATTGTAACTTGTAGATAGTATAACAATGGTTTATGATTGATTTTTTAATTTTTAACCATCTAACAATACTCATTAGTAAATAATTTTATGTTAGAAGAGTTAAAAATCGTTTATTTTGTTTTATACTATTATAAAAGAATGTTTATTTTGGACATTGAACATGAAGTTACTGAACAAGAATCTATGGACTCACCTTTTATTCTTAGATAGAGAAATCAATTGCCTCTCTCTCTCTCTCTCTATATATATATATATATATATATATATATATATATATATTTGGATATTTACATATTCAGATTTGAATGTAAACAAAAAAAATCTTATTCGAATCAGAAATCTGATTTTGTAATTTAGATCTGATTCTAATCCAGTTTTTACATTTATATCCAAATCTAAATCCAAATTTAAACTGAATATGGCAGATTTGCAAAATGCAAAAGCATTAGATATAGAATATTTAATTAAATTAAATCTGATCAGATGAAATCCTAACCTGATCTAATTTCTTAATTTGTTTTTTTTTTTTTTCATGTTCAATTTTTTTCGGAATGGTTTAGTCAGATTCAAATAGAATATATTAACATCCTTAAATATCTTTTCATGTTCATAGATCAAACCTGAGCTTGTATCGAATACCGAAGAGAATATCCATTTTTAAGATTCGATCTGAATGTGGATCTTCATAGAGTAAGAGAATGAGCATCTGGATTGTTAAAACCCGGTAAGATCTTATTGTGACCAACCCTAACGGCACGGTCCGCACACAACCCCAAAACTAGATCCATGGATTTCCAAATTCATGTATTCGAGATCCGACCCGGATTAGTTGCGTACTTTCTCGGACCGTAGCAAACGTTTGGGTTGCTGGTTTCTTGGTGGGTAGCTGAACGAAATAGCACAAGCAACGGCTGGTCATCCGTAAATAAATAAAACATTTTGGACTTCAACGATTTTTCTCCTTTGTCATTTGACAGGTAGCGGCTGAAATAAAAAACCGAAAAAATAAAACCTTCTCTCTCTCTCTCTCTCTCTGTTTATAACCTGTCATCTTCCCCTCCACTTGGGATCCCTCTCTCTCTCTTTTCTCTGATCTACCACTCTGAGAAGAGGTATTCTCGAAACTTCAAACTGTCGCTTCTTATTCTTCGAAGCTAAATTATCGCTTCTTATTCTTCTCGTTCTTCTCCTACTCGCTTCTACAGTCGGTCTAGACGGTTATCTCTCCGTCCCATTCTCGTGTTGTGTTGGCGTGGTTGATTGTGTTGGAAATTGGGTCGAGTTCAGCTTTCCATGAAGTTCAAATTTTGAGCTTCTATGTGTTTGGCTGAGAAATAGTTCGTGAAAATTTAAGTGGGCTCGTTCTTTTGCTTTTCCTGGAACGACGGTTCGAGGGAACAGTTTTTTGTTGATGCAAACTGCTGGGGGAGCCTTTGCAACGATTGAGCTTCATAATTTTCGTTATTACGTATCTTTCTTCATTCCTTTTTATTCATACTATCCAATTCTGCGCGCTTATTGATTCCTATTTGCTATTTAGGTGGATCCGAGGTACAGGAGTACATCACCATATTTTTTATTTTTATCTTTTATTTTATCCCGTAAACGAGAAATGAATTGCTCTTGTGATGTGATCCTAGCATGACAGACTTAGCGGCCTCCTACCATTACTTTTGAATTTTGTTCACTTTTTGCATGACTTCGCTTTCTTGCCTTTTTTTTCGCGTGATTTCTGGGTAAGGGTTACAGTCTTTGGTCCCACGATGCTTTGTTGATAGAAGGCTTGCTACGTCCCAAGTTGATGGCTTGGTATACAGTTTGAATTGGAATTTTTATAACTTGCCATACAGTTTTACAATTATCCTTGTACTTTTATGTTTGTGGTTGTTTTCCGGTGAATTTCTACGGTTTCTGTCAATAACGTGTTATGGAAGAGTGGTTAACCTTTTAGAGGTGTGTGCGAGTTTATTGGTGTCAATGAATTTGTAAGCATTTTGACTGACATAGGTTTGGTTTTTCTGTGTTTTCACAGGCTGCATTTTAGAAGTCTCCGCTGGTTGTGTTATTCTGAATCTCTGATGGAGACATATAGATGTGGATGCTAATTTGGTGTGCAGTTCTTGTGGAGATGGGCTGTTTGGAAACTTGGTTTAACCATTGAAATGGACTTGGTTCCAGGAGATCAGTGGCCAAAGACGGACTGGGTTGGCTTTGTCAAGCGTTTGTGACTTCTGTTTAGGCGCTGATTGTTTATGCTATTACTCTTAAAATGAACACAACAATGGCTACTATGGGCACCATTCAT
Source organism: Nymphaea colorata (assembly GCF_008831285.2). Taxonomy (NCBI): domain Eukaryota; kingdom Viridiplantae; phylum Streptophyta; class Magnoliopsida; order Nymphaeales; family Nymphaeaceae; genus Nymphaea; species Nymphaea colorata. The sequence continues at coordinate 21,942,451 of NC_045147.1, forward strand.
TCTGTTTTGGCGAAGATAGGGCTTGTAAGCGCGTCTGATCATGCCTCCGTTGTTTCGATCAACATCTTTGTTACCCTACTTTGTGCCTGCATTGTCATTGGCCACCTGCTCGAAGAGAATAGATGGATGAATGAATCAATTACCGCCCTTGCTATTGTGAGTATCAACAACGTATTGGTCACTTAAAATGTTCTCGTCTGAGAAAATGCATCGTTGACAGGGTTTTTGTGCCAGGGGTTGTGTACTGGAATTATTATTCTGCTGACCACCAAAGGAAGAAGCTCGCATATTCTGGTCTTCAGTGAGGATCTTTTCTTTATTTATCTTCTTCCGCCAATCATATTCAATGCAGGGTACAATCTCACTTTCCTAGTCTCAGTGATGACTTTCCTTCTAAGCTGGATGGGGTGCTCTATACATAAGTGACAGTTTGTTTGCTGTTATATTTCTGTGCATCTGTAGGATACAGACGCATGAGTGTAATAGTTAGTGTTTATATATTGTAAGTTACCCAATAAAGGGTTGGGTTCGTTGAGGAATAGAATATTGCCTTTTGAACAGGAATCTTCAAATAAGGCTATGTCATCAAAAAAGGTAAAAATTGCCTTCTCAAGAGGAATCATGAAAATAAAGTAGAATGTGGCTAATAAAAGAGAAAAAAAATATGAAATTAAAAACTTGGGTGCTTGACTGTGTCCATGAAATTGTCATGAGGTGTGTTTCTTAATTGCATGTTGTGAGCAGATCGTGGCACATGACAGCTTATGTATACAACATGTCAGTTCACAGACGTTGGCAACATCTTCAATTCAGGTTAACTGCTAGATGCATCTCATTCTGATACAAGGGTTTCTATTTGGAATACAACTAAATAAGTTCCCGATTTACATAGGAGTATAGGACCTTGTATGGACACTCCTCGTATTGCTGATGACTATGAACTCCAAGCTCTCTAAAGGCACAGACCTATACAAATATTTAGAATCAGTAGGATCTGTCATCCAAATACATTTGGGTGGTTCAGGGATGATGTACACTTATTTTGATGTCTTGTGGAATTACCATGTAAATGTCAAGTTATTGGTATTGTTATTTGTAGTCTTAGTTTTCCTTCAGCAACCACAAGTGGAATAAAGTTTGCTGATGTCAGCATTGTCTTCCATAAGGAATGACTTTGCCAGAATCTTAAGTATTCATCTTCTGGTTTGGTAGCAATTGTGTTTGAATTAAAAATTTTGCATGTAATGGTCACTGATGCAAGTTAAATAGGCAACATCTTTATCATGCATGTGACAGTTCTGGTGAACTTTCTAAAGATAGTTGGATGCTTTTATATTTCTCATTGTCATCTGTGCAATTTCATATTTCCTGATTTATGCTCTGGAAATTTTTATTTCAGGTTTCAGGTTAAAAAGAAGCAATTTTTTCGTAACTTCATGACCATTATACTCTTTGGCGCATTTGGGACATTGATATCTTTTGCCGTTATCTCTGTTGGTAAGGCTTAACAGAATTTGAAATTAAAATATGTTGAACCTCTTCTTTTTGAAAATGGTGGATGCATGTCAGGACGAGCTTTAATTCAGAAGTGTGCTCATGCGATCAAGCTCTCTATATTAAGTAGGAGGACATGTTAATCTACTTGTTTTTGAGAAATGAAAGTTTTTGGTGTGAGAATATATTTTAAGGATATATCGTAGACAAGAGGTTGTTTGTATGCTCCTTCCTTGCCCCCCACCCCTTTCTGTCTGTCTGTTTCTTTCTCTGAGCTTTTCTGTTTCCTATTCCAGGGGCACTACTGTTGTTCAGGAAGTATGATATCGCTCTCTTGGATATTGGAGACTACCTTGGTATTATCTCTTCTTCTCTTTCTCTGTTGAAGTCATGCATGTGCAGCCATGCTTATAAATCCAGAGAAATTTTATATAGCCATTAAATATAATGTTGTTGGGTCAATCTTTGCAGCAACTGGAGCAATCTTTTCTGCAACAGATTCTGTTTGCACTTTGCAGGTCGGTTTGATATATAGGAAAATATTTCATGCTTTTCATGTAATTATACTTGGGTGAAACTATCTAAAAGAAAAATTATTTTGTGACAGGTCCTTAACCAGGATGAGACTCCTTTACTGTATAGCCTGGTTTTTGGTGAAGGTGTGGTGAATGATGCCACTTCAGTTGTGCTGTTTAATGCCATCCAGAGCTTTGACCTTAATCACATCAATTCTACCACTGCTTGGCAGTTGATGCTGAACTTCCTTTATTTGTTCGTGACGAGCACTCTCCTTGGAGTAGTTGTAAGTTCTGCATGGCTCTTGAGCACAAACGTGGCCTATCTTTTTCATGTATTCTCTTTTATTTGTTTCTTATTAGATTCCATTTTCTTTTCCTTACTTTTTGCAGGCAGGGCTTCTAAGTGCATATATAATAAAAAAGTTATATTTCGGAAGGTGAGTAGCTTAAGGTCATGGTCCTGGCATATAAATGTCCATGTTGTTGGTCTCTATTGGTGCTTATGGTGTGAATGAAGTATCATGTAATGGACAGTATGCTGCCATGGATTCAATTTAGGTTTTAGTTATTGCTTGTTTTGCAGTTTTGCATAAAAACATGTACATGGTAACACGAGCATACCTTTTGGAAGACAATTCGGATTCCAGGTGATTCATGCAAGGTGCATGGCTGTTTTCGGGGGGAGACTTTATCCTAGTTAGTGTAGTTGTTTCCTTCCGGAGAACTGATGCTGGGGGTTTGCCCCGGAATTTATTTCCTTGTAATGGACTGTTTCAAGTATATATTTTTTTCCCCCATGATAAGAGATCCTGGTGCCCCTTGTTCCTTCTATCATACCAGTTTCTTGCAGTAGATCAAGATTGGAATTAGTTCTTGGTTTTTGTTTCTATTCTCTCTTTTTTTTAATTCTTAGGGTAGATAATGGTGTTTACTTTCTTTTCTAATGTAAATCTGATGCTAGAGTTGCTATTTTATTTTCAGGCATTCCACAGATCGTGAAGTTGCATTAATGATACTGATGGCGTATCTGTCATATATACTAGCTGAAGTATGGTTCTTAATTCTTGTTAAATTCTCTAAGTATCCTTATTTACATGTTTCTTTTTTTTTTTGTGGATTCTTTGCTTGTGTTAAGAGGCTTTTATTCAATATCATGTTTTGGTCTTGACCTTTGTTTTTTGTGCAGTTTTTTAATCTAAGCGCCATTCTCACTGTTTTCTTTTGTGGAATTGTGATGTCTCATTATACTTGGCATAACGTAACAGAGGCTTCACGAGTTACCACCAAGTAGGTCAAGGAATCTCTGGCTAAAAGCAGTGGATATGTTTATCCGTTCATTGTTTTCAACTTTTCATTGTTGTGTGATTCGAAAATAGCTGTCCTTGCACTTTGGATGTATATTTGCTGACACGGCTAAGAATTGAAGTATCTTTTCTTATTTATGTCCATTGTAGGCATGCATTTGCGACAATGTCCTTCATTGCTGAGACATTTATCTTCCTATATGTTGGTATGGATGCATTGGACATTGAAAAGTGGAAACTTGTTAAGAGCAGGTACCTTTTGTGTTCAACAATTACAAGTGATAGTGAGATCCATTTTAATGATTTCTTCAAGGAAAGAAAATGTTGTCAATATTTGCAGTGATTTCGTGCACATTACTGGAGTATGCGGGGCTTTCTTTAGTGGTGTTCCACTGTCCCCATAATTAGTTGCTCAATTCTCTTCATGTCACTACTCGTTATGCTTCACTCTCTTCATCTAAGAGAATCTTATTAGTGTGTCCATATGCACGGCTAGAAAGAATTAGTTTAGATGTGCTTTAGCGGTCCAAAGCCTAAATTCTCTTTGTGCATTAACTCTTTAAATAATTTCTGTTCCGACACTTTCCTCTGATTTTCTTTCTTTTCAAGAGTATTTTCTTATAAAACTTATGTGACCAAAAGATTGTCAAATTCAGTTATAGTTTTTTTATGACAGGAAAAACTGGTTGCATACACATTCATAAATTCATTGGTTGTATATGGATAGGCCTGGATAGAAATTTCTGGTACATGCTTGGCCCAATTTTTGAACCCACTTCAGACCTGATTCCTGGATTTATCACATTCTGATCATTAGTGGAAATATAATTACCATTAGCCAAAATAAAATAAAATTTGATTTTAACACAACTAACTTTAGATAGATTCCTTGTCTCTTTCTCTACTGAAATTCGATCATGATATAGCTTATATGGAAGATAACTTACCATTAAACATTTTCTATTTTTATATAACTGAGCCCTTTATGGTCTAATTGTGGGCAGCTTAGAGTAAAATCAACATATTTTAATCAAATGAATTTGTGTCTGAACCCGTTAACGGGTATAGCCAAACTGATACACTCTATGGCCGGTTTAAAGTATGCATATGTTGAATGGGGTTGTCTTTTGTGGCCCTTTATGGTCTAATTGTGGGCAGCTTAGAGTAAAATCAACATATTTGTAATCAAATGAATTTGTGTCTGAACCCGTTAACGGGTATAGCCAAACTGATACACTCTATGGCCGGTTTAAAGTATGCATATGTTGAATGGGGTTGTCTTTTGTGGATGACTTATTGATGCCTTCTGTTTTGTTTTCTTACATATTTCTGATTTATGCACTAAGCAATATTAAGTCTTCCAGTCCAGGAAAGTCAGTCGGCCTCAGTTCAATGCTGCTAGGATTGGTTATGTTGGGCAGAGCTGCTTTTGTGTTTCCATTATCATTCTTGAACAATTTAACCAAAAAAACACCAAGTGAAAAGATCAACTTCAAGCAGCAAGTGAGTTTATATTTTCTGATTTCTGCTTAAGCATAGAGACTATAGGAAGGATGGTCAAGGCAATCTTGGTATTCTGTTCCACAGGTTACAATTTGGTGGGCTGGTCTAATGCGTGGAGCAGTCTCCATGGCACTTGCTTATAATCAGGTAAGCTTCTGACATTAAAATTAGAATGGTTTCTGGAAAAATATTGGGGCATCATTAATTTTAAACCCAGTGATTCAGATAACATAGTATTTTTCTTATCTTTATTTGGACCTCTCAGAGGTAAGAAAACAAGTGCTTTTAGGCAGAGCATATTCTGGGATTAAGATGATAGAAGCTAGGGACTTAGCATTACCTAGGACATGCTTCCAACTTTATGTCTGCAGAAACTTCATTTTTCAATGTGTAATTATCGCTCCTTATCAAAGTTTGACCAAAATATTTTCAAAATGATAGGCCACAAAGATGCATTTTCTACCCCTGGTGAATTTGCTAAAGGTTTGTGGAGTTAGTATATTCCGTATTTACTTTTCAAAGGTTTGTGCCAGGCAGGCTAGACCATTTCCCCCCCTATTTGCTGCTCACTTCCAAGGACATGCTGTATTCCTTGAAGACATGGAATTATTGCTCCTAACATGAGACCCCAGGCTGGCACAGTCCATTTTATTGAATTGTAACCTGAAGAAGTGTAGATTCTGCAGACGTAGCACTGTTCTGGGATACCATGAAACTTTTGGTCTCTTACTGTAAAAAAGAAAAAAGAAAAAAAAAAAAAGAAATTGCTTTCATCATTGACACATGTTTCCATCATATATTGTGATTCTGATTTACCCCGTGTGCTGTTAGTCTCATTTTCTCTTCACATATGTTTGCAGTTCACCCGATCTGGCCATACTCAGTTGCATGGAAATGCAATTATGATCACTTGTACCATAACAGTAGTCCTTTTCAGCACAGTGGTGAGTAGGTGCTTGATTTTGCTGTCATTTGTTTCTGGGATAAATTGTGGTAATAATTTTGACTTCATCTTTTAGTTCAAATCAACAATTAAAGCTGTCACTGGATACCAATACTAACTAAATAAAGGAAAAAAGCGATTTCTGAGAATCTTTTTTTCCGTTGGCTGGTTCTCTTTGACATGTTTTCGCATTCCCCTAAGAACATAGTTAGATCAAGATGCATTCTTTACACTTTGTGGAAACAGGGCCATCGTTTGCGTGGCACCTCTTGATTCCTTATAATGACATCTGTGCCATATTGATGCTTTCTCCTTCTCAGAAAGAGTACTTCAGATACGGATTTTGGGAAACATACATAAGCAGAATCACAAACAGCGTCATTGGGTAGACTAACACGTGCTAATTCTGCATCAGAAAAGGAATATACAGTCATGCCCTAGAGTTCATGGAAACACGGTTGAGTGCATAAAGCAATAATGCATACATGCAGTCCACTTCTGTATTCTGGAAAAAGTGCATGTCTTTGTCTGTGATAGCAACTTCCTGCAAGCATCTTTTTTTGTTCCCATTAGGAAAGCAAGGCAATTCTGCTTTGTCATTTGCGTGACGCTTGATTTTAGGATTTATGGTTGCTCCTCCTTTTTCATTGCAAATCTAATTAACTGGCATCCTCTGTTTTAGGTATTTGGCCTCTTGACAAAGCCATTGATTAGGCTTTTGCTACCCCAAAGTTCAAGAACAATGAATGGTATACCTTCGGAGCCATCAAGTCCAAAATCATTCCTTATTCCATTCCTTGAAGACAATCCCAGTTCTGAAGCAAGTCCGCTGAGTCTTAGGAGGCCAACCAGCCTACGCTTGCTTTTGACGAAGCCAACACATACTGTGCACTACTACTGGCGTAAATTTGATGATGCTTATATGCGTCCTATGTTTGGAGGACGTGGCTTTGCGCCATTCGTACCTGGCTCTCCAACAGAAGAGAGCAGCAATCACCATAATAATTTTTTCCACTGAGGAAAGTGTAGATGTCCACATATTTTTGTTGTTGGGTGCCTTGGCGTGTTGTTGGTGTGTGATGGGCTCCGTTGATATGGTATCAGCGAGGAGCTATAAGTTTTGGTCGTCAGAACCAGTTAATTTATTTTTTTTCTATAGCTCTCTGTAAAAATGCCTGTATGGTACATGTATATTTCTTTCACTTTTTTTTCTTTTTCATATTTTGAAATATCGAATGAGGTGGCGCTTCCAGAAGTTGTGTAGAGAGCAGTATGTAGTTTGTAAAATCATGGTGAGTGCATCTGCACTTTTGAACATTGCAATCTATTTCTAAGCATGTATATTTGTTTCCCGTGCACAGACCTTGCTGTGGGCTCTATTTCAGTTTGGTTCATTTGATACTCGTAAGCTGCTTGTAGCTATAGTTAGTGTTTTCTACTTGCAGTGTCGACCGTTCACAGTGGACTGTAAATTTCCCTAGCAGCGTCAATTTATTCGTCGTCGAAACCAGAGGACAATCTCATCTGCGTCCTTTGTTTGTGTTAATATCTGTTTACTTTGTGGGGATGTTGCAAACCTTTGTCGTTCTTCTATGTCTTGTATCCCGTTGATAGCTCAAAAGGACCATAGGAGTGTCTAGCACCATAGCATCTCTCTGTAGTTTATTGGCCTCCGTCATTCGTCCTATCTACTACCTCTATGACATAGAATTTGGGTTTGCTTGCAAATCCTTTCATTTGATTGTAAAGAGACACCTTATTTTTATTATTGATGGTTGTACAAGTCTTTCTTCGAGAAACTGATGTGGGAAAGATTTTGCTTCCTTCGTCAAAATATAAGTGCATTTTGACTTCATTCAACCGAAGGCTTGCCAAAAGAGTTTTATTTTCTATTTTTGGGAAAAAACGGAAACTTGTCCTTTTTCTTTAACCCTAAGCTATAGTAAAACTTTTAAGATGAGCAAAATTATGTTCTCAATACAATTCTTTTGCCAGCAGTTGGGTTTTTCTTGCACGCTAGAAATGCTTACCATATATTAGCATGTTTCCAAGACTAAGGCAAATCTACCCAATATTTTAAATGGTTTTTGTAGTTGTAGGGCCCAACTTTCTCGTATCAAACCTGAATGCATACCATGGCCGATCAAGATCGGATCCAGGTGCCGTTTCTTCAAATATCATTCCAAGATAGGGCCTTGGGATCGATGGTCTCTGTCCAGATCGGCTTACCTTCAAAGTTACAATCTGAGCATTTTGGTGTAGGCTTACTTCTCATAGAACAACCAACTTTTCAAACACAAGACGAGTTGCAAGGCAAAGGTACAACTCGTCCGAGCCAATCTTCCAGGTAATGAAGTTGATCTTAGGACATGAGAAGGCGCATGATTCATGCCACTAAGAATAGAGAGTAACTATGTTTGCAATCAAGAGGAGAAATGTTAAGATTTGAAATCCAATCCCAACTCTCTAAAAGCTTTTCCTCTTTAATTATTCAAACAACAGATATTCTGCTTTCTTCCTTTTCATTTTCTCCCACAAACATCCTCAGATAGACAGCAGAAAAAATCACCCATTATATATGTAGGTATGTACAAATGAATTATAGGCGCAGCAGTATTTACCACCAAAACGCACTTTTGTTTTAGTCCTGAACATTCACCAAAATGGCAAAACTCCACCAAAAATGTTCTGTTGTCGCCTTGGCTGAATAATGCTGATATATTGGCAGAGTGGCGTGGGCGTTATAAGTGTAACATGGATCCGGACATCAATCCAACAAGGCCAATGAAACAAACGAAGAGAAATGGATAGCCCACTCGAATTTGGCGACGCTTATTCTGCTTCTTTGCCAGTCCCTGAATGAAAATAGTTGCCAAATAAAAAATAAACCGATAATTATTGGAAGAAAAAGTTAAAAAGAGGAAGAAAAACCGGCGGAAAATAGAGCATCAGAAACAAAAATGATTTCTGCTTTGCATATTTTGGAACAAAGATACGACGAATGGAGTTACTAACAAGTTCTTCCTGCAACACTTCCTGCTGCTGAAGTAGGGTTTTTCTTTCTTCTCTCAAGCTTGTGATTACTTTCTCAGCCTGCCAAATAAGGTAATGAAAAAGCGGTTGGGACAACGGTATTTACGTCAATGATAGAATATCAGAAGAAAGTACAGTGTCCGGTGGATGCCACAAACTACCCAAGGCTTCTGCCTGAACGAAAAGCAACAAAAACTCTACATTTCCAATTCTTATGTAGAACATGAACGGCATTCCAATATCTTGCAGTGTATAGAAACACAGAATAGAAAAACTGCATGGCATCAAGAAAGCAAAAAAAAAAAAAAAAAGGTCGATCTAAGTTTACCTCACTGAGCTTCGCTATCAGTTTGCCGACATCCTTTGTCACCTATCAGGAAACGAGCATGAGGATAAATGTGCATCAGTTGGGACAGTCATTTAAACTCGAATAGCAAATTAAGACATTTCTCTAAGCATGGAAAACAATTTTCTTTTCTGTGATTTTCTCTGTTTCGGTGCCAAAGTACCAAATAATGCTAAGGTAAAAGATACATCCATTCCAAGGAACTACAAGATTAGATGTTAATTTTTCCTGCTCAGAGGAAACAGAGCAGATAAATTGACTGGAAAGGATCTTGCACACGTTATGAATTTTGGAATTTCAATGAAACCAATACAAGCCCTCGGAAAACCTGAGGTGGGTTTCCTTTTTTTCAATGTCTTTATTTAACTTCATCGTAGATGCTCTATAGATCCCAGCAAACAGAACGGACATTTCGTGTCAATCTTGGACTGAGAACAGACTCTGCAGAGCCATTGAGTTAACGTCACAGCATGGTTGGCGAATGGTCACAAATTTGCAAACATTATCCCTTTAGAGAATCTTTGGGAACAAGAATGAAACTATCACTAAGGATCATGGCTTCCTTGGTCTTTGTATGAAGAATATTAATTCTAGAATATGTAGGTTAAATGCATTTGCATGAACCGGCTAGTTATGGATCACCTGAACTCATGATTCATGAGGCATGCATTCTTGCTGGGGTTCATATATATCACAAATAGGCAGAAAAATGCAAATCAGGATTGCTCCAGTGAATCATGATACGGGCATCTTACAGTCTGAGATGGCAGGCTGTTGTTCCCATTAGGTGCGTCTACACCTTCCTCTGGCCTTGAAGCTTTGGAAGTAGGTTCTTGCCTTACCACACCATCAATAGGTTGCAAGATTGGAGAATTTGGAGGATTGATGAGGGCTACCTTCAACTTCCTTTCTTCAACAGCTCTGCCATCTTCTTTTGCAAACTACAAAGGTACAGGTGTGTAAAATTCGCAAATTGAAACAAAGAAGACAAATTCAACAACGTTGATATGTACAACTCACTATATCATGGGAAATTTGCTCCACAGTGGTTCCATCTGGAACGGCTGTACTCAGAATAAGGAACTTGTCCTTGCACTTCATGTCAGGCGGAGCAATTTGCTGAGCTTGCATGGTGACTGGATGAAAGGTTGAAAACCATGGTCAATGCAGTAGACGAGAAGGAAAGTGTATCTATTTCAGCCTCAGGCTTTGAGCACAGAATGGAGGGGAGATAAGCAGAAAGCAAAATGGGTAAAGCAGAAGACTAGAAGAGAAAGGGCAGCATTTGGCAGTCACAATGACAAGAAGGATAGGACGTCTGCCACAAGGTAAGTAACAAGGAAGGATGAATTATCATGCACAGGAAGCTGGCAACAGTCAGCCTTCACTCTGTGATTCAACAATTAAACGACTTAACACCAAAAACTTACTTATGATTTCACAAGATGCCTTTGGTGAGATGACATTAATATTTGGACGCACACAATATTTCTTAGGATTTGTAGTTCTGACCTGCCAAGGCAAATTATGATCAACAGCGTTGAGTATTATGCAAGGAGATGTATATACTATATAAGGTATTACATCAAACTCAAAGTTGGTTGATCGATCACAATCTTAATTGGTGGGAACTGAAATTCTGTACCCAAAAAAAAAAAAAGTTACTAACCTTGTATGCAACATACTGGTCAGAATTGTTGAACATCTGAACAGAGCAGGAGCTTTGTTTCTTCAGCTCAACTGTACAAATAACAGACCACACTGTCAATAGACAGGAATTTATTGCAGCAACGAATAAAATATTAATTCAATCAAATTGAGGCAACAACCACAAAAAATATAGTACAAGTAACATTCTTTTACTTTATAATATTGGCAAAGAATTGGAAACCTATTTGTTCAAACCCAAAGCCACTACGTTTTTAAGCACTATAGCAGATAAAGCCATCAGTTATATGCAGGGCAAACTGCAGAAAAGGTTAGCTGGATCTAATTTTTGTCTGACTTGAGCAACTTCACTCGGATTTGAAAGTCGAAACTAAACAAATGGTTTGTACAATGATACACATGTATTTGAAGATATAAAACTGCACATAATAAGATTCGATCAAATACCATGACATGCAAGAAAGCAGTGGCCCAAAAAAAGAAAAAGAAAAAGCAGAGGTACTAGTTCAGATAACAATAGATTAATCAGACACAATTTGTGCACGTACATGTAAATTTGAGTTCAGTAGGTTGAATGTCAAGTAGCTCCATGGTCATGGTTCCTAGGAAGACGGGTAACAAATCTTGCTGACAAAAGTCTGATCAGTAAAAGGACTTGAGATTATTTGACCTGCACAACAAGGAACACGTGGGTTATAACCAAATGAATTCGATCCATTCCTGACTCTTGTACTGGTACAAACTGGTGATGGAGACCAGGCTATATTCTTCTTATTTGCCTAGAAGCTCCCTTAACTCAAAAACTACCACAAATAACATTAATCAGCACCTTGTATAGTCGATTTCAAAACTCACATATCACAATGCATAATTGCTGAAATCCCCTCTGTTAGACAGATTTAATTAAAAAGACACCAGGAAATCTTTAAAGCAGTCAAAGCATGTCGAGTTGATAGTTTCGCAGATAAAGACGACCATTTCTCGGTAATCGTCGATCTAATCCAGCAATTTGACGAGACAGGTGATTTGGTACAGCCAGAGTTTTTGCATTTCAATGAGCATTCAGTACAGTCGAGAATCAAAGTCCTCAAACTTCTATTCTCAATGGAATAAGACAATCAAACAGTTCAAACTCAGAAAAGAAGATGACAAGGACTGACTTATGCTGTTCAAGAAAACAAGCAAACATCTCCGAATAACTGACAGAATTTTCTGCGCTTCATGGAAAAAACCAGAAACGAAGAAACCATGAACTCAAATAAAAACCACCGTCATGAAGATGATCCCATACTTAAAAATAATGACGACCTACATAACCAAATCATCTAAACTGCAGTAAAAAGAAACCCATCACAGCATCTGCAAAATGCACTGATAAACCAAATACAATCGAATTTCATCAGCCTCAAAATCCCTCGTCCTAAGTATCAAAGAGAATCAAAAACCAAAAAACTGAGAACCCAAAACACGAGTGCATCGGCCACCACCCAATCAAGAACAGGTTACAGAAGAAACTCTACGTAAAGCAAGAACGTAAGTTTAACTTCAAAAACTTAGAACCAGAAGCGAGAAAGAGAGAAGCATAGTTAGCCCGGCGAATTGTATGATGTTGTCTGACCTCCAACAGAACTCTGCAGGAATCCAGAGACCGCAACAAGAACGCGTCCGTTGTGCTTCTATCAATGGAAAGAATATGAGTGAAATCAAGAGTCATATATTGGTTCTCTCTCTCTCTCACTGAGTTCCCTTGGGTCTTCCGGAAAGGGAGTTAGTTGTGCGTTGGTGGACGGTTGCACTCGCACCTTCACGGTAACTGGCTCAGCTCGGCTCGGCTCAGCTCGGCTTGAGATATGTGTTTGTGACGACGAAAGGAAACAGCCAACCCAATGAAGTCGGCTGGGGTTCGACTCGGCTCGGCTTCGGCTCTCACGCTTAGTGGAGGCCACGACTAAGCACCAGCAACGACCTTCAACTCGTCTCTCTTTCTCTCTCCTCTTTTTTCAATATTTATTTATTCATGGTTTTATTACAACAAAGCTGTCTCGATCTCTTTTGTCAACTTCTCTCTCCACTGCAGTTGTCTCAATTTTTTTTTTTTTTGCATTTATTGATATTTTTTGGAAAAATATGAATATTAAAATTTAGCTGTTAAGATGGCAATGTCAGGGTTGTTAAGTTAAAATATAGGAATACAAATGATACGAATTCAAGAATACTCTCGTACCAAATTCAACTAATTGGATTGAGTAAATTTTTCTTAGTTAATTTGGGCAAATCATATCTGAACAGGCGTCAACAATTAGCTTGAGATATGGCTAAATAATGGATTAGGTTCTGTACAAATACATAAAGTTATGGCCCGAAGTTTATCAACCCTAGGTCCGACCAGCTCCAATTTAAATATATATATTGGCCACCATCATATGTGGTTTTTTGCAACTACAACTTGCCACATGTATATATATATATATATAGGAAAACCGGTATTTCTATATCACTAGGGTTCGAGACAGGAACTAGACCAATTAAATTCTTGTTAAAAGATTTTTACACGATATACGAAAATTCTAATATGTTCATGCATACCAATTTAACATAGGACATGTCTTAATTCATGTTGTTTTTATGAAAATATTGATGCTTTTACCATTACAATTTTGAGATTACAAGGGTGTTCACTTTTTTATTACTACAGAAATATTATTGAACTCAAAAAACTGATTAACCTAATATATGTTTCTTACTAAAACATTTTTAAGATCACTTTTGAATAGTTAGATTATACAAAAAAAAAAAAAAAAACACACGCCTGGCTACCAATATGGTTGGATGTTTTTCCTTCCTAATTTTTGTGTCGCTAAAAACAGTCGCAAAATGTGCATTGGTGGCAGCCGGTTGTTTTGCCACAGTTTTTACCGATAAAATGCATCTTTTGTAATGGTTTTTAGTAATACAAAATAAAAAAAATCATTAGGATTTTAATGCAACTTGATGGCATCATCAATTTTTCTTTTCAAATCTCTTCCGCAACCATTGGATCAAACCCCTAAATGTTTTAGTATTTGTGCTTATCTCAGAGTATAGGGGATTTTGATGTCATGCATATATTTATGTACACATGAATTTGACCCAAAGAAACATTACACCACCATATGATTCCAATACTTGAAATCATAAAGTATTGGAATAACTCTCACTCCTCCTTGACCATTCTCTGGATCTTGGGATGAGACGGCGACTCTGGATCAAGTCCAAACCCCACCGTCAGGAACTTTATGGGAGCATTCGTTTACTTCAGATATAAAATTCATGGACCTGATGTGACACGTTTTCACTGACGTGACAAAAACAGATGTACAGTTTATCAAATTAAAGGTCTTAAGTCAGACCTTGAAATCTTTGTTTTGTATTTTTGCATTGAAAAATATAAGATTTAAAATCAAAAGGGAAAGAGTTTGTTCTTAAATCTCAAAAAGCTCATTAGGATTAAGTGACGTGCTTTTTTTTAGAGAGTTATAACTCTATTGCTGAAAGATATTGGAAAATCAAGGCCACTACCAATCGGATGTTTTTAAAACCAAATCTTTTACTTGAAAAGTTAACAATTTAAATATTTAAGCACTGTATGAACCCGATAATCAAATCAAATGAGTACTACTCTTTTGAACTGTAAAATATGAGATCGCGACACTTAATGTTATTCAGCTTGGCCGCACATTCAAAGCTTTTTTTATTTCATTATTTTCTTTTGCACTTGAAAATCTAATGGGAGCAAGTAATTCATAAATAAGTAGTTCCTCAATGAATGAAGAGCTTACATCCCCACGTCCCCCACAATGGCTGAGCCAACGTCCATACACAAATGACATTTTTGGCATTTTGCAACGTTAAAAACCATCATAAATGGTGCATTTTATTTTATGGCAAAAAAAATGTGATCAATCAAATGCCATCATAAAAGGAGCCATTTGCCACAGTTCTTGGCATCGTAAAATATAAAAAAAAAATTATTAACGATGGATGTATATATATATATATATATATATACGTCGTCATTTCCTTATGCTTTAAAATCTGAAAAACTGGGAGTATTGATTTTTAATTCCACAAGATATAGAGGGAGCACATGCAGTTAGGTTGTCATTTTATAATTGAATTTTCAAATGATCCTTATGTCTTTTTCTGTGCCCAAAATAGTGATTGGAGCAGGGGGACGGCAGTTTTCTTTTGAATTTGTCAGTTTCCTGCATCTTTTCTCGCATGTATGTGAAAGGACCGGAGATAATCTTACGTCAAACATGTAAATATTTTGGAAAATAACTTGATTGGTATTATTTTAACTGTTCGCAAAATTCACATGTACGTTTTTGAAATTCGCGGGCGATTTTTTGTCGGTTTTGGTTTTGGAAAAGAATCGGCAGTCAACTCAACTTTTCAATAAAAAAGGTAATACATTTAACCTTTTTGTTTTATATTATAACTTTTCAATTTTTTATTGGTTTATACTGCAAGACAAAAGACAAGACTACAAGTATATATATATATATATATATATATATAAAAAGTGGGTGACAGAGTCGAAAAAAATTGCAGAGGAAAAACACACACTCGCAAGATCTCAACCTCAGTTTTTGTGGGTTCCTGAATTATAGTTATAAAATTTTAATAGAAATTAAAATATTATTTTTATATAAAATAAATATTTTAAATATATATATATATATATTTTAAAGTTTATAATGTTCATAGGAATTGAACTTGAGATGCACCGCAAGTTCAATTGGAGTAAGAATTGTTTTTTTTTTTTTTTTAAAGAAGAACCCAATAATATTTTAAAATTTTGTTTTAATATGTCAAGTTAAGCTTGAGGCTCTGCTTCGGTGTTAAACCCACCAACTGTGTTTGGTAGATGACAGATAAAAAGCGTCGCAAAAAGCTTTCGCCCTTTTTCCCTCCCTAAGTGGGAGCGGTTGGTCAGGCCGACTGACTCTCCGCCCCATTCTTTTGTGTTTTTCAAGACGCCTCGAGAAAGGTGGTGCAGTCAAATGCGCGAAAATCGAGTTCAGATTTGATCCCTGCCAATCGACTAAGTCCTAGGAAGGAATAAAAAATAAACCCATTTCCTAGCTGACCTTTCGTTTGTTTATAGAATCTTAACAAATAGTTCATTTTTTTTTACATACAAATCACATTTTTTTTTTTTTTTTGGAAAGGGTTGGATGTAAACTTTTGCTGAGAAACATTTTGCCATTTCTCGTGTTAAAGAAAGTTCATTTCATATTTTTTATTTAATAATTATCATAAAAAACGTTTACGTTTATTAAGAAAATTTTGAAAGTGATAGCATCTTGAAATTATAAAAAAATCGGTCTGAAAATGCAATTTTTACTAGAAAAAAAAAAAAAACTTCCTTCAACACGAATTATGATCCATATCCAGGTCTGATCTTTCATCTCTGCTTACAAGAACTGCCGAGATTTGAATCTGGATCATGATCCAGATCTGAACGAGATTCGCATCGAAGATAGACGCTACTAGGGGGAGCACGAGGGATAGAAAACCAAAGCTAATGTTAGCACTGCCCGTGAACAACCCAAGCAGATCTTACAGCAATTTTTTTTTTCATTTCAAAAGCTCAAATTTTCAAGGTGACGTCCGTGAATTTGAACGACGATGATTTTCTTTCAGTTCAAAACATCAATATTTTTTTTGCCAAAAAAAAAAATCGTCAATAAAATGCTTCTTACTTATTGAACATCTAACCTGCGGTTTAGGAGCAGCGCCGGCTTCCTTTTCCGGCAAGGGATGTTGCATTGTGAAAACCTTCAAAACTGAAGATTAAACATTTCTTCATCGATCTGGTGTTATACTTAACTGCTCTCAACAAAAATGGCAACACAAACACTTTCTAGCTAGGAAATCCTTTCCCATTCTTTCTCTGCAAGTGGCAGCTCAGAATGACATGGAATCCACGTTCCTTCCACAGTTCACCAGAAAAAAATAACTAAACAATGTACAACTACTGGATAAAAGAATCAACAAACCCCAAGGTACAAATTCAACTCCCCAAAATCACAAGACCAATTTCACAGACACGAACCCAATTCTCCCAAAAGAACAGAGAGAGTAATCTCAGACCAGCTTGACATGAAGCAGCAAGGCGACGAAGCAGAACACCAAGAGAGGAAGTGAAGTTCGACCCACCAACCTGACCGCCGAGGACGACATCTTAGCAGGGGAGGAGGCCGGGGAGCTGGCCAGGTTGAGCTCCGGCGAGGCGACGTCGTCGGGGTTGGGCGGGCTGAGGGTGGACGGGATCGTGGGCATTTCGTTGGAGGAAGGGCTGCCAGTGACGCCGGAGCCGGCCCCCGGCGTGGGGAACTCGGGGGTGATGTCGGGGGAGAGGGATGGCGGAGGCAGCTCGGGAGCAGGGGAAATCGCCGGCGGGAAGGCCGGGAGGGAGGCGGGGGAGGCGGAGATGGAGGAGAAGATGGGAGGGGGCGAGGAGAGGGAGAGAGCAGCCGTCGATATAACGGCTACCAACACCGTCACCACTCTGAGCGCCATTGCCAGGACCTGATCTCCTCTGCTGGCTCTTCCTCTACCCTTTCCTCCTCCTCCCTTCTTTTATTCTGTACAAAGTGGTGGGAATCAGAAAGCGGAGGGGATGATGAGTGATGAATGATGAGCCGATGATGGGTGGGATGTCCTCATCCGACGGCGGTGACGGCGCCACGTGGTCGACGCGAATGCGGAGAACATGGGAGCGGCGAGCCATGTGAGTGCTTTCCTCCTCCTTTTGTTTTTGAGTTTTATTTTTTTGCACGAACGCTCGTATATTTTAATGGATTGAAGAGGCAAGAGATGGATCGATAATCAGCTGTCATGGATCCGAACCGTTTACATCAGGGGGAGGGGACTGAATTTGATGAAAAAGGCGTCTGGATCTATAATGGGAGGAGGAGGTAATATTGATCCGTGATTTGGGGTTCTAATCATTGAGTCTGCCATTTTAGGGGGGAGGGGAACACGTGAAGGCTGTTCCGCCCAGCGACAAGGGTCGTTAATTGTCCTCTTGGACATGGGACCACTCCCTTCCTTCCTTTCACAGTTTCAAAGTTACCCGTATTATGTAACATGAAACTCAACTTGTTTTCTACCAACCTTTCGAGTGAGTGAGCATCTTTAAAAGTCCGAGTTGGGTCTTGAGCTGGGGCGGAGCCAGGATTTTCTGCAAGGGCGGGCCAAATGGAGACTGAGTTTTGTGGATTGGATTTGGGTAGGGCCAAACTGAACTTATATTCAAAAAATACATTCAGATAAAAAAAAAAAAATCAATTTTTACACTAGATTTTTTTAAAAAAATTTGGTTAAGATAGGGTCATAGCCTAGGCGCCCGCCCCCCTTGGTCTTGAGTGGTTCTACAATACACCGTTCAACTCGAATATAACTGCATTGCAATATAAAATAAAATAAAAGTAACAACTCTTATGTGTGGCTTTTGTCAAAACAGGTGTGTTTTTTTAGTTTATATATTTGAATCGTTTCCAAATTACCGGTTTTTTAAAAACGGTTTACAAAATTCTTTGAGTTGCATGAAAATGAAAGGAAGATGGCAGGTATATCTGCAAAGGTTATGTCAAGTTAAAAATTTCGCGTATGGAAATGATTGTGGGGAAAAAGCAGGTGCACGTTCATGGAATTTGTCTCTAGTAGTGGATTCCATGACATTTAGTATGTAAGAAATGGAGGGACATGCACCGTTTTTCAAACAGAGGGTGTTTTTTTGTTCTTGGAAGACATGCATCGCTAACTGGAGCTAGCATGAGAAAGCACATGCAAAAAGGTCAACCTAAAAGCCTGGTTCTTTCCCCTTCATATATATATATATATATTTATAAAGCAAGTAGCTACCAAATGTTCGTGCAATAGATTTTGAAGAAAATTATGTTGATCATGTAAGGAAATCAGACGCAGGTATGTTGATTATTTATAGAGTTTGTATTGTTAAATTCATGAAAAAATAACTGCTACTTTTTAGAACAATGGGTAGTAGGCACAGTTAAGCATGTAGAACCGTGTGCATATGTATTAAAAAAGGAAACTAGATAAGAAGAAAGATTATTAACTTAAATTATCTTGCAATAAAATTTTGATTATTCTTATGGAAATTACTTAAAGAAACCCTGTTGTAAATTTGCATAATCTTTTATCGAGTGGGCTGAATTGATGGGAGTTGTGTCCTTTTGGTGAAATGCGGAAATATTTCACCAAATGAAGACAAATTATCTTTTATTGGAATATTGAGTAGTCCAAATGTGGGCACCCCCATCATGTTACGATTTGGTCCATCCCCAGTTGAAGGACATTGATAGTTCTACTGTGCCGTCTGTCTCTTGTCGTCAACAGCAGGCTATATACAAAGAAACTTCTCACATTTTATGCCTAATGTCTGTGTTACTACTATCTATGTTGGACACTAGCACAACCATTCTTTATTTTTATATTAACATATTCAAATATTTGCTCTATATATATATATATATATATATATATATATATATATATATATATGAGTGCCCATTCGGATATAAAAATTTGTGAACAGGAAAATTTTTCCAACGAGACCAAAACAATCATTTTAGAGGGCATTTGGAAATAGGAACATTATTATATATGCCTAGAGAATAGTGCTCCACGAATATGTTCATTTCTAGAACACATTCATGGAATACCAAGTTTCAAACAACACAGCATTCATGCACGTTACCAAACGCCACTACAAGGGTTTGATAAGAAACACATTATATATATTGTTGAACAGATATTGTTCCCAGAGGCCCATGTTCTTGTTTCAAAGAATGCGGCACACTTGTGTATAGCAGTTCATTGTTGGCCTATAAATAATTAGTTTACAATGACACTATATTTCCTAAAACAAAAACATAGTATTCAAAGACTTTGTAGTTGAAGAACATGAGTTCCAAGAATGCAAATGTTCGTTTTATTGATCTCTTAGAATATTGATGGAACATATAATTAGGCACCTATTGGCTGATAATCCCTTATATAAACCAATCTAGTAATTAAATAAGATGACAAAGTTTCTTTTTACTTAATTTCTTGTGGCTAACATGGCCTGATGCAGGCCTATGTTTACCAGTTGCTGTGACATACCTTTCAAACAGTGAGAGTTGGAAATTTTCGGCTAGGGCCAATAATACATAGTAAATGAAAAAAAAAAAAAAACTTTCCACTAGGTAAATAAATACATAGTAAAATGCCTAAAGGGTACTAATAAACAAATTATGCAGTTTACCTCCCTAAATGCTTTGAGGTTTCTATTCAAGACAAAAACCAAGACTTGCAGCAGTACTTAAAATAAGGAGCAGATGAGGAATTTTGAATCTATCCTTTAACTTAGGATATGTGTTAGATTTAGCATATATCGGGGTGATATGTAAGTTGAGACGTAGCAGGGTGTCACCCTGAGACACTGAAAGCAGCCCTAATACCTCAAGGAGAAGAGAAAAAGGAGTGGGCTTTGGTTCGAGGATATGATGAAAATACTTCTCCTGCTCACTTGAAAATATATCATGAGCTGGTCAAAAGTGTCTGTGGGACTAGAAAATTCGACTTGACCTAGTTTTTGCAAGCTAGCGAGGTCACAATATTAAAAGCCATTAAGCATTTGGAAAACCTCGTTTTGGCAACATGAGAAAGAAGAATGTTGTAGATTTATTTCCTTATGTCGAGGCCTTGTAGATGTCTAAATAAATAAGATATACCGAGTAATTTAATCAACATGAGAAAGAATGGTAGGGTTTTATCGATCACAAGGGACGTGATTAATCATACATTTCGTAAAGATCAAGTCCAAATCCAAGGCTAGGTCCAGTTAGGGACAGTTTGATTAAATCAAATCTGATAAACGGCTGTTTACATCTCTGCCTCAATCCTTCTTCTCGCACGTCGCCGTAAAAGTAACCGAAAGTTAATTTGCTTTCATGCAATCGGTAAGCAACCTGACATCCATCCATCTTGGCACCTCATGTAATGGTTTTGCGTCGGCGCACATGCAGGCAACCTAAAATTTCTGGCTACTTCTTTCATTTCTTGCTAGTTCTTTCATATATATATATATATATATATATATATATATATATATATATATATATATATATATAGAGAGAGAGAGAGAGAGAGAGAGAGAGAGCATATTATATAAAATTTGATTAAGCGTCAACGAATATTGTACAGCGAAAACAATGTGGTTGTTTGTCATCTTTGTGGACATGATACGATTCCCTTGGTCATGCTGTGAGCTGTCGTCTAGAAATGCTTAAGCTCGAAGACATGGAGTCCGGCCCAATTCACATGCTCATGCCATGCTTGTATGTACTTGCTTGCCTGTGTGCGTGCACATGAGTGTGCATCAGCAAGCAGAGAACGACAACAGCAAAGATGCAAACAAGAATGACTTGTGATTGCAGCATATGCATTATCTGTACTCTCTAAAGTGTTATATATATATATATATATATATATATATATATATATATATATATATATATATATATATATATATATATATATATATATATATATGTGTATATATATATATATATATATATATATATATATATATATATGTGTATATATATATATATAATTTGTGGCGAACTTAGGCATGGTTGCCATCTATGAACACGCGTGCGACTCTCATGATAGCTGGTAACCACTAACGTTCTTTTTGTTCTTTTGCATTTTTTGACAATACCTAAGTTGAAGGATGCCGAGTCACCGACATAGCTCAGGACCCCAAAGGTAGGGAGCGCATGAAGAGGGCCTTGACGTTGTCAGTATTTTGCTTTAGTTGTAATCCCCGCGAGTAATCAATTAGAATACGTAACGAGACATGTATAGCAAAGCATCTAACCTGTCCTCCTATGGAACCCCAATACACTTAAACACGGAAAAATAGTGAATCTGGAACCAACTACATTTATCCAGACAGTATGAACATTGTTAGGGTCCAAATAATGGGAATAAAGGGATAATATAATACAAAGAACATTAAAATCCGATCCATCGAGAGTTGAAGCTGCAACTGCCCATCGAGAGTTCGACCTTGTGGAGCACAAATGAGAAAGAACATTAATGGTGACTGGAAGTTCCGGCCGGCCACTTTCTTGATGGGCAACGAACTAGTTTGAAGCTGTATTTCTCATGCCATGTTTGATTGCTCCCGATAATTTTTACTTTGGTAGAGGTCATCCTCATTATAAAAGGCAATCAAACAAATGGTTTATAAAAGGTTTTAAAAATACTTTGACTGTTGTGTTTCTGTGGATCTAGTTTGATAAGACAGGTCTGGATATCAGGATTAATTCATTCCATCTAATGGCCAGTTTGGTAATGGGAAACTGTTCCATGAATTTGTCTCAAAGATAGAAACAGTAACAAATTATTCCCATCATCAAACAGCTTCTAAATATATCGCCACAGTATCTTAAAATGGGTCGAACCTGCATAGATGTCGCGGCCCGAAAAATGGTTCCAACTTGGGGTGCCACCTACAATACCAAGTCCGATTATACCACAGACTGAAACCGCAGATTGCTTATGTTTTACTACATTCATGAAGATCAGATTTTGAATTGCACTCGAGATCGATCTGGATCGCCTTTTATACATCCTTCTTAAAAAACCACAAAGAAGTTCATATTGAATGAGTCACAAAATTGTTATGGACTTCACGTGTATATAGTCTGAACATATTATAGCGTAAAGTATCAAAACATATCCATACGATTCTTCTCGGTTGTAGATACATGGGAAGAAGCATGGGAAGTTGAAACCGATCATCTAAATCTAATTACTGGCTTTGATGATTCTAAATTACAATTACAATTGTAATTCTCTGGCTATATAATCAACTTTTAGTCTAAATTGTGAAGGTTTTCTGAGTTTCGTAGTTCTGAAGATTGCACGATATATGCGCTTTTCTATGGTTTTGAAACTTGGCTTTTCTCTGTAAGCGTGATCAACAATCACAGATAGAATCAGAAAATTCAAGAACAGGAGGACGAAGCAAAGGTGCCTTTCTGCGATTCTTCATGGTTCTGGCACCAGATCAAGTATTATGAAACTAGCTAGTCTTAATGCACACATATATTGGTTCAAATAATCGCTTAATGCGGTGATATTTTCGTATGGCAGTTCACAGCCCACAACCCTTTCGTTTTCCATCTTCATTTCACATGCAGTTTGAGCATCATCTTAGCTTCTCAACATACAAAACCATATACTAAAAACCCAGTGGAAGCCATGGCAGCTGCAGACAGCTCCGCCAACCGACCTGACGACGGGCTTTAGAGCGTTGGTTCGAGGGAAACCACACCCAGGTTTAGGCGCAGCCAGATTGAATGCATGCCCAGTCTTAACTAGTAATCATTATTAGACACTAGGAATTTAACATAATATTCGATGATTGAGACAGATTCATGAAACACTTTTTTGTTGGATTCTACTTTCCTTACTTTTTGATTTTTCATATTTCCAAACCTGTATTTCTTCTAAATTTCAGTGGATTTTAAGTAGATTTCCGACAATAGCATAATGTGATTATACATGGTGTCTGTGTATATATGTATGTCTGTATTGGGTGGTTCAATCTGTCCGGCTCACATGTGGCTCAATCTGTGACATGATTGGAGGTGTGGCCGGACATTCATGAACAGCATTACTTTTGTCGATAATGGATGTCCTCTCTGGCCAAATAATCTGCAACCATTTATAGATTGATTATTTAGGTCAACAACTTCCAAAAGAGATCCTGCCACTAGAAGCGTAGTTGAGGCCGAACTAATCCAAATTCAATCGCTTTACTGATTTGATTCGATCAATGAATTTTCAAGCTTACCCAAGTCGGTCCTTATTTGAAATATCAAATATCGGGTATGAGTAAGTAAACAACGATCATAAGGAAGTGTTGCATTTATCTATTATTAGGAAGACAAACAATCTTGTCTATATATATATATATATATCATTGGAATCCAAACTTTGTCTATATATATATATATATCATTGGAATCCAAACTCGGCCTATGAATCATTATTTATATCTGATCCACCGGTCTTCCCTTTGAATCATTATTTATATCTTGTCTAACATGCTACGTGGATCTTTGAAGGTCACCACTTTGAATTGTCGTATCGGATTTGGACTTAGAGCACATACCCATGACATTTCACAAACAATGCTCACTCCATTTAAAAAAGCAGACCTGACCCGAACATTTAATGGCCCAGCTCCAACCTACCACGCCCTAATCACGTTGGACAACGATGAATCAAGGTGAGGATTGGCCTAGCTAGGTGTGGGCTCGCGTAGATTGTTGCCCACATGGACCTATGCAATTTATTTCATTTTTCGGGTGAGCACAAGGGGTCGAGCGAGATAACGAAGTTTCCTTCATTCTCCTTCCCCCTAAGAGAGTTGTTTTGGAGCCTCGAGAGGCATAGTGTAGTTGGTCGAGGTAAAGGCCTGTATAACGGCAGCTTTGTAGTTCGATGTCCATGGGCGCTATGTTTCTGTGTTTTAAGGTGGTAGGATGCGACATCCAAGTTGCAAGGTGCACCATTGATATCGTTGACACCAATGCAGCTTAAGACCCCAGAAGCAGGGTAAATGGAGGGCTTTCGGGTCTCGCTTCGGGCGGTGGGATGAACATCTCTCTCACCCGAAAACAGAGTTGGTTTGAAACTTAAGTAGCTTTATGATACACTTTTCAATTCAAATGTCATGCATCTCATAAGAGAATCAAACTGAAGACTAGTTGACAACGCTTCATGCTATATCCCTCAAAACACATCTTATTTTGTTTGCAAATTTGGTTTTCATCATAATTTAGTTTATTACATATTGATGCCCCTAGAATTCAATATTACTTATATCAGTGTCTCTTAATCACAAATTTCTAATTTCATTGTTTGAAAACTTTGAAAAAAAAAAAAAAGAACCTGTGATCAACGCTTTTCATATTAGGTTTCCCATTGACAAACGTGGCACTACCCAAAACATATAAAAATAGTTTAAACAACACACGAGTTCCACATCAAAATGAAAAGTTCGAAAAGGAGCGTTGCTTTGGAAACCCTAGACATATCATATTTTATTTGTGTCACGTATCTTGTGTTATAAGACAGGGGACCCTTTCTTTATTGAGATGACGACTTCAAAGTGTTCCCCCGAGTTCGGACATCCCAATGACCCGAACCATCGAACATGGAGGGTCCCCAATCCCATGCATCTTTTTGCTTTCTAAAAAAATATTAAAAAACTTAAATTCTTTTTAAGTGGATTTAAAATAATATTTCTCCTAGGGTTTAACATGGAAGGGACCTGGCGACTGCGCTAGGGCGCGGGCCAGCACGAGAGGAAGATGTTTCGAGCGTCCGCGTGGGTCCCGAGGGACACGGACGTTCTTGTACCGGGACAATGAGACAACAGGTCTTGAGCAACAACTCTTTTTCTTTAAATGCGTCCAAAACCTTGCAGTTGAGGAAGTCGGTTTTGGCTTCTTGGGGTTTCATGGGCTCCACACCACAGCTTGAGCATGCTTACCATGTGCTGCTGGTGGGGAATTTTTGGATTTTGGATTTTGGTCTAACTTAGTTGGATTTTTATCCGTTTTTCCTTTTGTTTTATTTTGAAAAAAAAAATAAGCCTCATTTTGAATATCTAAACTTTGTCGATCCAAACCCAGATCTATTTACTTGGTTCCGGTAACAAAAAGTAGAAATGCAATTGGAATCTAATTGAACAAATATCCATGCCTAGAAGTAGCAAAGATTTAGTGTGGTTACATGTAAATGTGAGGTCTTGTGCAAGATGGCGCCTGATTTGGTTCAAAAAGGACTGGATCTTGATCTCGATCTGGATTGCGAGGAGTCCACGGTTGTCTCGTTCCTACAAGTTAAATGTACCAACATACAATATTTAAAGATGAAAAAGGAGAGTGCCACATGCCCATAGTGAGATGCTATTGATTTGATAATTATTAGAGGCAGGCTGGGCTCCTAGCCAACCCAACCCATAAAGGCCTCAAGGACGGGGTGGCATAAAACCCGGGCTCTTCTCTTCAACTGGTTTTCACAGCAATGGATTAAATCACATATACTCCTAACCATATCTGTATTTAGTTTTCAAAACATAAGAGCATTGGATATAAAATAATTTATTTAAAACCAAGTTCGATGTCATCGGATACTTAATTGTATCCAAATTTGATCAGATGCCATTTTTAAATCTAAATCTGATCTGATTTCTTACTTGAATATTAATGTTTTTTTTACATATCCAAGTTTTTAAAAGTATTCAGTTAGATATTGGATCCAAATCTGATTGCTGATAGTAGATGGGCCAAGTCTAACTAAACACAATAATGGTTTAATAAATTTTTAAAGGAAAAAAAAAAAAAATCAAGGACGATGCGTTGATGCCTCGAGTTATTAGCTGCCATAAAAACGAGGTATGTTCCATAAAAATCAGAAAATCGAAGCTGTTCCCGAAATTCAGGGGAAAGAAGCGGGAGCTTAAAGATAAAATTTTAAAGTGTCATTAAGTCGAGCACTTTAAATTCGCTAACGCGTGGGATAACGGTTTAGCTCCGGGAAGGGAGGCGTGGCGTCTAGCCGCTAACGGTTACGACCCATCGCCCTCCCTCCTCACGCGACTCATGCTTCCCCACCCCACCTTTTATTTATTGTATAAAAAAGGAGGGAAATGAGTACGTGCGCGCTGTGCTCATGTACCTCTTGATGCGACATCATCTAGGCTGTCAATCTGGTGAAACCCCGCGGCCCTGATGTAATTGCAGGCGGGACCCACCGTAGGGCGATGGGACAGCCTAGGTTTGTTTGAAGAGAGGGGTCTCGTCCAGCTCAAGAGCGAGAGATGGGTGAGTGCCTTGCCCATATAACTCTAGCTCAGCTCCACCCATCCCGCTCATCCCCAAGCACCCACGGTTGAGATGGCTGTCGCATCGACGCCGACACGGGGGACGTGCCCATGAACCGGTTCCCCGATCGAGGGAACTGGTTCGCCTTCATTTTAACGATAAATGTGCGGCTGCACGGGAAAAACAAAATGATTGTGGCATTTAATAACGCCATTAGTTAGAAACGGGGTTGTTTCGAAGTCGTTTCAAATAGTTGTGTGTTTTTTTTTTTTTATCGCCGTTATTTAAAATTGTCCCGTCCTCTGGTGTTTTTGTTTGCATTCCCCCGATCACATATTCGTCTTGTCGACCAAATCTGGAAATCGATCTCAGATTCTTCACGGGCCTCCAGATGCGCTTAAATGACGAGATTTCGATCCAGATCGCAACTTTCAATAAGTGAACCGGACCAAGTAAGTAGAGCCGTTCTTTCTTTCTTCCCGTAATATGGATCCGGTCCCCCATGTACTTTGCTCCGACTCCAAATTCACATGTTGATAGGGATTTGTGAACCCGGACTGCTTGGATCCCGTGAGGGACAATCCAAGTCCACCGGGACACGCTACACCCATAGGGGCATTTTCGGCTTATGGGAAAATCGAGTACATTCTCGCCCATTGACCAACTTCTGGAGGTTCTGCAGTAATTTCAAGAGAAGCTGAGGGGAAAACGTGGTGGGAGGTGGAGCCGCCCCTTTTGTTTGGGGGGCCGTATATTCTGACAGCACCAACCGAGCTTTTTGTAACCGCTTCCCACCGGTATGAATATGATCACGGAACGTTACTCGCCGCATACGCCTCAAGGCGTGAGGCATGCGCATCAACACTTGTTCAATGCATGAACGCCTCAAGGCGAGGTAATGAGCCGAGACCTGGATCTGAGGTCGACCCAATGGTTCCTGCACGTGATCCAAAATACCGATTGCATTGACCAACTCTTTTTTTTTGTGATTGAACTTAAGCATGTTATTTTATTAGCATAGACTTATACATTTTATATTATTAATTAAACTAAGGGAGACTAGTTGATACTTGACACAAAATTATAACAACCTGACCCATTCTCATACCAAGGTAGCATTTCTCACTGTAGCATCTCCAGTTCTTCTTAAAAAAAAAAGTTGAGACATAAGAACTGATCATTTTACCTACCCTCTTATAAACCTCAATGTGTGTTTTGATAGTCTCGGATCTGAGATCGAAGGCCGATCTAATATTCCTTTTATGTTGAACCCACTATATGAACATTCATTTTACCAGCATGAAAAAAGAAGGTTCAGTTTATGATTTTAAACCTATGGATCTTAGATTCCTATGATCTTAAAATCACATTGGATATCATATCCAAGGCTGTCAAACGCCCCCTCGAAGATTTTCAGTGTGTCAAACATAGGTCTAAACTTTCTGATGAAGGGGTGTTACAAACAAGATCCAATATTAACAACAAATAGTGAGATAGGTATAAAAGTCGAAGATCCTCAAGATCCAATACTAATTAGAATATATTTTATATATGTATGTACCTGTATAAGATCATTAATTTTTATTTATGGAAGTGGAATCTCACCATGAGACAGAGACATCGAAGAATTGAACACGAAACAGTAACAGTTTCAAATCGAGAAGCCGTGGTTTTAAAATTTCTCTGTTGGCTTCTCCAATTAATTATAAGCAGCGACCAGCTTTTCTGTTTTCTTCTAGAGAAGCAACAGGCAAGCCTGACGTTTTCAACCAACATTCCGACCCAAGTTGGCAGTATTTTATTGAATTCATTGCGACCTAATGTTGGTGGAAGATGAAACATGTCCCCGTACCATCATCCGCCTTTCTCTTCTCGTTTCATTTCATGTTTCAACAGAAGCTACGCGAGAGAGAACAACTTTGGTCTTTTTCAAAGGCATTCTTCAAACATTCTCATTAAATTTCCAGATTTTGAAGACCTTTTCTAACTTCTTACACTGCAAATCAAAAAAAAAAAAACTCAACATTGCTTTCATGGGCAAGGAGAAAACTGACCCAAGCACAGACGCGCCTTCGAGGCGAAATTTGTGAAAATGAGGTCTTCCTTGCACCTAAGGCCGTCAATGGATTAGGGTTTGTGTTTGACATTCTATCAACTTAGCCTGACTTGATTTCAGCAAACATTCTAGCGAGGTAGAAACTAAATTTGATTGATATATGTTTTGGTTCTTTGTATTATATGTGAGTACTTCGAATAGCATTTTCAAATTTAGCATGTGACAACCCTTTGGCTAATATTGGCAAAAGATCGACCTATGCTATATATATTTTTTCCCACTTAGAAGCAAAAGTTATCCCCTATATGAAAAGTTTCTTTGCATGAATATGTTGTACCTGCTCTTTAAATTACATATCGACAAAAGGCTCATATTTTTTTTTTCTTTTATAGGGAAGATTGGCACGATCCTATAAGTTATGCTGATGGACCTGAATAGTTATTTTCAACCCTAGTCAAGCTTAAGAGCATGGTTACAAGCCTAGATTTTTCTACTAAGGTGCACATCTAAATGTACTTTCGTTTGGGTGTACTTACACTCAATTTTGGATGAAAAGTCAGGACTTTCTTCTTAAACTTTCTCCTTTCATGAAAAGATAATGGTTTGTATAGACAGTTCAGAAGTCAAATATTAGACTTTAATAAATATTATCTGACCAAATACGATAAACACCTTAACAGAGATGAATTCCATATATTGATTCATAGATTTCCTTATTTGAGGTACCTAAGGTAAGGTCTCAAGAATCTTATCTTACTATAGGTTTTCAATCAAGCGCAAGTCATTAGATCATTCTTGGCATAATTTGACTGTAGCAAAACCAAATGGAAACCCCATATAAGTGTTTATTTAGGCCTTAGCTAATTCTTTTAAAAGAGTTTCGAGTCGCTTAGGATGGAAACAGTGACATGCAGTGGAAAGATTTCAATTGCCATTTGCAAATATATAACTGTCAGTAAAGATTGTTCATTTGTTGCTGTAGAGTGTGGACTTGGTGTCTGTTTTCTAAGAGTCCCCAAGAACAGCACTTGAGTTGAGAGACTTTATCATTCGCCTCGCCTGCCCATATAAAGTAATAAAACCCTTCTTGTGTTTGCACTTATAAAACATTCAACTAGCGACTGATCTTGTCAATTACTCAATTTTAAGTCTTTTTTTTGTGTGTGTGTAGGCTACTGCGGGTAACATGTGCTTACAAAGAAAAACATAGTAAGAAAAACAAAAACATTTTCATCAAAAATTGATAAGTCTGAGAAAAAATACATCTCGAATATCTCATGCACTATAAGTTGACAATTTTTAGAGTTCGGATTATCAAACGAGAGTCTCCAAACTTAAAAGGGAAAAAAAAAAGGAGGGTGGTGTGTGAAGGTAGGGGAACAGAGGAGCCCCTGTGTTTGTCTGATCGAGAAACGAGCGAGGGGGAGGGGTCGTCTTCTTAACCATGGTTAAATCCAAACCGACTCGGCGCGGAAGGATTAAAGTACCTGTGCATAAAGCAGAGCGCTACGGTACGGTGGTGGTGCAGAGCCTTGTAGAGGGAGAAAGACAGTCTAGAGAGAGAGAGGGCTCTTTCTTTTCTCTCTCTAAGTTCGGGGACTGGGAAATGTGTCAAATATCTGGGGTGGGAAGGTGGTGATTGAAGGGGCGTTACACCACATTGGGGTAGGAGGAGAGAGGGAGAGAGATATGCTTGTTGATATAAATTCTGCCGGATGATGGCGATATTGGTGATGGCAACGGAATGGTGCTGTTCTCTTTTCCGGCCTTCTGTTCGTCTTCCCGTTTGAATTCCGTAGCTGGGTATTGTTCTATGGTTGCTGGTGACTGGTGGTGTGTTGAGTCGAGAGAGAGAGAGGATGATGGGATGGGGTGGTCAGGAGGCAAACAGGGGATGTGGAAGTGGTGGTGGTGGTCGTCGTGAAGAGAGCACGGACAGAAGTTCTCATTCGTTAGGTGAGTGGAGTGATAGTGCTCTTTCGTCGCCTGGGTACCTTTTTTTCTTGGTGGGTTTCAGTTATGATGTTCAGATGGGTTTCTGCTTGTTGGTTTAGGAGAGATTGTCATCATGCAATGCTGCTTGATGATGGCTTTTAGTTCTTGGACAGGTTTTTTGGTTTTCATTTCCTATACTAATCTTTCTTCATCTGGCTTTCTCTTTTTTTCCCGGTTCTAATGATGGACATTTATTTTTTGGATTATGCTGGATTTTCCAGGAATAGCATGTCTTCCTCCTTTTGGCTTCGGTTGCTGGAAAGAATTCTTATATGTGCTTCTGTTTTTTTGCCTCTTTTTTTTAACACATTGGAAACGGGCTGCCACCAAGACATACTTTTTGGGTTAAAAAAAAACTCTGCTCTCATGGAATGGCTTGTCTCTCTCTCTCTCCTGTATATATATATATACACACACACACACACACACACACAGAGGCTTCCATGCCCTTGGTTGCTTGAATTTTGATGTGGGACGGCCACGAGAAAATGGTTTTTCTGCATAATTTGTTTTGTGTCGCGAATCCATGCTCCTAGCTATTTGCTTGCGCAAACTGTGGTCGGTGGTCCGTGGAAATGTGAACTTGCGAATTATTTTCCTCTATTTACTGAAAACGATGATGCCGTGACGCGATGATTTTGATGCTACTCTATCTTCTTCCTTCAAATGATTAAAAGGTAGTAACAGGTACGAGCTTTAGATGCAGATGATTTTCTTTATAGTGAGCTGTGGCATGCCTGTGCTGGTCCCCTCGTTTCCATGCCGAAGGTCGGGGACCTGGCTTATTACTTTCCTCAAGGACACATGGAGCAGGTCCGCCTACCCTTCTCATCCGTGCATTTGGTTATGCTAGTTCTTCTTTTTTTAGCTGAATACTTGCATTCGTCTCCTATGTTATGCTTGTCCAGTTCCATTTTAATGTCATTGATAGCCCCCATTTTACTTCTTTCTTTCTGTTTGTGTTAGTTGGAGGCTTCTACAAACCAAGGGGCAGAGACTCAGTTGCCTAAATATGATCTACCTTCTCAGATCCTCTGCAGGGTGGTGGATATTAAGCTATTGGTATCTCTCTCTCTCTCTGTCTGTCCGTCTGTTGCAGTGTGCATGGAGTGTTCGGAAAAATGGGGGAATCTTTTGCATGTGCATGCTCAGATATGTATGAACGCTTCATGTATCACACTTGTATGTAATACGTTCTTGAATCTGGTTTAAATATAAGTGCCATGTTATACGCCTTGCTGATCAACTGTAATGCATCTACCCGTCATCGATTAGTAGCCAGTAATAAGAAGATGTTCCTCGCAGGCTGAAGCAGACACAGATGAGGTATACTCGCATCTGACATTGATCCCTGAGCCAGAGGTAGGAACTACTATTAAGCACAAGTCGTATGCCATTATTTTATGTAATTTTCCCACATGGGTACAGTTCGTGATTGTTTTACACCTTTACAGAAAGATGGACTCGTAAAAGAAGAGAGCACAAAAGGACAACCTGTTAGGCCCCGTGTATATAGTTTTTGCAAGACGTTGACTGCCTCAGACACAAGCACCCATGGTGGATTCTCGGTCTTGAGGCGACACGCTGATGAATGTCTTCCTCCATTGGTAGGATCCTTTCCTTTACTCTCATATATTGTGTGCCTGTCAAGAAATAATAGACAATTTAAATGTCTTCCTTCATTGGTAGGATCCTTTCTTTGAAGTATGATAGTTACTCTCATATTTTGTGTGCCTGTCAAGAAAAAAAATAGACAAGTAAATTTTACTCCAGCATCAAGAGGGGAGAGGGTGAAGGAAAAATACACTCCATGTATGTGGCCAATTAAAACTTGAAGGGGTTATTGCTAGGAATGATGTCTGTGACCTATGGTACCAACATCAACTAGGTTCTTTCCAAAAATTCTAGAGATGAAGTGATAGAACTATTGGAAATTAAATTATTGCCACGGGCAGTAGATTTTTTGTCTCTTACCGTGCTAGATCTTTATTTTGTTGAAATTACACAAGCACACAATATTTGCATTCTAAGTGTTACCTTGACTAATATATATCATAACTCTAATATTCAAGACTCCATTTTTTTGCAGGACATGTCGCAACAACCGCCGACACAGGAGCTTGTTGCAAAGGACTTGCATGGCACCAGCTGGCATTTCCGGCATATCTTCAGAGGTAAACTGCTATTGGATTTTTCTTACGATTTTCTAGACCTTAGTCAGCTTGCTTGAAAATTTTATATGGAATGGCTTTTCTAGACCTCATGTCTCAGGAATCTTTTTGTGACCTTGTGGAATGGTGAACCTAAAAGTAAAATTTGTTTGCAGTTGGCTGCCTCAGCTAAGACTATGGAAAATTTGCATGTATATACTATATAGGTGCTTGTTTGTGTATGCATCTCTGTACATGTTCATTTCCATGTTGATAAATGAAGGTTGGGGAGCTTTTCTTGTGCTTGCTTATATGCCTATGCCTTGTTTACTAGTTGTTCTTGGTTCACCAGTTCCAACATCCATAGGTGTATTAGCTTCTAATCTTGTCCTTATCTGTGACCTCGTGAACAATGTCTTGATTTCATATTCAGCTGTTATGACATACCTCAGTAGCACAATGAGTTACTAATTTATGTTGTATTTTGTCTTGATGAAAGATCTATTTTGACCCTCAACGTACTCGTTGTATGGGTTATTAGTTATTGGTACTTTTGAAGTCATATGTGACATGGATGTTGTTGTCTGGTATAATTGAAGCCTTCACCTGGATGAGGGCAATTTGGAATTAGTGGTTGAGGTTATCTGGCCTAGTCACTGTGGGGTTTTGATTACTGCAGATGATGATTGCACTTAAGTTGCACACTTTTTAGTAACCATGCTCCCAGTGTGCAACATGTTAGCATAAAGTTTAGATGCCTTCTATGTTTCATAATATTGTCTGCAAGTTACAGGACAGCCAAGAAGACACCTGCTTACCAGTGGTTGGAGTGCATTTGTGAGTGCCAAGAGGCTCGTAGCGGGCGATGCATTTATTTTCATTAGGTTAGCTTATCAACTTTGCATAATATGTCAATTTCTGTCACCCATATATTGCTAAACAGACCTTTTACAGAGGTGAAAATGGTGACCTTCGAGTTGGTGTACGTCGTGCCATGCGTCAACAAGGCACTTCTTCCTCTGTCATTTCAAGTCAGAGCATGCACCTGGGTGTATTGGCAACAGCATCTCATGCAATTTCTGCTGGCACAATCTTCAGTGTCCTATACAAGCCTAGGTAAGTGATTTGAGACTTGCAAAACTCAGGTCCTCATGTAGGTCATTAAGAGAAGATAGTAGTTGTTTGGTTTCTGAAAGCTTCAATCAATCTTGTTAAACCAGCAAGTGGTTGTG
This sequence comes from Nymphaea colorata, assembly GCF_008831285.2. Taxonomy (NCBI): domain Eukaryota; kingdom Viridiplantae; phylum Streptophyta; class Magnoliopsida; order Nymphaeales; family Nymphaeaceae; genus Nymphaea; species Nymphaea colorata. The sequence continues at coordinate 21,976,661 of NC_045147.1, forward strand.
CGGCTATGATGGAATCAAACAATGTACCTTTTTGTGCTTTTTATGCATTGAGTTCCTGGAAAATAAAAGTTAAAATTTCCCAATGTCGTTTAATATAAGCATATAATGAGCTTTAGCTTTAATTTTTCTTTATATTTTCTCTTAATAATATGCTTATATTCATACATATATTTGTTTCAATTGTTGAAAAAGTTCTGAGTACTGTTACTGTCTGGTTGTACGTGCAAAAGATACAGGTGACACACACACATGTACTTGTTATGCTTGCTCTTCAACATATTAATTATTATGCTTGTCGCGACCTGGATATTGATGTACTGTTCTTGATTCATGGTCTTAAGCATATTTATTCAACTGTATTAAATTTTATATTTATTTCAGTCTTGCTCACTGAACACAAAGTAAACTAGAGGTTAGAACGAAAAATAGAGGATTCTGTTTCTCTTGGAAAATGTGAAGCACATGTATGTTGGATTCTCTTGTTATTGAGAAACCAAATACTTCTTCTCAATGAATCTGCTTGTCAGTTGAAAATATAGGCATAATAAAAATGCTATAAGCATGGGCATAGCAAATGTTTTCTTTGTTTTTTCAATTGGTGACATGGACCAAAAAATCTTCTGTCTGACAGGACCAGCCCGTCTGAATTTATAATACCGTATGGAAAGTATTCAGAGTCGATGAGAAACACCTACTCAATTGGGATGAGGTTCAGAATGAGGTTCGAGGGTGAGGAGGCTTCAGAGCAAAGGTTCAAAATGAAACACAGCTTGGTGGTTGATCATTTTCTATATATTGTCCTCTCTAATTAGACATATTCCATGGACCAGATTTACAGGAACTGTAATTGGGATAAGTGATGTTGATCCGAGCAGGTGGCCTGGTTCAAAATGGCGATGTCTCAAGGTTCTATCCCTCTCTTTCTGATGGTTGTGCATGTGTATGTATATATATGGTGAACCTCCATGTTTTTCTATCCTTGTAACCTCAGTTTCACTTGTACCTCAAAAAGCCTACTGTTTTCTGCCCCATAACTAGGTTTTAGTTTTTGAAAAGTCCATCATGAGCTATCAGCTATCACTGCATAAATCTTTTCATCTTCAACACAGGTGCATTGGGATGAAGCATCTGTGGTTGCACACCCTGACAGAGTTTCACCTTGGAAGATTGAGCTTTCTGTTGCCCCTACTACAGTGAATCCCATACCAGTGCCACGAACCAAGAGACCTCGCTTGAGTGTAACATCTTCAGCTCCTGATCTTTCTGCCCTTGGTAATGATGGTGGGTGAACCTATCCTCAGTCTGATTACATCTTTGTAATTGAGTAGTCATTTCACAAGATCATATTTTTTTGGCAATCTCTTTATGTGGTCTGACGTATATCTAAACTTCTAAGGCATGTTCAAGAAATCTGTTCAGTTTCCAAGAATCTAGATGAATGGTGTGCTTATATTAACGAGATTTGGATGAATTTTACTTTTGTATATATGTTTATACTACTAATAAGTTGTGAATATTCTGAATGGAACCTGCCTCCTGTGATGTATGCTGTGGCAGTGCCTCAGGCTGATGAATATCAAAAAGCCTTGCAAGGTCAAGAAATGATGACCTTGAATCGATGCGTCATGGACAATAATGGGCATGATAAGTCAAGAAAGTTTGTTCCCTGGTCTCCAAGAGCAAAAAAGCACAATGTGATAGTTGACAAGAGCCATACGAAAATTAGGTTAGATAACTGGGTTCCCTTGGGACATGAATCTAATAACATGGCAAACTTTTCTGGCGAAGCTATTCATCCATTTTCAAGTACTCAGGAAGTTGCTGTTTCAAAACCTCAGTTGGAGTCACCCAACGGCAGAAGTGATTCTAGTTTGAGAAAGCCTGTACCTGTTAAGAGAGGCTTCAATGCAATTGGCGATGGGGGGGAATGGCACCTTCCTTTGTTCTCATGTTCACGCTATCAATGTGCTGTACCTGCTACTGAATGGAGTTATAAGGGCCTTGATCGGTTGAACTTGAGCATCACCAAGGACGATTCAGCAGGACGGCCTGTCGAGTCCAGTGCACTCAAGCTTTTTGGTCAAATGTTAGTAGGCTCTCAAGATAGTTTTGAGAATATAGCAGGCCCAGAATTGGCTTCTCATTGTTGTCAAGCCTCTGATGTTATCAAGCAATCCAGAGTACTTTCTCCAGCAGCAATGCACTTAGAACCTGATCTGGCTTCAGAAAGGTCAAAGACAACAAAGTCAATGGACACTTCGGGTACTGTTTGTGAACAGAAGGCCTGCAGCCGTAAGACTTCAAAAGAGACGACCGGCAGAACTTCTCGCACTTTAACTAGAAGTTGTACTAAGGTAAACACCCATCAAAATTTCACATCAAAGCTTTCCTGTAAATTTATTTTCTATCTGGATTTCTGTTCAGTCCCTGCTATCATAATTTGGAATGATTAGTCTTAATTTTCTGTTTTCATAGGTTCACAAGCAGGGAAGTGCTCTTGGAAGATCGGTGGATCTGACAAAGTTTGATGGTTATAAAGAGCTCATCTTGGAACTTGACCGTATGTTTGAATTCAATGGAGATCTGGCTGATCCAAGCAAGGGGTGGCAGGTGGTGTATACTGATAATGAAGGGGACATGATGCTGGTTGGTGATGATCCTTGGCTGTAAGTGCTTTTTTCTTGCTTTCTGCAGATTTAGGGAAGAAGCAAAAAAATTTGACTTCGATCCATTAGTAATGCGTTTTTTCTCTTTCAGATCAGTGTGCAAAAGGAATGGTTTAAAAATCACATTGATGTTTGCAAGTCTCCGTTAAGTTTAACTTTGTAGACGGCAAACAAATGATCTGGGAACCTTGTTGCTTGACCCAGTTCTTCCACATTAAGATTACTTTACCAATCTGTCTCTAAGTTCTGTCACTGTCGTCTTTGCCTTCCTGGTCTAGAGGTTTCTCATGCTAATGGTCCTAACTGATCAAATATAATTCAGCTTTGAGTTCTTTTCAACCGCGACTAGTTTTCCTACTTATTGTTTTTGTTAAACCTTTTACAGTTCTTTTGAACTTTTGCAGTTGTCATGTGGGAGTAACTTTTTCTTGTGAATCATTTGAAGGCATCACCTTTGGTTTTCTACTTTTCTGTTTCTAATGCAAAGTACATCATGCATACCAGGGAGTTCTGTGCCATAGTTCGGAAAATATCCATCCACACCCGTGAGGAAGTGCAGAACATGAAACCAAGAGCTCACAGTTCAAAGTCTGGCGATGTAGTCGGTGAACTGGTTTCCACGGTGGCACATTCTAGCTCTGATGCCAAGAGCTGCTAGCTTCAATGATGATTACGAAGCCACTAGCGTGCTACACCATTCACTTACGTGCGCTGAAGCTGGTGTTACAAGGCTGGAAAATTATGTCTATCAGGTGGATAAATTTTGGAGATAAAACAGTTTTTTTTTGTCGGCTTCGTTGGAAATGAGCTGCATACTTTTTTTATTGATGGAGAGAGGTGGCAGGATTCGCCTAGTCCAGAACCCAGTTTTGCATCAGTGGGCTGTCACTCCCTTATAAGTGGGGAGATGTCCTGTAAATTTCTAACAACGCTGCTATATAGTTAAAGTATATGGTATGCATAAGCATGAATATATGTTTTTCCCATTTTCATTTTTCTGTTTGTATATGATGTATGTGAATAATATCCATATGCTTTTATATGTGAATAATCTAGTAGAATTCATGTTTCTTTTCTATCTTGATAACTTGGTAGTTGTTCTTCTCCCATCTTTTCGAAAGAGTAGTTGAGTGTTAAAAAGGTTATCCTTGTTCGACATGGTAATCATAATTTTTAGCCCTCCTTATTTACAATTTTCCAGTTTCAGGGTCAATTTTGCCTTCTGGAGGATCATTTGTGCGGTTTTGTGGACCAAAGTTTTTCTGGTTAGGGTTCCGTACTGACATAATGTACAGGGCCCATGTGGTTGCAGGGTCACAGCAATCACGAGTCTTTGGACTTCATTCAAGTCTCACTGGGTTGAAGACTCGGTTCAATGACTGTCACTGGCAGAGTACGAACAGACGAATTGAATCCACATAGCCTGTTTTCTTTTTCTTCCTTTTCTTGGTGATGAATCAAAAGGTTACAGGTTTCAGGCTTTTAAGAGCTTACCTTTTTCTGTCATATTAATAATGTTTTCCATTTAGAGGACTAAGAAGTAAGCTTTCATAAAGTGCTCTATGTCAGATCAACCAAAGTTCTGTACAAGCCCAAAATCTTTAAAGACCAATTTACTTTGTTAGTAAATGTTGCTCTATGTCAGATCAACCAAAGTTCTGTGCAAGCCCAAAATCTTTAAAGACCAATTTACTTTGTTATTAAATGTTGAAGGTTCCTCTTCTGTGTTGTGATCATTTAAGAGGAGCAGCAACGACGTAATGAAGCGTTTTACTTCTGGGAACTCAAGTCAATTGTGATAGGTTTGCAAGTGTGAAGTGGTCCTTATGGTTGTAATGCGACTAGCTCTGCTCAGTGGCTTGTAGGTTGTAGCTGGCTGGTCACCATTGGTGTAAGATGGGTGTTCCTATCAGGGGTGAGGCTAAAAAATTTCAAATTTTTATATATACTAAACTAAAATTTTTAAGATAAATTTTTAAAGTTTGTGCCCTTTATATATATATATATATGTATATATATGTATATATATGTATATATATATATATAAAGAAAGAAAGAAAGAAACTATTGTACAAGATGAAATGCAGTATGGGAGGGGAGGATAAAATATTCCCGCTCACCCAAGAGAGAGATCTGAGAGTTGGTGAGATGGATTTGCCAGTGGGCTGCCATATGCATCTGCAAAATTGATCACGGGTCTTGTCTTCAAAGGATGGAAACCAACAAGATTTGATTTTGAGATTTAGGTTTCTCTTGCCTTCCACCATGTTTGGTGAATTTGGTTCCAATATATTTCAGGATACAAGCCGTTTATTAGTGGCTTATATTCTCTATAAATTTCAGTGAGGGCCTAAATTTCTTGGAAGGCCTGATCATCATTTTTGCAAATTCTAAAGTTGATATAGGAATCTTTTCAAAAATGGCGATGGATTTAAAACTTTTTAAAAAGTTAAGCCAAAATCTGAGGTATACACGCTTTAGCATTTGAAAATTTCTGGTTCATATGTACCAAAAGTCGCATCTTTGGTTACCCAGTTGCTGCTAGTCGCATTCAGATCAGTTTGATGTCTGACTTGAATCCGACCTGCTTTACCTCCCCATTTAGAAGAACAGTCGAGATCCGTAGTAGCATTAAAGGACCTGATCCGACTAAGGTGCCTCCGATCCGATCTAGTTGATCAGAACGGACACAATCCGTCAGCAGGAGAGCCGGGCAGACGGCTCAGATGCAATGGGCAAGGATGAAGTGGGCACCACTTGTTCTCTTTCTGCAGGCCCGAACATAGTCACCCGCACCAGTATCAGAGGGAGGACTCTCGCAAATTCATGGCAGGTTACTCCCTTCTGCTGCCCAATTCTTGCATTCTATCTCATGTAGGTAGTAAATCAAGAGCGCCACTGTCCTCTGCCGCACCCGCTCTGGGACTTGGGCTTGTGGGGACGCCTCCATCGCACCACCAACTAAGGAAAAAGGCCTCTCCCTCTCTCCCACTTTGCCTTCAAGCCGGCGGCTATGACGGTGTAGGGCAAGAGGATGATTATTTCGTCGAAGAGTTAAAAGTCCCTCCAGAATGGTTGGTGCCCTCCAAGGCATTAGAGGTGGGCCTCCCATGATCTTAATCCCTTCTAAGCAACTAGAATTCTTGTTCCAGTTGGTTTCCTGCTTTTCGTTGCCCATTTGATTATCCGAGCGTTCCACGCTGAGAGAAATCTCCCGAGTAGCTTAGTCTGCGCCGCCGGTAAAGTTGGTGCTATTATTTCTTTGTTCTGGTTGCCGTTTAGAACCTTCAAATTCTGGGCAGATGGCTAATTCCTAGTTCTTTGAATGGGGGGAATGATGTCTGCTTCTGGATGAATTATTTGATGCTTTACGCGTTGAACTTGTGTCTTTTTCATTGTCAGGAGACGTTAAAAACTACCTATAGTTGGGCAGTTCCGCTAGAGGGCAACCTTTCCAAAGACGGGTATATGGGGTTTATATTTCTAGCGGATTGCGTCCCAATTTCATGCCAATAAATATTGGTAGCTGTTCTTTTGAAGCTGAAAGATGGTGTTGGATGATGTCACCAATCAACATGCTTGTTTGATCCCCCCTGATAAAGTGCATTTTAAACTCTGAATTTTTGCTTGAGATGATCGAGGATAAACTCGAGCAGGACACCTCTGCTTTTCACAAACCTTTGTATTTATTCTCATATATAAATCTCTACTCGTGGTCAGTTTTATTGATACATGAAGAAACGAATAGGTTCAAGATAGATGGTTTTTGTAGTCAGGTCTTGCTTTTTAAAGCCATAATCGACTGAAATTCTGTGTGGGGGCCAAAAAAAAAAAATTAATATTGATTTGGAATAGTATATGTGAAATTACATCAGAATTTCCACCTTAGTCTAAAGTTTATGAATGCTCAGATCTAGTCCAAGAGAAGCGTTTATTATTAGCTTCCTGTCTTAACAGAATTGTTTTATAAAACACATTATGTGTTTTTTTCCCATTCGTATACGCAACTTCTCATCCTTATCTTGCTGCTAGCTTTATACCTCAAACATGGCTGATTAATCTTTTCAAGTGCAATGTGAAGGAATCCGAATGGCTTAGAGTAACTCTGCACAAATGGCTTGACGACGAGTACTGCCCCGAGGCTGCAAACGTAGAAATAAGCAGATGTGCTGCTCGTTCATACCACGATTCCCTCATGGAGAAGCAAACCGACCTAGGGGAGATTTTGCTTAAGATGGTGAGCGACCTCGAGCGCATCTCTTTCAGAGAAAGCTTCCACGGGGCCTTCTCCTCTGCGAACGCAGCTATCAATCTCATCGGCGAAAGGATAGAGCTGGTAAGGCGTCAATAGACGTTGTGGCAGATGAAGAATCAAAATGGTCGGGGATGCTTGGTAACATCATGTGTCACAGATTCCAAATTTTGTGTTAACGCTTAGTTATCGACGTCCTGTGCTGTGAAAAGTCTATTTCCTGATCTTTATTTTATCCAAATCCTTCAAAATTGGTCTGCGCAAGTTGGGACATTCATTGTAGCACATCTCCAATTCAATTCGCAAGGAGCAATACTCCTATACCATAAAAGGGAGGTGGGTAGACATGCAAATTGAAGTATGTGAAGATCATACTGCTTAGTGTGCTTAGGCATCTCTAGACCCTGAGGGCAAGAGAAAAGAGAGTAAAAGGGCTTTGACCCTCATTGGGAGGGTGGGATTAATCGTCCTGCCACCTAAAGACTTATGCTATGATACTAGGCCTGATGAAAAATGTACAACAGAGAGAGAATTAAATTTTGGAACAACACCAGGGGCTTCAAAAGGAGCCTTCAATGGCTGGACTAAGCCGGTCTCTAGCAGTTCACTCAGCTGCTTTCTGAGTTCTTCTAACTCTAAAAGGGCAGGGCCATTCGGTATGGGGCTTGAGCAGGAGGCCAAGATCCAAGCATGGCATGGTCAATGTCTCGGCGAAGGGGCAACACCTTGGGCAGCTCTAACATTGGTCTGTCAATCCTATGCATGTTGAGGCATGCACCCCCTTGAAGAACAGCGTTGGACTCAGCATACCCGAACAAACCCAGCCCACTAGACGTCCTTCTTAGCCGGTTATCTTTGTGAAGCTGCTCTCCCCTTTATTGGCAAGCAAGTGAATGGCTTTAAGCACCTTGCTCGGTGAGTGAACCCAATATCTTTCAAGGAAAAAAAAAACTTAAACGGCCGCTGGTTCCTTCATAATTGTTTTATAGAAAAGATCAAAGATGCCTTCGAAACGACAGAATCAATCGTTTCCATTGCTTCCAAATGAGCAATCAATTATCGCAATCTACAGCAAAACCCTTTCGGAATTCAATTTTTCTAGAGAGAAGAAAATTTGGTCATAGACACTAGAACTGAAAGTAACATTTGAATCCATCAATTCTCTCTCTCTCGGTGTGCGCACAGCAGGACTTCCTAATGCCAGAGGGCGCGAGAACCCATTGTCCATGAACCATGAATAACACAAATACGGGCTCCAAGTAACATCCGGATAAGGCTATTATGTTTTACACGTGAAAACACATCCTAACAACCATAGTCATGCGCTTTACTTTCTCATGCGTACTTCCTTGATCTCAGACAGTTGCAATTTAGTCTCACCAGAAAAAGAAAAGCAAAGCCAATCAGATGAAGGAGACCAACTGAAATATGCTAATTATCTTGGTGTTAACTGCACTTATTATATAGTAATAATCTCACTACATGGTAATAATCTTGGGGTAAATTGCATTCACTTTCTGATCAACTTGGGATAGCAGATACCGCGGTTGGAAGTTGACTACCATGAAAGTAGGAAAATGAGCTTCAGAATCTCCTAACAGAAGACCAACCCACAGATGTTCAAAACATCAGCAGAGACATCGACACACCCTTTGCACCAAAAACAAGAAGAAAATATTATTTTTCTGAAGATTAAGATTATCAGTTGACTATAAGGATATAAAATGTAACAAATAATATGCATACCAGAGGACTAACCGTGAGATTTTTCACCAAAGACAATCCTTCTTTCAATCCTCAGTCTTGCTAAATATAAATGAAAAGACCCTCATGATGCAAAATACAATTAGCTCTTCTCCTCTCTATGCTGCAAATTCAGAGTTAAAACATGTCATGGCTACAAAATTGACTTGGCTCATGCAAGGAAACAATATCACCAATACTATTTCATATGCTAACCATGTGCGAGACATATTAAACACAAAACTAAAAGTAGTTCCTCACAGGAACCAATAAACGGCTATCATAGCAATCTTTGACGTAGGTAGATCCTTATAATTGAACGGACTATCCACAGTTTCACAGCTTTAGAATGCAATTTTCCCCAAAATTTTATTTGCACTAACATGCCTCCCTATGAATCAGAAGTGCTTACCTCACGTGCCAAATTTAGAAAACCAAGGTTACATTATCTAGGAACCCAAATTGCATGGCATGACCACCATTGAGTATGATTTATGTCAATTCAGTTTGGCCAATGTCTCCCTAAAAAATACTATTTTGACTTCAAGAGCTGATGGTAAAATAGAACATGCACTAACAATGAATGTGAAATATTTGTACATGTGCCTGCTCGTGTGCATGTAGAGTGCACGGCTGAAGTAAACATCAGTCTACCTTTCTTTTCTTGTGCTTGTGAGAATCAGTAGCATCTCCATTATCATCATGCCTTCTCTTCTGAAACATAACAAGATATAACATTTTCAGACAGAATGAGGCGGGAGAAGAAAGGAAAGACCAGCTGCCAAACCTTCTCATGATGCTTCTTAGAGTGATCACCACCTTCATGATTTCCACTTCCATCTTTCTTATTTTTCTCTCTGTCTTTGCTCCGGTCTTTGTGATGATGTTTATGTTTCTTGTGCTCCCTGTCCTTGTCTTTATGTTTCTTATGTTTCTTCTCCTTGTCTTTTGAATCTGCAGTTGATTTTGCATCTGAAGTAGGAATTCCTTTGTCTGCCTGTAACATAACAGGAAAGAAACAGGAAAAACACAAGCGGAAAAGCATATTAACACCTGCAAATTCCTAAGCAAGAAAAAAAAAAACACAGTCAACATGAAAAACGGAAACTTACAGCAGTCAACTCAATTGGTTCAGTCTCTCTTAGTTGGAAGGCCTGTCTAAGGGCATCAAGGTCAAATGGTCTAATAGATGAATTCATACTTTGCATATATGACGCAGTATGAAACAGTTGATCCAGTTCCATCCCTTCACCCTTCCTGATTTGTGTGTCACCCACAACATTATGGAGGTAATGTGTTCCTGAAATTGATGAAGGAAGGGCTCTTTTGCAAAAGAAATTGTGATGAGGCCCCAACTTATAGTAGTAAAGAAGATCCACATTACCAGTGAGCTCCCTAGGTCCTAAAGATCCAAACGAAGTTTCTGTAGTAAATATACATCCAGGATCTAACAAAAACTCGTAACAGTAATAAGAGACACAGATAATAGGATGTAAATATAAAATAAGTTATGTCTTTAACTTATCTCGTCAACTACCAAATCCCCCTGTTAAAATCAATGGCCAAATGCTCATCTTAGAAACTCATGTAACGTGCCAGTAGAATCAATAAATACATGAGTACAGTAGCAAACTATAATACCATCCAATGCTAATAATTACACTGCACCTGAGACCACTATTTTACAGATAAATTTTAACATCCTGATAACGCAGCTATTTGCATAATCATTGACACATTATTTATATCAACATTTTCCAAAAATTATTGTTACGTTTTGCAATTTCTCCTTATAAAGAATCATTGCATAAATTCAATCTGCATCAAAATTACTTTTCTTTCACATTTTGTGAAACATCCCAACGTTTTTGTGAGGAAAACAAAGCATGCATTAGTTCCCTCAAAAAATCCTGCAGGTGTTATATTCCCAACAAGGACAGTTGAGACTGGAAAAAAAAAAAGCATTGAAAGATGTCAACTAACATAATATCATAAAGTTTGCGTAATCTAATATACCTCTTCCAAACTTCATCCCTTCTGCATCCATGATTAGCACATCCAACAAAGACGAAAGGCCATACTGCTATGGAACAAAAGCACAATTCAGTAGGCAATAGAACACTTTTGGTAAAAACAATGTTTCATCAAGTTGAGAGTCCATTAATTTTTAGCTGTCAGCATGCTAACACAAAAGGTATGACCCTATTCCTTCCCAAGTATTACGGATAAACCCCGTTGCACCTCAAGAAAAATCATTACAGTTCACATCCTACGAATGCCTTCCATTCACAAGAATTTGCAACAGATACTATCTATGCAGCATTGTGCAATCTGAAGGACGACAACTCAACTGTCATGGCCTTGTTACTCACCCGAGCCATCCAGGACAGCACGACCTAAGGCACCCCACTTAGTTTCTGCAGACAAAGTACATCTCCATAATACTTGGACCAAGTGTATGAAAAAAGTAGTAAGAACCCTCTCAAATTTGTTGCCTCTAGAGGAGATTTCCATGGCAACAAGAGATGCCTGCTTTTCTATGCTATTAAGTATCTCATATCACCAATGCTTAGGGAAATAAAGGGGGAATGGAACACCTGAGTCTGTGTAAGGATAGTAAAGTTTCCTCACTCTTAAAAGGTGTAAAAGGCCTACAAATACTGCCTACTTCCATCCAGGACATGACAGGTATAGATACACAGAAAAGAGCAAGGGGAAATATAAGAAAAAGCCATTTGATATCAAGTTCTCTGAAGACTAAGACCAGAGATATATCACTTAACAGAGAAAACATTACTGGGAAATGCAGTTGAACAAAGTGAATGTGATGACTCCCTCACATCAAACAATGTTGTTTTTGCCACCAAAAGAACGTAAGAACTACATAAGGATTCAACAAACTGAATAAGATGGCCTCAAAGTACTTTTTATGCACCATGAGAGGCGCCCAATAACTAGTAAATGAAATGAAATGTTCAATTCTAATAACTAAATCTGAAAGCTGAAACAGCTAATCCGAGTTTTACCGACAGTATAACTAAAAGATCAATAAAGAGAACACACGTACGTCCAGAAAAAAATGTGGAGATGCCGTAGAAGTAGAAACCAAAACATACACAACGGTTAATTAACCAAGCAATAATACAATCTAAAAAACAGTCCCAGATCAAGATCTCCCACACTCCAAAAGTTCAATTCCCCGCGCCCCTCGATAACCCAGTAGCAGCCAAAAAACCATAATAATAATATCCGTAACAACAAATTACAACAGTGTTACCAGAACCTCGACGAGTCTGAACTTACACAAAAGCAAAAAAAAAAAAAAAAGGACTGAAAAACGCACTGCTAAAAAGACGACGAAACCACCACAGAATTTAAACCCAAAATCGGCAGAACAAGCCCAGCATCGTACGAAGTACACCAAATATTCTGTAACTAAATTCCGCTAAAATAAAACAATCTGAACCATAAAAAAACCAAAAGTCACGTACACCAATCAGCCCAAACATTTAAAAGAATCAGAGCAAACCCTAAGCACGATACTGTGGGGAATAAGCAAACGATCAATATAAGCAATGACTGCCATTTAAAACAATGCAGTAGTTAGAAAAGAAAAGGCCCATCAAAAATCTAGAACGAGAAGATATTCAGCAATACCATCAAATGGTTCAAAACAAAAATTGGGGGGAAATGTTGATTTTGAAAAGAAGGCGGCAGAAATAAACGGAAAGGAGGACGGAAGAGTGAAGATGGTGGGAAAAGGAAGGTGGCTAAATACCTCCTGCCTTCTCTTGGGGAATATTGGTGGTCGTCTGATTCAGCAGAGAACAATGTTGATGTCACAGAGAGAGAGAGAGAGAGAGAGAGAGAGAGATCAAAGAATGATCAATCTGCTTTAACGATGCTCCTTTGAGGATACGGGGACCATGGATTACTCCAATCGATGATGAGTTCAAAGACGAGTCGCCAATGGAGAGGTGTCCACGAGAAGGCGACGAGTTTCTCCGGCTTCGCCTTTGTCGTTCGGACGGCAAGAAATGAAGGGCTTGATCTTTTAGGTGCTTTCCATGGCAGGCTGTTCTTGGAGGGCTTATATTTTCCGTACCTAGATTATGCAATAAAACTTTATTGTTCCATCAACGATTTTTTTTCTTGTAGAAAATGGTAGTCCGATTACATGATTGATATGAACTAGAAAAAGTTTTTGGTGTTTGGTGATGGAAAAAGAGAAAAATAGTTAGAAACAACCCACCCTCACAACGTTCTTCATTTTTTTTTTATTGTTTTTCAATGATCAAATGAATTTTGTTTTATTTTAAATCCTTTTTACGTAAAATTACTTCACATCAAAAAATTTGAAAAAATAAACTGGCGGGGCAGTGTGAAATCCAAATGAACAAGGAGGATGATACTCTCAAGCACCGATTGTTTTCAGCATCTTATAGAAAAAAAATCGGTCGTACCTACAATTATGTTACGTAGACAAACTTTTTGATGCATGATCTACAACAAACGGATTGCTATTAATTTACGTAGAAATTTCAAGATTGTGCATGAAAAGATCCGAGATGTGTCTTAGAACACAAAGGATCAACACAACTAAAACCTCGTTGCAACTTCTTGTTTGCCATATTTTAAAAGATAGTGACGGATATAAGAAAACAAGAAGAATTGGAAACAAGACGGAACATGTTATTAGCTAGTTACGTGCTTAAAGTTGCCTCTCCATGAACTTAGGTCACAAACTTAGCTCGTATGGTTCATATACATGAGTTCATCATTTCCAGAGTCCAGCTTTACATCTATTTGATCTCAAGTTCCAAATCCATGATTTTTGTTGTGTCTAAATGTGAATTTCTGATCCATTTTCTACAACTTTCTCTTGATCTAAAATTCACTATAGCTCAGATTTGTGATATTCTGGCCAGAATATTAGAAAGGATCATGAAAATCAACTAGCCGCATTTGGCATGAGAAAATCCACAATTGCTTTATTATGGGCTCACAGAACCAATATCAAAACTCGCACTAATGTCACTCCCGACTGCTGAACTCATGTATGGGATGAACATCGTTTTAACCAATGAAGTATGTGCACTTACCTACAGGGGTGGAACTAAGGGGGCCTTGCACGGGCCCTAGCCACACTTTAATTTCTTTTTTAATTTATATGTACATTTTAAAAAAAATTACTTGTTTTATATAAAAATTTTGAAAAATGATATTTCAATTCATATCAAAATTTAGAAAATTTAATTCGGCTCACTTCATGAAAAATTTATGCCTCCGCCTCTGCTCAGCTGAGTTTAAGCCTGGGTATCGGCCCGGGCCGCCGCCGGGTAACCGGTACTCGGCCCGGTCGGGCCCGAGCCCTGTTGTGCGGCCCGGGTCGGCCCGGCCCGGCCCGTAAATAATTTATAAAAAATATTTTTATTATTTTTTAAACATAATAATGTGTATTTTATAATTAACAATACATTTTATATTATTAAAAATAATTATTTTATAATTTAAAATATTTTTTATTATCAAACGGGCCGGGCCGGGCCAGAGCTTCGGGCCCGACGGGCCGGCCCGGGCTGGGTCTTACTGGGTCGGACCAGCCCAACCCGATGCCCACCCCTAGTTGAGTTGCCCATGTATCATTACCGGGCCAAGCCCTATGGCCACCCCTAACCTAGTTGCTCATATATCATTACCAAAGCCAATTGGCGCCCACCCTCCAAGCCATAACTTTAACTCCCTTTTGATGTAGTGAGGTCTTTGGCAAAATGTAGTTCATGTGATATCTAAAATATAAAAGCTCCATAGACTTAAAGTTTGAAGAGTTGTAAAGTTAATTACTTGAAGGCTGATGCACTGATGAGACTTTCCTCTTTAATAAAAGAAATCGATTTTCTTTTATTGGGGTGTATCTCTTGTCCATATATATATTTTTTTAAAAATAAATTACAACTTTGCAATCTCTCAATCTAAAAAAAAACTATCGGATAAAAAAGCTTAAAGAAAACCCGTGAAAAGGAAATTGTCAACTAAAAGAATCAGAATGTGATTTAAGCAATGTGACTGCTATCCTCACACAAGTTTCATTTGTGGGACAGTTTTTAGGAATAGCAGGTTATATCTTAGGGTGTCTTTGTTACCACTGATCTGATATGAGATCCGCGGTGATCTCTGAAATCTCTAGGATTTCAAATTCATGGATTTAAGATTGGACCACCCCTTGCTCTCTATTCGACCTTAAATCCATGGTCTTTAACATGTAAGATGGATTTAAGATCTACGTTACAAAGATCCTTAGTTTGTTTAAAATACCGATCTTAAAAGGCTCATCTTTTAATGAAGTCTCGAATCTAAAATCCCAAGCTATCAAACGCAACCTTAAGGTTCTACTATAAAAAACTGTGTGAAGAGCTAGAAACGACACAAATATGTTTAACAATAAACCAGAAGACCCCTTTTATATGGACTAAACTGGAATTTAAAAAATTGATTTCTTGTTTATAAAAAGATGAAAATACACATTTGATAAAAACTATAGAACAGGAACTCCACATGTTAGCTACCTAACATAGAACCTGGCCTTGGAAAAGTATGATCATTGTTAAAAAAAAAAACAAAATATTTTTAATATTATAAGCAAATTGGGCCCCAAAATAGGAATATTTCGCACAAAAATATATGGGTATCCATTTACCACTAAGAGTTTATCTTTTTTAATCATTTTTTCACATGTCCTGTCCTCACAGACTGGAAAGGGTCATCTAACTTACGGTAAATTAGTCTAAAGAGGAATGAATGATGAATGAAGTTAGGTGAAGGCCTGTATGTTCTAACTTAGGGAAAGAGGCAATTTCTTGAGCTAAATTTGAATTTATTACGTTCTCTTAAAAACTTTAAAAAATTCTTACTTAAATAGAAACATTGCAAATAGAGTTTTTATTTGGAACGTACATTTGCTCTAAATGCTTGCCAATTGTCTATAGTGATGAAAATTGCACATAATAAAATATACTAATATTGATGAAGCAATCAAATAACCAAAAAAAAAAAAGTTGAGATTTTGACTCATGGAATTGTGTATTAGATTTTGGCTGAACTTGGATTTAAACACATTTTCTAAATCAAATTAGGGCCAGACTGGTAGAGAATCCGATATCTGATCCATTTGCATCCTTAAATACCATACCCAACTGATCGAGTCATGTCTCCTTTTCGATGACTAGATTGGATTGAATCAACTTAACGGCAAGCTTATCCGTGCTTCAAGGGGCGTAGCATTGCTGGTTGGACTGGTGGCCCGGTAAAAGCTTCATGGACGCTACTTTTCCGAACTACAAACAATCACAGACATTATTCTCAAATTGAAACGAGTAAACCTAAGTTTGCCATGATCCCGAAGCAACCGTTGATCCCAATCAGGGTATCTCGTTCCTTCCCAATGAGTTTAGCTGATTGGGATCTGAACTGCTTGCGACCCTGACCAAGGCCAAGGCCAAGAAGACCGACCGAGTAGGAGGAAAAGAGGGCTCGGACATATCTGCAAGTCCGACGTGGTTGGTGAAGGGGAGTGGCTGAGTCAGTTGGCCGTGGCCCTTTGACCGTGGTTGTGGGCTTCCTAACGGTCTGGTGAAGACCAGAACGAGGATCTCACTTAACCGATTCGATTTCGCCGTCTCACCGATACGAAACGGTTCGCCAGTCCCAATCAATGTCTTGCTGCTGGATAGCATCTATCTGTGAAACAGCTCACTCCGTTCGGTGCACGAGACGCGAAACCGAGTCATGCCTCCGAATAGGAGAGCAAGGAAGCCACGGACATGTGAAAGAGCCTGTCTGTGTATCGGCAAAATTACATTAACATGAGAGAGAGGGAGAGAACGGATCGGGGGGGGGGGGGGGGGGGGGTCCGACTCAGATTCAATTCTGTTGTAGTAATACCAGATCTGGATCTGGATCAAACAATGCATAGGATTTAAAAGGTGACCCAAACTGCCTTAACCAGTATTCGGGTCAGACCCACCTCCAATTCAAATCTGAACCATTGACTAGACAAAAAATTCTTTCCTTTTCACCAACTCGGATCCTTCCTGTTGGGGCTGCTACGAGTTGGATCCGGGTAAAACTGGACCCATTGGATCTCCTAAACGGAACCGGTGGAGTTATAGCCGAGCGACCTCCCCTTCCAAGTGGGTCCAAACGCCGCTTAGCTGAGCTTGCTACCTCCCCTTCCTCGCCACCAAACAGTTCTCAACCCTTCCTTGTCAGCTACCTTTCCTCCCTAGTATCGGAGAACTCCTCAGCGACCGATCAGTAGCACACCCTTCAAAACTCCCTCAACCAATTTGTTAGATCATGAATATTATCACAGCTAGACATCTAATTTGTCGTCGGCATTCGTTCTTTTGCTGTATTTTTCATTACAACAATCACATGAGAACTCCCCATAATCTTTCTGCTTACGTCCCCGCGATCCCGCGGTCTTCACCAAATCGCCAACAAATTTTCTCACTCCAAATTTTAGATTCAGAGGCAAAATTTGAAAAGCAGAAATATTGTTGGGACCTTGAATATGTATATATATATATATATATGGGTGCAGTTCATTCTAATGCAGAATAATAGTTCCCTTCAACTCAGATAGTGTGGTCGCTAGCTGCCTCGGTACAGCTTCTCTCTTCGTTGGTGTGACTGAGAAGAAGAAAGAATGGCTCTACTGTGTGTTCCTCTTGTTGGTGCATCTGTGGATCAAATGCTTCAGGACAGGGACAAGGCCAAGGAGGGTGGTGCAGACCTTGTGGAGTTCAGGGTGGACTACCTCAAGAGCTTTCAGCCTCGCCAAGACTTGGGGGTCCTTTTGAGAGATAAGAAGCTGCCTGCAATTGTTACATACAGGTAGACCATGCTGGGTGCACTCCGACCATGACTGACTTCGCTTTTATTCTGCTAGTTTCCTTTTGTCAGAACTTTTTTACGTTTGAGTGCATAACTCAGCGTCGCAAAGCTTTGCAATATTTTGAAGGTGTTTTCTTTCTGCAATACATTTGAAGGAATATGCCAGATGACATAATGCACAATGTTCACATATGACCATTGTTTCTTCTTTACATCCAAGATATAAACCAAGTCTGTAGGATTTTGTATATATATATATATATGATTCATGTCTTGTGTTTTGTATGTACTTCTTCGGATGTTTTCTTGTGAAAAAAACATACGTAAAGAAGGCTTCTACAAGGAGATTGTCGACTCATCAACTGGCGAATTTGATGTCGTTTCCTGCACAAATGGCACACCCAGTTATGGAAAACAACCGATCCTTTAAAAGAATTCGGTCACCAGCCCCAAAAGTTTTCTTGGAAGCCTTATGATTGTCAACAGACCAGTCACTGATTCAGAAAGTTTTTTCAACATTGTCTTCTTCTTTATTTACGTTGAAATGAGCTTTGCTTTTTGCTTCAACGATGACTGCCTTCTCCAAGAACGTCGTCAATATGTAGTCCATTGCTTAGTCAAAGGGGTTCTAGCAATCTAATATATGAGCAGATTATTTGCAGAGCGATACTGCATAGTTTCCCATTTGAGTATACTGATGTCCGCTCTCATTTTTTCTTTTTGCAGGCCTAAATGGGATGGTGGTTATGCCGAAGTCGATGACCAGACAAGATTGGATGCGCTCCGTGCGGCTATCGAACTAGGAGCTGACTATGTGGATGTGGAGTTTAAGGTTACTGCTACATTCTTACATTCTGAATTAGGGCAAAATTTTCAACTAGAGCGTAAAAATGCTTAACTTTAGTTGCAACTTTTTCTCTTTTCCTTTATGCTTCACATGAATGCTCTGTTCTTATCAAACTAACTAATCATCTTATTCGTAAGTTTCCTTGCTTTTCAAAATTTAGCGCCTCCAACCACCCAACCTTCATTTCGCATGATGAATCCATTTTCTTACCCTGATCAAAATCTTTACATATTATTTTGTCTGTAGCTTTTTAGAAGAAAGGAATGTAATATTGAAGGACTGCAGATTAGAGTAGGAAACATTACATGATAAACTTGGTTTGATTTGATTACGGCTGATTCTTTTGGCAGGTAGCGGAGGACTTCATAAAATCCATATCTGGAAAGAAGTCTGAGAAGCAGAAGGTCATCGTATCGTCACATAACTTTGAACACACTCCCCCTGTTGAGGAACTGACCGACATAGCTGCAAAGGTCCAAGCCACTGGAGCAGACATAGTGAAGGTTGTAACTGCTGCGAAAGATATTACAGATGTGTCGCGTCTGTTCCGAGTGCTGGCCCACTGTCAGGTACGTTCTAACTCTTGTATGCTTAATTCTTTTAATGTGAATTACCATGTCACGAAGATCTCTGGAAATTCATAAATTGTACTCTTGTTTGCTTTCTACATGTTCCATGTTAAATATTAGTTAAAGGACTACGTTTATGTTATTTGTACTAGTTCTGACTTAAAAGTAAAACTGTAAGTGGAAGATAATTGGGCAGCATTTTCTTTTTTGGCATAAGCGTGTACCACTATCCTGCATGAGCATTGTAAATGGAAAACTCCATAATAGGCTCTTACTAACATTTCTCTACAAATCAATATCTCAGTGTCCCTTTTTTTACTTCCTACATGGTATATAGAATTGATTTTCAAGTTAAAAGTAACATGGTGTGCATTTTCCAGGTTCCAATCATTGGGCTGGCTACAGGGGACAGGGGTGTGATCTCCAGGGTGCTTCCCTCGAAATTCGGTGGATACCTCACTTATGCTGCTCTTGCAGCTGGAAAAGAATCTGCAGATGGGCAGCCAACCCTAAAAGATATGCTGAACGTGTACAACTTTAGACAGGTTGGGAGGGAAACCCAGATATTTGGGATCATAGGAAAGCCTGTCTACCACAGTAAAGGGCCAGTTCTGTATAACAAGGCATTCAGTTCTGTTGGGCTTGATGCAGTTTATGTGCATTACTTGGTGGATGACCTCCCCCATTTTGTTGATGTTTACTCAACACCAGACTTTGCTGGATTCAGGTCCACTTCTTCTCTGATAGCAATGTTCTTATTAGTTGGCAATTGCTTCCTGGTTTAATTAGTCTCAAGTATGCCACAGAAAAAAAGCTTTAAATTCCATAGTTTTCATTTTACAAAAATTATATCATTTGAATCTTTCTGCTGCTAGGCCAATTTTAAAAATTGTCGTGTTGTATACACTAAAGTTGACCTTCTATACACTTTGGTATTATATTTTTGTAGACATCGTCCAGGAAAACCATAGCTTAAGGGCCCACCCCTTCTTCCTGCCCCACTTGTATCATTTTACAGTATAATGGTTTCATACTCACAGTGATTGGTTTAAAATGCAGTTGCACAATCCCTCATAAGGAGATTATGTGTGAATGCTGTGATGAAGTTGACCCTGTTGCCAAGGTAAATGAGGACATTCTCCTTTCTGAGGTCATCGGAGTAGTAATATTGTACTACTGCAAGAAATGACCAATTATTTAATGCATATCAATAGTTTGAAGTTCCAATAGCAACTCTAATAGTGTGAATATTTCCATAATTTCAATCTAGTCTATCGGAGCTGTAAATGCAATTATTAGACGCAATGGAAAGCTGTATGGGTACAACACTGACTACATTGGTGCTATCTCTGCCATTGAAGATGCATTGAGAGGTTTGAATTTTTGTACCTTCTAACATGTAACTAGAAAGTATCACCTTCATTTCCAAATAAATCATTTCTATGCTATGACTTTATTGCAGCTGCGAACATTCAAGGCAATGTGCCTGGCGGCTCACCCCTTGCTGGGAAACTATTTCTTGTTATGGGAGCTGGAGGAGCAGGAAAATCACTTGCTTATGGTGCCAAACAGAAGGGAGCCAGAATTGTGGTTGCCAACCGCACCTATGGTATTGATGCTGAACCAAGTTTTTCTATTTAAGAGCTCTGAGCAGGGTCACCATCAACCTAAGTTTAGACAAAAATAAGTTCATAGGTGCACCTATACACTAGATTTTTTTCCTTCCGGTTTATGTCAAGTTATATTTATTACTTCAATTTTTGCCAAATTCGATATGCCTATGACCAAGATCTTTCATTGCCACCTTGGCAAAAGAAGGCCTTGGGCTCAAAATTGTTTGCACTAGAATCCAACTGGTTCTTGATCATGCATCATTTACCATTAGCATATTACAATATTAAATTAGTTTTGGTCATGGTTTTATTAGGGAATTTGATCTGCCTATTTGTTAATCTGAATTGTAAACATTGTTGCTTCTTACTGCAAGAGCGAGCGAAACAACTTGCAGAAGCAGTTGGTGGTCAGGTAATTCCTCTGTCTGAACTGGAAAACTTCCATCCAGAAGACGGCATGATCCTTGCCAACACTACTCCTGTTGGCATGACACCAAAGACAGGCGTGTCACTGATGCCCAAGGTTTGTCTGCTTTTCTTATACACCCCAGCTTCCTTGTTCATTTGTATGTGATATGTTGGCTATAATTTCCAACTCCTGACTAGTTTTCTTGACAATTATATGAACAGTTGTTCATGTTAACCACAGAGTGTGTACACTCCTTGTATCTTAATGGGTTTCTTTGCCATTCATGTACATGTTTCTAGCCATGCAAAACACTACTTACATGGCTATATATGTTCTTGCTGCAGCATTGCATGAAGCGCTTCACACTGGTGTTTGATGCAATTTATACTCCCATCGACACCAAACTCTTGGTTGATGCAAAGGACTCAGGATGTATTGCTGTTAGTGGTGTTGAGATGTTCCTGAGACAGGCAAAGGGACAGTATGAGCTCTACACTGATGGTGCCCCAGGTAACCTCACAGATGTCCTCTTCTTTGTTCAGTTTCATTGCTCGCCATTGCGGGCACTATAGGGCATTCAGTTGCAACTCTATGCTCTAGTTTATGTGAACTTTAGTGAATGATTCTGCTATTGGTTGATGCAGCTCCTGTTGAAGTGATGCGTGAAGCCGTCCTGAGCAAGAAATAGAAGAAACGTTGGCAGCCCGTTCTCCTGGGTCCTACCCATTAATATACACAGAGCTCTGCATCGTGTATTTTCCTTTAATAAGACTTCTGTATGTGGGGTTGGTTCCTTGCTCTAGTGATCTGAATTTTTGCGAGGACTTTTTGTTTCTAGTAAATGTGTCGAGCTTGTCGAAGGCATTGTCAATCATGTTTCGAGAATTGAATTAGATCTCCAGTTATTGTTGCACTCTCCTCTAAATCTTGCAAATGACACTCAGTAATCTCTGGATACTATAACCAAGAAAGGCCTCCACTCCAAGGTGGAGATTTCAATATAGTCATTGGCATGGGGCTTATTCTTGTCTTACTTCTTCATCTCCAACTCAAACCAATGAGCACCTCAACCCTGAATCTTGATCCTGCATCTGCCAGAAACTACACCAAATTCTGGGAAACAGTGACAATTTATTAAGCTTTTAGATTGGGAAATCATGAAACTTAAAACTGCAATCGAGGACAAACTCTAGTTTGGTATTCATTCAAAGCAAACTGATTGGATCAAAACGGGTTCAAATTTAAACTTCCTTGGTAGTTCAAGTCTCAGGCCCTCATGATTGAGCAGGTTATTTAGAACAAGTCAACCTCCTGGATGCGTCCGGCTGCTAAGAAAGCCGGGCCAAGATGGGTCCGAGCTAAAAAGGCCGGCTGCTAGTGGATGCTCTTGCCGACCATCCCAATTAATGTTCGTTGACATTTTGGTGCGTGATAATTTCCAATGGCATCCACAGCAGCCCAAAGGCCGAAATTGCCAACTTTGTGCATCAGGCAGGCATGTGAGCGGATGAAGAAAAACCTGGTGGTTGAATGCTTATTTCATGCAATGTTGAGCAATTTCATGTAAGTTATCATATTATTTGAGAAGGCTTTAAATATATCCCTTGAATATTCTCCTTTTATTCTTCTTGGCCTTTCGGTGTGAACAAAAGACTTCGCTTCCTTGATCATCTAGAGGATTTTATAAGGGATCAGTACTTTTCAAAAGTTTTAAGAAATTCAACTCTCAAAAGAAAACGTGTTGGCCCATGTTGGGATTTGATGTCGTATTTTAATGGTAAATTTGTACCATAATTCCCTTGGTTTTGCAGATTTAATTCAAACAAACTCTACATTTTATTTTGTCTTTTTTTTATTTATTGATTAACAAGTGCAAATCTATCGTATATAAAATTCATGCTCTTTTTATTGCATCGAGAGTTGCTATTGAAGCAAGACTTGGTCTGTTTCCTTACTTACTTTACATGGCATGGCATCTATATAATATGAATTTAACGACGCTTCATTTTGTGGGTGCTGCTTGGAAATCTAACTAAACAAAATTTGGGTTACATATCTAAAAACTTGACAATGGACACAATACATGTTTCTTGTATGCTGAATTTTACAAGGATGAACAAATCAAGGTTATAAATACTCTTAGGTTGTATCCGATTTGTACATCAGAAGATTCTTTATTATACGTCCATTGATATCTTCTTTGAACACATAAATTATACCCATTATTCTACATAAGAAAATAAATAATGCAACTGTTCTTAAGGATTACAATGTGCAAAAATAACTAAATGAAAGCATCATTGTAAGTGATTTGGGTTTTGCATTAGCAGGATAACCTATTTAATCCTCTCACAATGATGCATTTTCCTAATAATTGTCCAAAAAAATGCCTCAAATTCATGAAAATAAAATGAGCTTGGTGTCATCTTAAAATGACAATTAAATTCTATGATGGGTTTAATAATGTGAACCGTTAAAGAAGAAGAGAATCGGTCAACTTCCAGCGGTTGGAAGGGGGATTTGGGTCACACCGGCGCACCGAGACGGACCACGTGAAGAACATGCACACGGCTCGAGCTCGACGGCACAGAAAGCAAGTCCTAAGTCCTGTTTGATGAAACCGGTTCTCCTTCCAGGCCGATCCACAACAAGAGCCGCACGAGTTCAGGTGCAAACAACCCGGTTTTTCAGAAAGGTGTTAGAAAAAAACATGAAAATCGCCCCTGCCCTTTTATTTCACATGTCCTGATGTGAATCGGACTGATCTTTAACCAAGTCTGTTATCATACAAATACTAATGAACTGGATTCTATTAGAACTCTGAAATTAAATGTGTTTGAACGAGAATAGTTGCAGGATGAGTAGCATTTTGAGAAGTACTCGTGTTGCATCTCCCTTTTTGTCAAGCACAAATTTTAGACTTCAAACTTAGGTTGTGTACAGAATTTACTGAACTTTTCAATATTGGATCTAGATTTGATTATCATGAGATGGAAATGTAGTCATGACAGTTCTTTGTTGGATCTCATACTCGGCTTAATTTGTAAAGAAAACATAATTTTATGATATAAAATTTTGAGTATGTTGAAAAATTCTGATCTTATGATGAGTTATGTGACAATTTCTAACGTGGTATTCAGATGTATAACTATATGATATAGGATCGACCGGTTTCCAACAGACGGATCAGATCGTTCAGTCGTTGGTTCGAATCGATTGCACTGGTTCAAGGCGATTCTGTGTCGATTTCAGCGACGGTGAGCGGAGAACTTCTATCCACGGCGTTTCCACGGGGGTAAGACCGAGCTCCTGCTTGGGTCTCTGACGGCCACCAACCCCCAGAGGTTCAGGCTCCTCGCTTCTCGTTTTCCCATCTCATATGACGCGTCCGAGTCCGCAATTCTTCGTTGTTCAGTCCCACAAAGGTTGCGTTCTTGCTCAGACAACCACTGTCTAGCTGACGCGACTCTTCCGTCAAAAATCTTCCACACCAACGGGAAGCCGCCATTTCTGAAACTTGGGTGCTCTTTATATAGCCGCATTCGTATCAAATTCTCATGAAAATTTGATCCTCTGGTTCATTTCGAATTGCCACAGCGAGACTTTGTGATTCAATCATGGCGCGCAACACCACCCTTCTGTGCGTCCCGTTGGTGGCGTCGTCCGTGGAACAGATGCTGAGCCAGATGGATCAAGCTAAGGACGCCGGAGCAGATCTTGTGGAGATCAGATTGGACCACATTCAGGGCTTTCAACCCCACCAAGATCTCGAGACCTTGCTCAAACACGGGAAACTGCCCGCCCTTGTGACGTATAGGTCTGTGCATTTGGTCCTTTTGATTCATTTTGTCTTTTTGTGGTGGTCTGGTTGATCATGTTTTTCTGGATATTGGTGTTATTAAGATCTTTAGTCTTCTTATCAGTTCACTGCTTCTAGTTTCTATCTCATTGTTCAGATTTCTGGTCTTATGAACAAACAAGTGGGTCTGTTAGCGCAAGGGAGTAGATAACAAGAGTATTGTTGCACTTTGAGATCCTCTGTTGAACGATCCTCTGGCTTATTTTTGCGGCTTATGACTGTTTATTTGACCCTGTTGAATTCTTAACTGAACTCTTTCGAGAGAAAAAGGCCATCTCGCCCAGATAACTAAACAAAACTCTTAAGCCCTTGTACAGCATGAAACTATAATTTCAGTTTCAAGAGTATCTATGATCTTGGCCAACGAGAGTTCAGCTCACCTGGCTACAGGGTTAGGTTTAAAACCTTTAAATTGTCGAAAGTTCAATACCTGATCTGCATCTTCGTTGGCAACTGAACAGAATCTACCTAATCCTGCCTTGCCTATCTAAAGAGAAAGATTTTACAAACTTGAAACTGTTAGGTGATTCCACAAAATGTTATTTTTGTGAATGCGTATACATCTTTAAGACCATGTCTTCAAACTTCAAAGTCATCTCTTATGTACGTTAATAGCTGGTTGCTTTTGTTTTTGTTCCTTAGGTGCTCTTTCTTTCTTTCTGAGAATCCTGATTTTTTTCGTAATGTGTGTTGATTCCAGACCAAAGTGGGAGGGTGGTCAATATGAAGGTGATGAGCACGAAAGATTGAATGTGCTTCGTTTAGCTATGGAATTAGGTGCTGACTATGTGGATGTTGAGCTCCAGGTATTATCTCTGTGGCTGCAAACATGTACTTTCGTCATACTTATAGCACACTAGGTGGGATATGTACGGTTGTGTCAGCCAGCTTGTACGCGAACTGTGTTTGAAGCTTTTTTATCATCTTATAATTATTAGAACATTTAGCAGGACAGGAAAATTTCAAGGAACTCAGACGTTGTTATTTTTTGGTGAAACAACACTCAGATATTCGAAGGCCTGCTTGAGCTTCTGTCACTTGATACATAAACTGACCTGTGTTTAGAAAAAATGCTTGAAAAGCTCCAAGCCAAGCTTAAGCTTTTGAAGATCTTCATCATATATTTTTTAATGAGGTTGAACTATATACAATTTATTTGATGCATAAAACAAGTCCTTGAAGTTGTTTTCGGAGCTTCTTAAAAAGCAAGCCAGTTCACAGTTGAACATCAATTTTCTCAAACAAAATCATTATCAATCCTTGAATGCATACTATGTTGTACAAAACTGATCATATTTGCTTGCCCTTAAAAATTTTTTTCTGCTTCACAAATCTAGGTTAAAATGTACATGTTGTGTACTTTTGCAGGTTGCTACTGACTTCATAAGTTCCATATCTGCAAAGAAGCCTGAGAAGTGCAAGGTCATTGTTTCATCACATAACTATCAAATCACTCCCTCCAGTGATGAACTAAGTGACCTAGTTGCAAGAATTCAAGCAACTGGAGCTGATATAGTGAAAATTGCCACAACAGCCACTGATATTACAGATGTAGCACGTATGTTTCAAGTAATGGTGCATTGTCAGGTCAGTGCTTGGACAGTTTCAGGGTCACTTGATAAAATACAGAATAAATTTATAAAATCTTGTAATGTCCTTCAAAGTGATGGTCAATCGTTCTTCCCCTATTCAATACCCACCATTTTGCCTTTACGTTCAATCAAATTGAGGCATATCCTTAACACTATTGTGATTATCCTCTTTTTTCATTCAATTTTCGTATTATACAAAATGCTTCCAGATTCTCACTAATAACATCACACAGAATATTCTTCAGGTCCCAATTATTGGATTGGTTATGGGAGACCGAGGAATTATATCTCGAGTTCTGTGCCCCAAGTATGGTGGGTACCTTACTTTTGGTACTCTTGAAGCTGGTAAAGAATCTGCTCCTGGTCAACCTACACTGAAGACTTTGCTAGATTTATACAATATAAGGCAGATTGGACCTGATACCAAAGTATTTGGCATTATTGGAAAGCCAGTAGGACATAGCAAGGGTCCTATTTTATACAACACAACATTCAAGCGTGTTGGTTTCAATGGAGTCTATGTACATCTGTTGGTGGATGACCTTGCACGTTTCCTTAATACATATGCATCACCAGACTTCCCGGGTTTCAGGTTCATTTCTTCTCCAAGGATCTGTATTGAATCGTTTTATGTTTCTACGTTTCTGAAGAAAAAGTATATGGTTCATGCTTAGAGAAAGCAAAGTACGAACATAACAGCAATTGCATGGCCAACGTGGAATCACCCCTGATATTTTTGAATTTTCAGTCATAATCTGTTTTTCCTTATTTCCATGTAGTTGTACTATTCCTCATAAGGAGGCTGCAGTTGTATGCTGTGATGAAGTAGATCCAATAGCAAAGGTACCTAATTGATGATGCCTTCTACAGTTTGCTATATATTTTCTGATTTGCAACCGTATATTGTCATTCTTTGAGTGGGATAGCTGCATGGTTGCTGATATTTAGTTTCCTGAAATTCTTTCTAGAGTATTGGAGCTGTAAATACAATTGTAAGGCGGGGAAGTGATGGGAAGCTGGTTGGATACAATACTGACTATCACGGTGCAATATCTGCCATTGAAGATGGACTTAGAGGTATATATTTATGTATATATATATTTGTTTAGGTTGTATCTACGATAACTAAGGGATCTTTGACTTGAACGATTATCCTGCAACTTTCTCTTATATGAAAGAAAAAGGCAAAATGCACGGTCATTTTCGCTTTGATGTCTGACATCAATCCTGGAACACAGGTTCAATTGCCAATGTTAATGAAGCCAATTCACCCCTTGACGGCAAACTATTTGTTGTCATTGGAGCTGGAGGAGCCGGTAAAGCACTTGCTTATGGTGCAAAAGAAAAAGGCGCAAAAGTTGTCATAGCCAACCGCACTTTCGGTAAATATTTTTTTACCCTTTGCAAGACTCTGTCATATCACTTTTGATTCACCTGTTAAATAGCAAGCATGAAATGAAATTTAGTTGCTAGGCTCCCATCATCTGGAAGGCAAATTCTCAAGGACATTCGTTCTTTAACTAAAACTATGGTTCTTTCTGATTAGTTGACTGACTCAAACTATGGTGCTTCGTGAT
Organism: Nymphaea colorata; assembly: GCF_008831285.2. NCBI lineage: Eukaryota > Viridiplantae > Streptophyta > Magnoliopsida > Nymphaeales > Nymphaeaceae > Nymphaea > Nymphaea colorata. The sequence continues at coordinate 22,004,683 of NC_045147.1, forward strand.
TACTTGAAGCTTAAGTGTTAGTCTCTTTCCTACTATCCTTTAGTTGGAGCACAAACTGAACACCTTTATTTTTTTCCTTTCTGCCAGAACGAGCCAGAGAACTTGCCAATTTAGTCGGTGCTGAAGCTATTACATTGGCTGAACTAGAAAATTTCCATCCAGAAGAAGGCATGATACTCGCAAATACCACTTCTATTGGTATGCAGCCAAAAATAGAGGAGACACCCGTGCCAAAGGTTTTGTCTGCTTAATCTATTCTCTACGTGCTTTTATTATCCTTTGCAGATATTATCATCTCCTCTATCCAGTTAGGTTTTGGAGAATTGCACAACTGCTCATGTGCACATGGGTGCTTTCACGAATTATAATGCTTATGATACTGATTTATTTATAACTTTTAATGTTGCTCTCCTTCTTTCAATGGCTACATGAAATGACAAGCCAATATGTTTGGATGCATTGCAGCACGCTCTGAAGTCATACGCTCTTGTTTTTGACGCGGTCTATACACCTAAAAATACAAGACTTTTGCGGGAAGCAGAGGAGTCAGGAGCCATCCCAGTTAGCGGTGTGGAGATGTTTCTCAGACAGGCAAAGGGACAGTTTGAACACTTCACTGGTTTGCCTGGTAGGTTGATCTCTTACAAGTTCAACCTTTGTTCCTTATTATTTTCTGGCTTCTGTTCTAAGCTTTACCATGTTGACCTTTCTTCATTGGTGAATGCAGCTCCTGAGGATGTAATGCGTGATGCTGTTCTGAGCAAGATGTAGGAGAAACCACGAAATCCATTTTGGGATAACGGAAGTAGTATTGTCTGTTCAACTGTACTGTAGGTGGTAAAAAAATTTCTTTTATTGTTACGATTAATTTTGCAATCATCCTGGCTCTGCTCCTGGAATGCCGAGTTATTTGCTTGTTGTATGAATTGTCTCTTCTTTTGGAGGATGGACTAGAAACTGTGTATTGTATTTGCCTTTAATGGCAGTGTTGATGCAATGAGATTAGTGGTCATGAATCTGTCTATCTCTCTCTCCGTCTCTCTGTCTACAAGCAATCCATTAAGAAATTCAGGGATTCAGCTCTGGGGTTGTCTGGTTTGTCAAATGAGGCTTGGCTCAAGTCAAGCTCATTTAAACTTGCCAAGTAATTACTACTATGTTCTTAAAAGTTAAAATGTCATTGGGCCTGTGTGTATCTATCTATCTGGTATTTAACACTTGGCCTCTTTCCATTTGAAAATTTCAAGTCTGCAATAAGCTCGCATATACGTTCGAGTCGAGTTTCGACAGAACATGCCGTCGTGTCTAGCTAACGTATCTTTTATTATATGTGCAGTATCTTAAAAGTTTTTGAGAACTTTTTATAACACCATTTGTCGCTTGAGCCTGCTAAATCTTCAGCAATTTTCTGACTCGATTGGCAGCCCCGCGAATTTGATTCGATTTCTGATTTTTACAACGCCGAGCCCGCAACCATCCAGGCAACATTCAATATTTGGTTTCACAACCAATTTAAGTGTTCGACATATTAACACATAATGGATTTTATAAGTTAAACAAGAATATGAGGTAAAAATCGTTTCAATTACTTATCGTGATAACCAATTTTGTGTAGAAATTAGAAAGATGATAGCCTGTTCTGAATACTATCTGCAAAACATCGATCGGAAACATTGTTGATTACATTTGATGTTTAACAAGAACCTCCCAGAAAGTGTGCGCAGAATAATACACCACCAATGAGGCAAGCACTCCAAACACCAAGGGTGAAAAAGCTTCCAAAAACTTTCATTCAAAAACTACAATTCAATCAAAATGGATGAGGCAATGGAAGGAAAACAGACGGCAGAAACCATCTCCACGTCATGCAAGCTGACCTCTGTCCAGCTTAGTGTTCACAATCACATCCCATGGCCGTGCAACTTAGGACCATAACAGATGTGCATGCATTCAGGACGTTTACAATCTAATCAGCTCACAGTAATAATAGTGAAGAACATTCCCTTAAAAACAGAATAATCCAAGGTTCAGGTAGTTTAACAGCCTCAAATACTTTATAGTGGCAGACGAATAAAAGCAAACAGACGAGAAAAAAATAACTCGATTTGTATAGATTTTCCTCTTCAAACACGGCCTACCTTTGCAAAACTGACCATCCGAGTGGAGCTGTCCAACTGTGACCCTCTAGTAACCGAACCAGACTGATAAGGCGTCCTCCCAATGTTGCTGTATGCGTCCTGGTAACGGGTGCTCTGGTAACCACTGGAATATCCACCTCCTCCTTGTCGATCTTTAGAAAATGCCCCACCAGAAGAAACAACAGAAGAAGCTGTTCTCCCACCCGCACCACCATAACCAGACCGACCACCGTAAGTCGTTTGTCTTCCCTGTGCAGAGAAATCAGTCTGCCATTTCCCTGAAGCTGCACCTGCATAGTCTTGCCCCTCTCTTCTTCTAGGAGGAAGCCCATCCAGTGATCCACCCGTCCTGGCTTCCCAGGCCTTCTCATTGCTGTCTACTAGAACTCCTAATTTTTCAGCATATTGGAAGGCCAAGGCTTGGAGTCGTGTATGTCCAACATTATGGAAGACGATGCACCTAGTTGGCTGATCCCAACTACCATGAAGTTCTTCCAAAACCATCATCTTGCTGACAATGCTGTGGACACTTGCTTCAGCAAGGTCGAACATTGCAGCAAGCTGGTCCAGACTCAAAGACTCATAACAGGAAGAGTAAGTAAACAAGTACGTCCTCAAAGCTTCTTCTTTAATCTTAGACCTTAACATCTCCAGTACCTTCTCTTTGTTGCGCAGCAGCTTCCACACATCAAGAGACTCGATCACTTGGAAAGCTTTCTGGAAGTCCCCTTTGGTTAACAATCTTGTTGCAGTCATGACATGGTCACGGACATTTTCTGGTGGACCAGTAAAGGTCTGCCGCTCACTGATTTCCAAGTGACGGCGAAATGTCTTGCTTATGACTCTGCGTTTTGCATCATGCGTGCTGCACGCCATGTTGGGTACCTCCAAAAGCATGGCACATATTAAATGAACAGCTTCTAACAACTCAAGGTTTATGTGCATGTGGTAGGGCATCTGTCTTCTCCTCTCGAGTTTTTCCTGAATGAAATGTAAATTTTATCACGCTACCACACACATTGTTTATGGAGTTTAAAAATTGAAAAGTTATCAAAAGGTAGCTAACGTTCAAAAGGTGGGAAAAGACTGCCACGAACATCTGAAACTAAACACTAATGACAAGTTACTGCATGCTTCAAAAGATACTACAACAACGACTGCTACAGGTCATTCAACACTCCAGGAGAACGGTCAACAGAATAAGAGGCCAGTGAGTATACAAAACTGTCTTCAGTCACGCAGGTTTACAAGGCAAGCAAGAAAAACAAATAAAAGATCGGGCCACTACTTTCGCATCCAACAGGAACCTTACAGGTATGGTAGAAGAATACTGGTACAAGAACGTAACAGTGGTCATGTAAATGAACCAGTAAATGATTCGACATGAATTATAGATAGACATATCAATCATCCTTGCCATTTGTGAGCTCCGAATAGCCATCCCATCATCTTTTTTGTCATTCTACAGAAATTCAAACTTGAAGTCATAGAATCTTGCTTTCAAACTTAAGCCACACCGACACTTCTAAAAGGCATGTTGACAAGGGTGTGGGTACGGGAAATGGCTTGGACACAGCAGGTTTTTTTTTTTTACCTATTCAGCATATTTTAGTATTTTCTTGTATGTTTTAGCATCTTTAAGCTTTTTTTGTTAAGTAATTTATACTTTTATGAATATAAACAATGAATTTATGTGTTTATAATTTTATAGAGAGAGTGTGTATGGCCGTCTCCCCGGACCCAAGTTTATTAAAATTGTTTCGCACAAGTATCTGTATCAGCACCTGCTTCAGCATCCATACCCGCACCTATGTGACATAGCTTCCAATATTATATGTCTTAATCGAAAAAATTACAATAAAAACAGCATATGCTGTGGACAATTTTTTTGGTTCATAAGGTGCACAAAAGTCAATGCATTGAATCAAATCTTGAATTATAGACAACATCAAGACAAAAATAGCATAATCCAGTGCACAATGTTTGTTGGCTTATGAAGTGCACCTAGCTCAATGCACTTAGTTCAAATGGACTATAGATTCTGAAAAATGAATTATATCTCAAACTACAGAGAATACTGTATTCGGCTTGATATCAGTTTGTCATTTTTAAGAAATGCTAAAAAAGATAGACGGATGTGAAGTTTTGATATAACAAAACAAATTGAGACTTATCACTACAGTGTGCAACAAGCATATCTTTGTTGATTATTTCATGCATGCCTTTTAAGAAAGTGCTAACTGTCTGAATATTCCCAAACTCCATCATCATCATCTTGCAATCTTCTCCCCCATATTCTTGATGGTACGTAACTCTTCCTCCACCTTGAAATTCAACATAACAGCAACCAATTTCTAACTATCTTGGCACTTTTGCATATCATGTATACAACTCCTTACACTCAGTACTTGCCAATCCTTTTCCAAGGCGTCCCCAAGAAACGTTGGTTTTCAAATCTACCCTATGTTGTCATTTGCCCGCAGGCAGTCGTCTACTCTATGTTGTGAAGGCGCCCAGGCAGCACCTGGGCACCTAGGCCAAAAGGGCGACTGAATTTTTTGTTTTTTTTTTAGTTATGTTAACCATTACATAATAAAATTATGTACTTACTGACTGAACTGTAAGCTTCTATTCCCAGTAAAAAAAAAAAAACTGTTCTGTTCTGTTCTAATTCAATGATTAAATTTTGTAACTAAAGCAAAAAGTAAGACATGAAAAAACTGTTATGTTCTTATTTACATGACTAACAGTAGATTTCCAGCTTGTTTACATACTGGAAACTGTGCTGTTCTGTTCTAGTTGATGCCTTAGTTTGATACACAAAAGAAATGACATTCTTGTTTACATACTGGACACAATGCTTGCATTTCTTATAGACTATTTCAGCTATAGACCTTATAGAGTCATAGACTATTTCATTTGAATCATTTCAAACAAAAATCATATCAAATCAGTACATATAATATACACTACAAGTCTACAACAGATTGTACATTACATATAATATACATTATAACAAATTGTACATATAACAGATTGTACAAATGAATACATATAATATACATTATAACAGATTCAACTGCAGATGGAACCACTTTAAAACTTGCTTCAGACTATACTAATATACATATATAGACATTAATATACAATACATAAATATACATTATTTCAGATTGTACATATATTATACATTATAACAGATTGTACATAGTATATACAATAACATCACAGGTATATACCTTCCCATGGACTAGGCGTGCTGAATCTGCTGATGCCTGTCCAGCCTAGGTGCAGCACCACACCCATCTCTTAAGTGACGGACTTACGCGACAGGTGTGGACTGGCGCCTAGTCCATGCCTAGGCGTCGCCTAGCCGACTTAACAACATAGCATCTACCATAGGGTTTCTACTCACCAAGAGAAGCACAAATTTTGCGAATAATGCATTTCATCTTGAGACTTGGGAAAAAAAAAAGGACTTCTGAGTTTTGCCTCCAATGGTAATAGGCAATAGCTCTGGGAAGTATTTCGTACGAGATAATGTAATATGCTTTTCACCTAGATACAGCTAGGCACAAATACTTTAGACTTTATTGTCAGATGAGGACATATCGATGCCCACCCCCGCATGTGCATCTTCCATGGCATAACGTGGCCTGTGAAGGCCTCATGTCTCATCTACTCGGTGTTGTTAGGAGCAATTTACACATGGGGAAGTTGAAGCAACACAAAGGTCTTGAGAAACTTGCGCAAATGAAAAATAATTGATTTGGAAAAAAAGAACTTGCAGCAATGCTAAAAATGGAGAAAACTACAAGCGACATACCTGCTCTGGAGTCTTTTCATGATAACGGCTTTGAGAAACTCCTTGGGCAAGCAGCTCTTTAATCCTTCCGCCAGCATAGAGCTCGGAGAGACAACTATGAGCCTCTGTAATGAGAGAAACTCTAAAGGCACACAAACCGAGTTGTGCCATTGCACGGTTAAAAAGTATCTGAGTTGCTATATCCATGTGTTGAACATTTTCCTGCAAATGGCTCATTAGAAGAAGATCACGGGCAATTGAGAATTCATCCGAAATAGCATGGTGGTAGATATCACAAAGCATCGCCCTAGCCTTTGTGCGCTCATCGCCAAACCTGTAGATCACAGAAACTAACGCATCCATAAATACTCTGCAGCTCTCCGGAAAAGTTGGCCTCCGTGGAACAAGCTCGGGCGTCGCAACAAAAGCAGGGGGACCTCTCAATTCTTCTTGTGTTTCCTCTGGCTTCCCATCCTCTCCAGCATCCGCATCTCCGTTTTCAAGAGCAGCAGAGAAGGCTGTATCGACCCTCGCCTCTGCAAGCATCCTCATAGCATCATAAACTTCCTGAGGCTTGTAGTAAACCAGCTCCACTCGCTTGAGGGCCACCCTGGCAGCTGCCTTCGTGTCCCCAACTCGCTCCAGATAGGCTTGCACATTCTGCGCTATCACAAAAAATAGAGGTTCGTCCCGAAGTCTCTCCACGTACTCTTTTGTATGAGGATCAGTGCTCTGCAAGCTCTTGAAAAATTCGGTATCCAACCTTTCCAAAAACGCGACAATGTTGCCCCAGACTCGAATAGTTCCTTTGTAATTGGCATCCTTTTGTGTTTCGTTCTCGTCTGGCTCCACCGAGTCATCCACAACAATGTTCGGGTACTGCTCAAGAATGTCAAGAATGATGAGCATATTTTGTGCACACTTCTTCCACACGTTAACTGGCATGTGTCCGAGAAGGCTAGGATTCACATCGAATTGCGCGGAGACGACGCTGAACAGAATCTCCAGTTTCTGGGCTGGGGTTTTGGCAACCCTGGTGAGAAAGGAAAGCTGCTCAACCTGTTCAATCCTGCCGGTTCCCTTTCTGCCCCTGGCCGCAACGATCTCCTTCAGTTTCTTATCGACATTATCCCATGTAATCTCGCTCGGATCCTTCATAAATTGCTTGTCCATCAGCTTGTCCTTCTTAGTTTTCTTCTTCTCCCAACCTCCCTCCCCATCTTCCTGCTCGTCCTCATCTTCTTCCTCCACCTCTGAGTCCAAGGCCATCTTCGTGGGGTCCTCCTCAAATTCACCATCCGACTCCTCGTCCTCTTCTTCGTCGCCCATGTCCCCGTCACCTTCCTCGTCACTCTCGGGGTTAGCCCTGTAACTTTCTATTAGTTCCTCGTATTGCTTGTTGTTCTTCTTCAGCTTCTGCTTCATGGAGTTGAGGGCCTTCGCGTTGGTGCTGCTCATCTTCTTCTTGGCCTCCTTGTTAGCAAGTGCCTCGGCCAGGAAGTCCTCCAGCATTACCAGCGCCTTTATGTAGAGACTGGGAGCTCTCTCCGACTCCGTTACCCGGATGACCTTCTCGAGCTGCTTGTTGATCTTGTCAAAGCTGTCCTGCAGGCTCACCCAATCATTGATCTTCATGGCGTTCTTCATCTGCTCCACGGTCGATCGCATCTCGTCGAACCTCTTGTCCTTGGCGGAGCGGACAACCCGGCGCTGGTCATCGGAGTCCTCGCTGTCGCTGCCACCGGTCTGAAGGTACTTACTCCTAGCGGCGGCATCGCCCGTATCACGATCCTCCCCGATTTCGATCTCCTCCTCCAACTCACTCTCCTCTTCCTCCTCTGTGTCGCTCCCCTGGCACAAAATCGACGTCCCAAAAGCTTAAGAAAAATGGTAACTCGTCTATGAAACTGAAACGTCAAGAGATGATAAACCAGAAGTCCTCGAGAACAGAAACTCACCTGTGTCCAGAAACGAGAACCCATCTTGCTTGAGGGTCGGCGCAGCAAAAATCAGTCTGCAAACAAACGAAAGTGGAAACCCAATTAGCATCAGATCTTGGACGAAGTTGTCTGTTTACGGGATTCAGCAAATTGGACGCCATCCAAGTGAAACCTATCATGAACACAGATGGGGAGAGAGATCGAGAGAGATAACGGGGACGGAAGCAGGGAGAATGAATAGAGATGGAACACCTAGGAAGAAGAAGAGCCAACCATGAAAGAGGGGCAGAAAGAGTTACCGGACCAGAGAGAAGAAGTGCGCGGCGCCGCGATAGAGGGAGACTGTGTTAGGGTTTCCGCCTCTCGAAGATGGGACGGACAGTTCGGAATATTTGGGAAGAAGGCGGAAAGCTCCTCTTATGCGGAAGAGATGCTCGCTATGGATAGCAAATTAAAATTAATATATCCTAAATTTATCGGCTCACAAAATTCAATCTAAACATATGTTCTTATTTTTGTGCTTCCTTTTATTGCATATTTTACATTAGCGTAGCATTTATCGTAAAATATTTAAAATATCAAATGGCACATTTCAAATTTGTTTCTAACAAATTGAAGCATCTGGACAAATTTTACATGTTTAGAGATTAAAAAATAAATAAAACATGTGAAAATGTAAATACATAATTGAATTTCATAAGAATTTGAAACCAACCAACGATCGTATATAAAGGTTTTTATTGGTCATTCATCGGTCCTTGGACTTCTTCAACATTTTGAACTTCTCTTGATATATTATTGGTTTACATTTTGAAGCTGTCCTGATAAATTAAAATATACGGGTAGATTTCAAGTCATGAAAATACGATATATAAATTGTGATTTAGGAAACGTTTGAATCAACGGCTCTAACTTTTTTTTATTACTCACAATATCTTATTTATTTTATAAAAATTGAAAATACGATCCCGACATCACTTTTTAAAAAACTACTTTAAGCATTAATAATCATGTTCACTGAACTGAACTGGTTATATGCATACATAAACACTACTGTAGAAAACTTTGTCCAAGTGAATGGATTGTGGAGATTAAGCGTGCCCCATATAAAGTTGGGCTCGGGTAGGCATGGCACTTAAAACTTGAAAAAAATATATTTAAATTAATATATAAATATAATTAATTATAATAAAATATTTTAATTATATATACAAAATAATAATGCTTACGAGAATCAAACTAACCACTGTGCCTTTATCAACCCGTTCGAGTCCAACTAGCTATGCTCTATTCCTCGGGGTGCTAAAGCTTTCCATTAAACCAGCAAACAGTCTCTAATTTTTTTTTTTGGCAAAAGTTGCATGTTAACTAATTCAAATTAGTCATGCATTGTTCATGTTCACCCTCCACATGATAAAGTTCAAAGTCTGGTGAGACACATGCAACCTCTTCCAGGGGCCCTCCTTTGTATCTTCAATTAAAAAAACATGTAATTTTATCAAAATTTTACTCAAGATATGTACAAATTTTGAAAATTCACATGTCCACCCTTAGTTAAAAGGTTGCAATAATGATTCGGTCCTCCTAATGAAAAATCTCTAGCTCAGCCCCTAAGTTTTTTGGCCCCATCTTTGGTATTGGTCGCCTTTGCAATTCCTAATTCCGTTGTTTTTATGGTTGAACCTATGAGAGATTTTGACTAAGATTTATGAAGTGAACCAAGATGAAGCAGGACTTCAAAAGATTTATATTTTTTTCAAAGCCGTTATGATATTTGCCACATCCTTAGCCCGCTAGACAGGGGCTGAGCTAAGCTAGAAAATGTTTATGAGAGGGGACGAATTAATGTTTTTAAAATTTTGATACTAGTTCAATATCATTTTGATTTTTTTTTTTATATAAAACAAGTAAAATTTTATAAAATTTACATCTAAATTAAAAAAAAAAAAAGAGGTGGGGCCAGGGTCCATCCCCTTATGCTACACAAAAACTACCATAAGGACAATAGTGGCGACTAGCGTGACTCCATCAAAATAGTACATCCAAGGGGGGGGGGAAATCAATAATAGATTCAAGGGTGGGTCATGTTGGCAATTACCTACACGAAACCATAGAAAATATTTATTTTTATATTGACGTCTCAAGACAATTTTTGTCATTTACTTGCCTCTTAAAAAATTTAAAATTATTACTAATGACACTTAACCAAAAAATCATGGCTCAGCCACCGAGTAGATCTTAGTTTATTTTTAAGAAAGTGAATCCAAAATCTAAATTAAAGGAAGTTTTTTTAAAACTCTGGTTAGTGTTCAATCAATCACAACAAAATTAATGGATGGTTTGGCACTGCCCGAAAGGTTGACGTAATACCATAACTAGTGTTACATGAATATACTCCAATCTATGAATAGATTCGTGAGATATTCACATAAGTTATTTTGATAAATATATTTAAGTTGTAGGCCCAAACATACCTGGCCTTGTGTGAACATGTCAGACTCTAGTGTCACGTGTGGCTTTTGCTTAATATAAGTTCAATCTTGATCTTGCTTGCCGTGATTTATTTTTCTAATATTTGCATTCTAGATGGAATCATTTTGACACAAAACTTAAAATTTTCTATTATTAAATATTATAATGCATAATTAATACATACATAAGTGAAGATTAAAAAATAAAGCATCGTAATTAGGACATCACAGCCACCAAATTTGTCGCATTCGTCTTAATAAAATAATTAGCAAACCAACTCGGATTTTAACTTTACCGAGTGCCAGATAATTAAAAGAAAACGATTCAGATGAGATCCTGAGATTTTGTCCTTAATCTTATCAAGCGTCTCCATTTTCCTGAATTTCTTGATTACGAATATTCTTCTTCTTGAATGCACCTAAACCTGCATCTCCATACCATCTACAAAATGGATCAAAAACACAAGAAAGGGTTAACGTTTATCAATATCAAACCTGCGTTTGAGACTTGAGTTAATCCAAGCCAATAAACGTATAATATTATTTTGTTTTGGCATCAGTTGGTTAGAACAGAGAAAGGCACATTAAAGAGTATCTTTTATTAAGTCTTACAGGCAAACAATAAAATTTTGGTCTGAGGAAGGCGTAAGTACTCACTATTATTGTTATTGATCACCGAAAGGAAAAATGAAATTTCAGAAGATTCTTCGCTTATTCAACAAGAAAATTCTGTCTTGATATGGATTGTAAGAGAATCGCAGGTTTACATCAGAAATTTATTTCCAATACAATAAATGGATAGCTTCTAGTAGCGGGAAAAGGTAAATTGTTTGTTGAAAGTGAGAATGTAGTGTTTCTTCCGCCGTTTCACCACCTCCTCTCTTTTTATATAAATGGTTTATTGGGCGCTTACTGGACGTTAACAAAGCGTCCTGACTTCCGATCGAAAAGTTGGGGCTTCGACGGTTTCCCGGCGTCGGATCCCCCCGTCTGGCCAAGGGAGGCCGCTTTTTGGATTTCTTTTCTCCTTTGAAAACCATCTACTATTCTATGTGGTACTATTTCTTCTCCTCTTTGCGCTAATCATCACCAACATCATTGTCATGATATCATCATCATTTGTTTTTTGGCTTTTTTTGTTGGTCTTTTAGCACTGGGGCGACCGTCAAGTCCGACGAGGAATTGTTTTTCCCGGCGAAGCACAAGACGGGCTTTCATCGTTTGACTGTTCTGACTGTAGAAGTGAGGAAATTGCCGTTTGTTCTGGTGGGAGTTGGCATTTCCGGCGAAAATTCAAGTGGGCTGGTCTTGTTTGGTTTGTTTGCGACGGGCTGCAAGGTTTTTTCTTCCTTCCTCCTTCCTGGCTCGTCCGACTGAAAGAATAGAAGAGCATCTTGCGATAATTGAGCCCCTTCTTTTTTTCGTCTACTTTATGCATTTGGCTGTGGATAGTTGGTTTTTTTGCTACCGGCGGTTACTGCAGCCATTTTATGTACTAAAAAGACAAAGAACCGTGACCCACCAGAGTTCCCGCTGTCAATCTTCCCAACTGATAGAGGACTCTGATATTTAGTATCGATTCTTTGTTGAAATTTTCTATCCTCCTAGAACGTGGCCCATGCTCAGCAATACCATGAAGACCAACATTTGATGTGCGCGAGCAGAAGAAGAAAAGAAGGGGCAAAACGGAAAAAGGACGGAAGGAAGCCCATCGTTTCTTTTCCATCTTTCCAGTATCTTGGTACTGGCTTTCTTTTTGTTTTTTAATAGGAACTGCCAATGTGTCCTCTATGTGAGTTTGTCTTTCTGTGTTACAGGTTCGTGGAAGCTTAAGTTTTGTGTTCAATGATTGGACATTATTTCTTGATGGATTAAAAATACTGTGTTTTAGGAACTAAAGCTAAGACGCCCTCTGAATAAATCTAGATCTAAACTTAGCTTTGGCCGCAGTTTCTTTTGTTTAAGCTGATATGGATGAAAGTTAGTGATGTTCACTGGAGCATGTTTTTCTAAGTTGACGTCTATTTCGGGATTGTTGGTGGAAGATCAATTGGGTGGGGCAACTAGAGGACGATTACTGGTCATTATTGGGAAAATTAATTGGGCATTGATGAGATCTTGTGATTTTCAAAGTAGATCTGTTATTAAGACGTCTTTTGGTTTTGAGTTTTGTAGTTAATCCGTGTAAGACCCTACACCCGGAAATTTCAGCGGAATCTTAACTCTGGTTTCCTTGCTTCGAACGGACAAATTTACTTGAAGGGAAACCTGGTGTCTAATATTTCAAAGACCATACAGGTGAAATGGTTTAACGCAGGAAATTTTTATGGAATCGTTCTGCTATCAAGACCGGTAATAGTGATATAAAGGTTTCTCTATATTGCTTGATATGCTGATACAATAAAGGAGCGACATTCGGGATACTTTGAGTTGCTTGGAAGAATCTTAAGCGTCTACCGTGGGTGGGGATTTAGGAATGTGTTTCCCCGTTTGGTATATTGAGCTTGCCACATTGACCAGCCTTTGGAGAATGAAGCAATTCGCTTTATGAGATATAACCATTACACAGTAGAATTCAGCCATAATTACTGTGTCAGTGATTGATCCTTCTTATATGTTTTATCTACCCTTTTGAACTCATAGGTTCCTTCTTTGCAGCTGCTTGCATTAAAGGTTGGTTTGAACTTAAGGGTTTAGATGGAACTGAAGGATAAGCAATATTTGGTTGATTTAGTGATCAAGTGGTCTTGAAGTTGCTTTATTTTTTCTTAAGTCTATGGACGTGAATGCTGCATCAGCGTTGCTGATTTTGTCATAACATATGCTGTGATTTACATCTTTTTTGTCATCCACTTATTTTATATGGAACGGCGTGCATCAGTGTTGCATTCAAGAACAACAGCAGATTCATATTTATGCACTTGTGAATGGCTGCAGTAGGTCACAGAAATCTGCACAACTAGGTGTACATGGTTGTGTTTGTCTTCTCTTTGAAGGAAAGAAGCATGCAAAAGCACAATACTTTTTGTACAAATTTATATGCATCCCACCAAAACCAAAACCAACAACCATCTCCTTTTCTCATGTACATAGACCTGACACTCTTTCTTAGCTATTGTTTCTTTTGCTTGTTGGTGCGTGCATTTTTTTATGGCTCGGAGGCTTCAAGCATTCTATCTGGAACTTCTCTTTACTGCATCTATGGTATTTTCATCTTTTTTTTTTTTATAATTTTGCTGTTGTCTTTCCCATTATTGCTTACTGTTTCTGACAAAATCATTTTATGTTATCAAGTTATAGGGATTGGCATGGACCAGATGATTCTTGGCTTCTAACAGGGTGAACCTAATACAGATTTCTTGTAAATGGATAGAGGCAAGTTACAATATTATGTGACTGATCTTTGAGTATTTTTATTTCTAGAATCTAGATGAACGGACTTGAGCAGATGAATCTTCACAATTTCTAATGCAGGGTTTTCTTCTTTCATTTTTTATGTTAGGCTGATACTTTGATGTGACTCCATTCGATGTATCACTTTGATTCTTTTTACAGTTGTTTCGATATAATCTTTGTTATATGGTTTAATATAGTTTCTTCTTGGTTTGTTTAACCATGTGACACTTGTTTTATTTCTGGTCCTTGTTGTTTCTAGGATACCCATCTTTTTCTGGAAGGTGATATATATATATTTTTATTGGATGTATTACTTTCAGGACAGAATCATAAGTATTACATGGTATTGATTAGATTCTCTAGGTCTGTTGGTGTCCTGGGCCACAACTTTGTTGTTTTTACCAGGCCATTGTTAACCTTGTTGCCTGTGGTGGTCCTTTTAGGCAGTTAATTTTCTGCTGCCGACTCTGTGTTTCTGTAAATGTGTTTAAAAGTTGGCTAGCTCTTGTGAATTTTTCTCTTTGTCCCTTCTCTCTTTGTTATTGGGTGTGAATTATGTTGCCTATGGCCGGTGCCTAGTATTTCTAATTACAGCGTGAACTGTTAAAAATTTCAAGTTGGTTTTGTTCTTGTTGATCCATGCCGAATGTTCTTTTGCAGAAAGGCCTGCAGAACTTGGTCTGTACCGGGAATCACCTAGGTTTTGTCTTTGGCTTAGATGTCTTAGTTGACCCCAGGGGCTGGCATAACTTTAGCTTGGATTTGAGATATAGATCCAAAATATTCCAGCATCCATGACAATCCTGTGTAGTTGTTGAAGGCGCGATGATGGATTTGGCTCATGCCTGCCTCTTTCTGGTTGAATCAGTTGTCCTGATCCTCTGGATTTTGCACTGAATGATTCAGACTGTGAAGTTGCATGGTTTTTACTTCCTTGTCAGTTGTTGCTTTGACTAAGTTGTGACTAATTTGCTGAATGAAGATGTTTTCATGGACTCACTAAATCTGTACAATTAAATTCTATGAATTTGATGCTGTTTTTCTGAGGAACTAGTTAATGATAGTCTTCAGGTTTCTTGATAATTTTTCATTTGTACATATCACTTTATACCAGCCTAGTTTCTACTGGCTAATGCATGCAAATTTTAGATGGTTCTCTAACAACTACATTCGTATGGGTTTGCTGTTATTTAAATTCTCTAACCTTAAATGCCTCCAAAGTCACAGAATCTCTTCTCCAAGAGTAATTCTATTCATTTTTAGGAAAATGTGAATTCTATGTCTCAGTCATCTGAAGCTCCCCTTTTGTCAATTTTCTTTACATTTCGTCCACTATTACTACCAACTTTCACCTCGTTAACCAAGCTTTCACGTATCTGTTCTGTTTAACTAGAGGGTTCTATCCTCTGCGTCTTCAGACTTTAGTTTTTCCACTTCTCTTGTAAATCCCTGATTTTTCATTTTTACTTTCACCAGCTACATTCCTTTGAGTGCTTCAGGAGGACGAAAATTTTGTTTCTTTTCACTTGGCGTCTATGAGCCATAGCAATTGTGTGCATTAAGGAAACTAAAAGGATTATATAAATAAGTTGGAATGGAAGATACAAATCTGTTGATAAATGAATGCCAATCTGTCGAACATTACTTATCATGTCCTGTTTTATGATCTGGTTGGATCTTGTAGTCTAGATAATCGTGTGTCATGACATGTTTAGGGGAGTAGGAATTAGTGCTTGTACAAACTAGCAAAGTGAATCCATCTCCAACAGTCCAAAAAATGAAATTGTAATATTTTGGACCATACATAAACACCACAGCAAATAAGATTAAGACATTTATGGCTTAACATGTAAATGACAGATTTTGGCCATATTCAAACTTGCTCACTTTGTATCACAAGAAAATCATATGCAATGAAGAATTAGAAATCCTGGAAAAAATAGAAAAATATTCTGTGGAGGAAAATTCTGACAACATTTTTTCGGATCTATTGAAACAGTTCTTCTATTACCCTACCAAGGTACCCGATTTATGTGATACTTGGCAATGAGGTGATATTTGGCATTTGGTCATCCTATTAATCCTACTGTAATCGGAATGACTTATTCTCATGCATGTTTAAGTTTGTCTTGTGTTCTACCGCTTTTTTGCTAGTTGTCTGGTTATTTGTAATAAAAGATCCATTTGCCCAGTAAACTCTTATGCTTTCTCTTCCAACTTCAGCCAACAATTGATGTTGGATTATGCAGGGCGAGCAGCAGACCTCAAGGACAGTGAAGGAGGGTATTCTCTAATCAACGGTTCAGAAGACGTGCAGATAGGTTTATATGACAAGCCCCTTCCTTGCTTTGGATGTGGCATAGGATGGTTCTCGTGAGTCTTTCTCTCCCTTTCTATATATATATGTGTGTGTGCGTGTGTGTGTGTGTGTATATATATATATATATATATATAAGTCTTCATGACCCATTAATAGCACAACCAAAACAATTGGGTCATCTCCCTTCCACCGAATATTGGCAGCTGTCCTTGTAATCTCAGTTCTCCAGTTGTCCCACCATAAGGTTGTGAATATCAAATTACATATTACTGCCTTTGTTATCTATATATTACCGTTATACCTAGTGGATTATGTTGATATAGAGTAATTATCCCTATTGTTTCAGAAAAATAACCATATGGAGAAGATCTATGCAACTGATTTTTTAGGAATCAAAACTTGGGTGTGCTTTAAAATTCAACGGGCTAAAGTCTTCGTATTTTAACCCTAATGGTTCACACTTCACCGACAAGCATGATCAAATGCAGTCTTTTTCTAAAAGTAGACTATGACAAGCACGTCCTGAATGTTAGTTTTGCAAAAGAATAATTTAGAAACTTCATAAATCGGCATATTTCAGTTATTCTGCATACTGTTGTACATGAACAGAAGGAATGGGGATTGATATGCCCTATGTTGTTTGCAGGTTTCTGCTAGGATTTGCATTCCCTTTAATGTGGTACTACGCCACAATCCTCTATTGTAGTAATTACTACCGCAAGGACCCAAGAGAGCGAACTGGCCTTGCAACTTGTGCTATCGCTGTAATCTCTCTCTCTCTCTCTCTCTCACACACACACACACACACACACACACACACACATACACTCTCACACCCACACACATGCACACACATACATAGATACGCACACCCAACTGGGAATGGTGTTTATAGTACGTCATATTTCCACTGATTTCTGCAGGCTTTGGTGTGTACCGTAGCTCTCTGCATCACCATGGCTGTACTGTTATTGTTGTAAAATTTGGGACGATGCTTATTTTGATGATGGTGGATGGGATCGTATCGACTTTTGCTGCATGAGGAACCTGGGGCATTGGAGTAGATGGAGAGTGCTGGGTAAATAACAGAAGGGTTGCAGCCCAGGCTTCATGTAGTGTGAGTTTGTATCTTTGATGAAACTTCAATGATCTTACTTCCTCACGTGCCTGGATTTCTTTTTACTGCATGGCACCGTTTCCGGGGATGAGGGTCGCGTGCTGCATAAATTTTACATAAATTTTCCAATTAGTGTTTTAAAGTCATTTTTTGGAAGTTTGTTTTGAAATTTACCATTCTAATACTTTCCATTTTCGTGGTTCGAAACTACA
The DNA here is from genome assembly GCF_008831285.2 of Nymphaea colorata. NCBI lineage: Eukaryota > Viridiplantae > Streptophyta > Magnoliopsida > Nymphaeales > Nymphaeaceae > Nymphaea > Nymphaea colorata. The sequence continues at coordinate 22,022,082 of NC_045147.1, forward strand.
ATGCATCTTCGTCGAGATTGATTTATTTTGGCATGTAAAATTGTAAATAAGAATTTATAACCTATAAAATTTTGAGGCTTTTAGATGATTGCATTTTCAAGTTTTATGAAAGTTCTGTTTGGATATTGGAAAAGAACCCATTGGGAGTAGATTTTTAGCGTTCAAAGTGCGGAGATGGTATCCGTGTAGCCAGTGAACTATATTCACTATACAGCTTTTGGATGACATGAGAAGAATCTTTGGGGCAGAATCTCAAAACATTATGTTACAATGTATCATCAATCTGCCCTTTCTTTGGGCAGATTTTTGAATTATTAACAATGTGTTATTGTTGCCAAATGGCCGCGCTAAGTAGACTACGCTCACTATATAGCTTTTTTGGGTGACATGAGAAAATCTTGTTTAAGCTTAGAACTCCCAATGTGACTGCATATATTTTCTTCTGTATACTACAGTAAGTTCTCTACCACCAAATGCCTTATCAGGCTCCTTTGCCACTTCTCTTTCGTCACCATTTTGGATAAGCAATGGCACAAGAAAGAAGAGGATGGAGTCATGGAAAACGTTCTCCATGTATCTGACTGCCAGGGGTACGCTTAACAGGCGACGGTAACTTCCCTTCCAATGTGCACTACAAAGCTTAAAACATGTAAAATTATCAAATAGAATATTGGCAGAAAACAATAACCTATCAGGGAGATGGTAAATTAGCATAAAATGCTTCCTAAAGGAACTTTGTATCAACTTAGATCTACTAAGCAATTGCCTTCAGTGGGTTGTCCTCAGGCTTCCACTGTTTTTTGGTGGATATGACACGTTTGAACATTTCTTTCCCGCCCTAAACAATGAGAAATGCCTTAGTGTTGTCTCTATCATTTTGTAAGTGGCAGCCATTAAACACACTATTTTTTTCATCTGAAAATAGAACCTGAGCTGATAAAATCTTTAAAACACCGAGACTCCCTCAATGTTAAGTAATAGTATTTCCGGATGCTTCAGACCTTTCTAAAATATGGTGTATGACATTATGTTTGAAGAAACAGGCATCCAGGTCGTAGTAGGTCACCAGGCATGAAGGCTGTAAAGCCCCAATCACTTTCCTATGATGCTGGGAATCCGATCGAAGTCGCAGAAAAGGCAGCTATGCTGCTGTACCTTTTTTACTCCTACCCAGAAAAGAAAGGATTTTATGGTCAAGGAAATGGACGGAAAAGCAAGAACGGAGCAAGCATTTCACTATAATTGGCGTTACAGAAGCCTCAAGAAACACAAAATGCTTACTGGGTAGATAAGAAAGAGTTCCGCTATGCACATCGCCAATGCCGGAAAAAAAAAAAAAAGGAAAAGCGGAATTTTTAACCCACCATTAACGGTAGAAGCAAGATAAGACCACACAAAGCACGACACAAATTCTCCTATCTGCAAAAGAGGCAGAACATCGCTTCTCAAACAAGTTAGCGTTCATTCAGACTGATTAGTTCATCACATACGAGGTACGTGAGCTAATCTTGCTTGCCTTGTACTGTCATTTGAACCATCCGGAGGCCAAATCGCACCAACAAAACAGGAGGCACCTGGTTCTCCCCTTACTCGTAATGGACGCCTCCATTTCAACTGCATTGTTTCATAGAAAGGGAGTGAGAAATCTCTGTCCGACTGAAAATCCTGAGTTTCTTTTTTGAATGCTAAAGGATTTTTCCAGCAATCAAACTGGTTCTTTCTCTCTCCTTCTCTCTCTCTCTCTCTGCTTCTGATTTGTTGTGTGCTTTACATCCATTGCTCTTTAGTTGGAATGAATTCTTTTTCAGGTCTCTCTCTCTCTCTCTGTGGTTCCGTCCATACTGTATCCTCTGCTTATGGACGTTTGATTACCCAAGATTTTACTTATCAAGATGAAGTAGGGCATACCTTCTATTCATGGTTCTAGCAAACTGCAGATTCTTGAATCTTGTATCTAAGTTATCTTTTATGCCTCAAATCCTCGGATGTCAAGTCACATTCAGGGGGCTTGACTTGAGCTTTGTAGATTTTAAAATGCAAAGATTACAATTTTACAATGTAATTTATGCTTCTTTAAAACAAAAACATTCGGGTCATTGTTAGAAACTGAAATTAAATGTTGGAGTCTTGAATTTAAGATCACAAAACTCAGATCACCTTGAATGTCATGGAAGACGACTGACTCTTTTAATTTTATTGGGTTGCTTGGGTTTCAGCGTTGCCCATATGACGCCCAATTGAATGTACCCAACAAGACTGTCTTTGGTGCCTTGTTTTACTGCGAGAGGCAAATTGGGCAGGTTAAGATGATTTTAAGAGCAAAGCAATTGTTTCCTGATTTAGAGAATTTTGTCGCAAATTACCAAGAGCGCTTTTGATTCCCTGTTTCTGGAATAATAGGTAGAACAGAACCTCCAATTTGCTGTTTCATGGAACAGGCAGCTTCAATGATCTCTACCATCCAAAAGTTTAGACGAAGGATCGGATTCGAGCAATAGTTTCAAACCACCAATCGATTCTTCAGTTTCCACGAACACCGGTGAAGAACAAGGGAATTGTGTTGTTTGCACAAGCCAAAAACATCTAAACCTGTGAAGGTGGTGGAGTTGCAAATAGTCATGAATCTGGCTGGTAATTCAAAGTCGGCGGAAAGTTGGGTAGCAATAACTCGTTCAAGCAGGGGCACAAGGTTTTCTAGTGAAAAACTCAGGCTGCCAACATGGAAACTCTACCAGACGTAATGGTCTGTGGGAAAACAATTCCCCAATCTGTTCATGACCTCAGTTTTTCAGATCCTGGAGTAGAGGTGTTAGTTCAATCTGCTCAATGAGCGCCTTGGCTACAGATGAAACAAAATGGTGTTCCCATAAGTGATGAATCCGCTTCTGTAAATTGTATTGAACATGAGAGGTTCTCCGATTTGGATTGGAGAAGGAAAACTTATCTTCTTGAAGAAAGGTTCTGTATAAGTCGGATGAAGCTCTGGTGGTGCCACCATTGGTTCTGCTAATTTGGGTTTTTGATTGTGCAATTAAGTTTGCTGTGACGGTATGTTACTGTGAGTTCTGCGACGGAGCAGAAGTTGTGGCCACGCAGACGCAGGTTCGTGCATTCATGGCTAACTGTATAACTTCTGACTAATCACAGGCCAGGAATGTCTGCCATTAACCATAACCGTATCTGAAATCTTTCTTCCTTATTCTGCCCAGAGAAATAAATGCTTGCGGCGCGGCCAATAGTTGCAGAATCTAGCAACGAGTCGTGTGGTTTGGTTACTCCCGTACCTTCAAACTATGTCTTAATAATGTTTCGATTCTCTTATGCATTAATCTGTGGTACTCTTTTACGGATGTTTGATGAGATTGAAATCGTAGAATTTTAAAATTAAATTTTTCATATTTTTATGAAATGAGAATTACGTTATCGTTAATCAAATAAAGAATTATGAATTTTGGAAGTATAAGTTCATTCTTTAATCAAAATTTTCTAATTGTGATTATATTTTAGGGTGAAATTATGATCCCATACATTTTAATTTTTTTTAATGTCTGTAAGACGCATGTCATGATGGTTTTAAGGTTATCAATTATAGAGTTTTAATTATTGTTTATTCAAACACATCATTTTCAATTCTCAAATCAAAATTATAGACCATCAAACAAACTGAAAAAAATTAGAACTGCATTTTGTTTCTTTTAGAATCAAAGTTCAAGGTCATCAAATGCCCCCCTAGTGATGGAAGTTACTCTCAATGGAAGCAAGAAACATTCAAATGAAAAAGACGAGGAATCGTTATGAATTTTACGTGACACTAGTATAGACTTTTGATACATTCTTTAAGAATTTTTGTTTGACCAGTTGTGCTAAGCCAGTTATTATATAGATTAAAGATTTCAATTGATTTTATCCCCTTGTGCTACCGCTTCAATCATGGAATTACATGGTTTAAAAAAAATTATTTACACGTAACAATTTTTAAATTTGTCCAAATTTCATAATTTTTGTATTTACTTTAATTTACATATTTCTGTCATCTAAATATATATATATATATATATATATATATATATATATATATATATATATATATATATATATATATATATATATATGAGTAAAGAAGCCAACTCAAGGTCTCTTTAGCTTCAGCTCCGTCTCCATGTTTATGTCCAACTATGTTCCGTATGAAAAGTTGGCATCAATTTTCTTGGGAAAAGCTACCAAATAAAACTGCAAATATATTTTTGTAGGCAATAAAAGCCCGATTTTTTCGACATCTAAAAAAAATAATTTTTACGGGAAAGAGAATACCATGCACGTCTTGTGTGTGTGGACTAACTCATGGGTCTATTTGCTTAACTCGAGTTAAAGGAATACCTGCGATTTTATAATTAAATAGGAAGAAGGAAAAAAGAGACAAAAAGGTTTATAATTCTGAAAATCGCCATCTAAGATAGAGAAAAAAAAAAAAGAGGAGGAAAGTTGTGTGGGATTAAAAAGAAAAAATTTTATGTGGGGGAAGAGGAGAGGGAAAAGGTTGGGGGGAAAATTTGGGAGGGAAGGCGGAGGGACCTGCTAATTCGGGTTCCGTTTCTTCGGGTTCGAGAGCTCCATCTCTCTCCTCATCGAGGGTTTCCTCCCGCACTGGTTCGTTCCGTCCGCTTTCAACAGACTCCCACCCCTTTACCAAGTCAGTTTGTCCAGTAAGCTCTCTCTTTCTCTCTCTCTCTCTCATTTGTTTGTTCCGCATGTTGGTTGAGATCCCCTTCTTTGAAGTGATTGTGGTGGCGGTGATTTGCTCAGGGTTAGGGCTATAGATTGCGAGTAGTGAAGTCCAAAAATGAATTTCAAGCTCTCTCTTTCTCTCTCTCTACATGTGTGTGTGTTTGTGTGAAGTGGCAAGTGTCTTTGTGTAAGTGGATGATCGTGTTATGGAGTTATGAAGGAGGAGGGTACGGCCGCAATTTTCTACTACTATGCGTTGATTTATGGATATCTAGGGTTTCGTCTGGTCGCTAGGTGGTTTTGGTTGAAGGGTATTGCTAGGTTTTTTCTTTTCCGTTATTTATTTGGATGGTTGTTGGATTTTGTCCTTTGTTCGTATGTGTGTAGGTCATGCGTTCCTTTTTTATGGTTCTTGTTCTTCCTTTTGTTATCTGACAGTGAGATTTTGCAATTCAAGGGTTCCCTTAATTTTCCAAATTAGAGAAAATAGGTTTTGGCTGCTGTACATTTCTTTTTAACAAATGTGTTGATGTTCCTGATTTTATTTATTTCTGGTTGGAAATGGAAGAATTCTAGACTGTAAGGCTTTTTTGGCTGTTCATTTTTATATATCAGTTTAATCAGTTTCTGTTTGAAGTCATGAATTGGTAAATATTTTGTCACATTTTGATTTTTTAGGGTTTGTTGGAGTTGGACTCATCTGTCGATGAATTATAGTTTTAAACTTGGTTATTCCTTTCTGTGCTTTGTTAATCAACTTCTCTAATATTTTTATTTCTTATATGCATTCTCGTCTCAATCTTTGTTCCCTCTTTCCTTTTAAATCGTGGACTCATGTTGAAATATTACTTTCTACAAACCGCAGAACTGCTGAACTGTTGATCGTGCAGGTTTGCTGTTTCGTGTTTTTCATAGTGCAGGTTTCAACTGCTGCCCTTTTTCAACGAAAGAATAGAAATACATGTTTGGTGCATAGCAGCATGATAATTGTTCCCAGTGTCTGCAACTACACATCCTTTTTAGGTCTTCACGTTCATTCTGTTTGTTTGCTGTGAAGTGCTATGCGACTTAGAAATCTTTTGTTTCTCTGTGTTGTTGCTTTTAGTTGGGCTGAAGTCTTGGTGCTTTTGCATTGAAGATTACGTTTCCGGTCTTCCATCGTGGATGATGAGAACCCTGACTTGGTAGCAATTCAGACATGTGACTGAAGTGCAGTCTTGTGCCTTCCTCACGAGGAGGTGCCTTGGACTGAGACCGATTGCTCTTTCATGATGGGTTAGTGAAATTTTAGTTGCTCGCATGGTGGCAGAATTTCTGTACTGACCGACCATGAGGGGATTTTTCGTGCATTAGTTCTGGCAAAGGAAGTTTGGGCAGGTTTGATATACAGAAAGTTGAAATGGAATGCAATAAGGATGAGGCCCTGCGGGCTAGAGAGATAGCTGAGAAGAAGATGGAGAGTAAGGATTACACTGGAGCCCATAAGCTGATTTTAAAAGCAAAGCAACTGTTTCCTGATCTAGAGAATGTCTCACAGATGCTGTCTGTTTGCAGCGTTCATTGCTCTGCTGAAACCAAGGTCCATGGTGCTGAAATGGATTGGTATGGAATACTACAGGTTGAACCAACAGCGGATGAGGCTGCTATCAAGAAACAATATAGAAAGCTCGCTCTGCTTCTTCATCCTGACAAGAATAAGTTTGCCGGTGCAGAATCTGCTTTTAAGCTGATTGGAGAGGCGATGAGAATTCTTTGTGATCAAGCAAAACGAGTAGTATATGACATGAAGAGGAATCATGCAATGACTAGTACTAGACCTGGTCTGCCTAGGAAGCCTGCACATACTCGTAGTTCCGTGCGAAAACAAACTGCATTTCCAAAAGATTCTATGAACCATACTGTTCCACAGTACGCAGGCATGAATAGGCAGCAACAACCTCCACCATCAAATCCTGCAGCAACATTTTGGACTATGTGCCCTTTTTGTTCCATCAGATACCAGTATTACAGGACCATCGTGAACAAAGCTCTGAAGTGTCAGAACTGTATGAAGCCATTCATTGCTCATGAGGTCAACATAACAGGTGCTGGGTTTGGAACTGGAATGGGAATGAACCAATCATTCTATCCTCAAAAGAATGATGCCACAACTCAAGGAGTTGGTTTTGGTCCTCATAGAGTTCCTCCGCAAGGAGTTTTTGGAACCACCCACATGAGTTTTCATGGAAACGTCTCTGGTTCAATGCCATCAAAAAATACTAATGAAGTTAAAGATTCTGAAATTAAAGGTGCTCAGACCAGGAACCATTTTGATGCTGAAAAGGTTGATGAATTAAAAAAAACCGCTTGTATGGAGAACCAACGCACAGGAAGCAAGACAGGCAAGAAACAGAGAAAGGTTGAATCTGAATCCAGTGAGGATGAGAGTGCTGATGATGAAGAGTCTGAGGAAATTAACTTGAAGGAGCAATTTTGTGCTGAAGAACATGCAGGAGTAAGCTCTCAACACCCAAGAAGATCTTCTAGGAATAGGAAACATGTATGTTATAATGAAAATGAAAGCGAGGATGATGACACTGTGAGTTTTCCTCCTTCTAAAAGGGCAAAGACGAGTGGAGCATCTGAAGGCAATTGCAAGAGTGAAACGGATTTGGATCAAGGTGAAAAGAGCAGTGATGAAGAGTCCAATGGTACTGCTCCTAAAGCTAAGGACAGTAAATCAGCAGCAGGTATTTCTAGAGAAGAAACCAAGACAAATTCAAAGCTAGAGGAAAACAATATGAAAGAAAATGGTTGTGAGATTGATAAAAAAGGCACAAAGGAGAATCCGTATGAAAATGATGCCGATAGTGAAGATTCAACAAAGGAGAGGATCTTTATATGTCCTGATACAGAATTTCATGACTTTGATGCTGATAAAACAGGGAGCCATTTTTCGCCTGATCAGGTCTGGGCTGTGTATGATGATCTACATGGGTTGCCTCGTTTTTATGCTATAATCAGGAAGGTCATCTCTTCAAACTTCAAGGTGCGGATTACATGGCTGGAGCCATCTCCTACTTGTGAAGTGGAGCAAGCTTGGTTTGATGCCGAGTTACCAGTTGCTTGTGGAAGGTTTTCCCTTGGAAAAACTATGATCAGTGATGAACATCCAATGTTTTCTCATCTGATGACTTGTGAGACAAGCCGCAGTAAGGAAATTAAGATCTACCCTCGTAAGGGTGAGATTTGGGCCCTTTATAAGCACTGGGATATCAATTGGAGCTCTGATCCCGAAAACCACAAGGAACCTGAATATGAAATGGTTGAAATCCTAATTGATTATTCTGATGATACGGGTGGTGATGTCATACGGCTGGTAAAGGTGGGAAAATCTGGAAGCTTGTTCAAGAGAATGCTAAATAAGGGGTCTCAGATCTTGTTTCACATTCCTGGTGGCCAGGCCTACAGATTTTCTCATCAAGTCCCTGCCTATAAAATGAGGGGAGATGAGGCAGAGGATGTCCCTAGAGACTCCTTTGAGCTCGATTCTGCTGCTTATCCTTCTAATTTTAAAGATTCGGTGCCTTCCGAAAGCTTGGATGAAGGTGAAAATAGAGAAACCTTTTCAGAGGGTCATACAGTCAATTCTTCAGACCATGTAAGCACCAGCCGAAAAAAGGTATCTGTTTCTGGTCTGCACAAGCCAAAAGCATCTTCACCTCTCAAGGATATGAAATATGAAGAAAAGGGAAAAGATGTGCGGATGTATGACAATGTGAAAAGCAGTACACAGGTCCCTGGAGATGCAAATGGATTGCTGCATAAAAAGCCCGAGCAAGTTGACACCAGTAAGCAACCCATCGATGAAAGAGCCAAGACAAACAGTAATGGTGTACCTAAGTCCCCTGAATGCTCTCCAAGGGTTTATGTTAGGAATTCTGTGAATACTAGTAAGTCGGGAGTGAAATTCAGTCCTGCTAGTGACTCTAAGCAACCTAAAGCGACCTCACCATCTGCTGAGAGCCCTGGCCGAGCAAATTCCAGAAGGCGCTTGGTCAATGATGCAGGAAATGAGCATGCTGTTAGTGGTTCTAAAAAACTTCCAGGCACAGAGTTCCATGACTTTCAAGATGACAGGTCGATTGATAAGTTCCGGGTGAACCAAATCTGGGCAGCGTATGACAGCATTGGTGGGGTCCCTAGGTTGTATGCACGAATAAAGAGGGTGGACTCTTCAGCAAAGAAAATTTATCTCACATGGCTACAGATTTGTTCCGACAAAATATCAGAGGATGAACAATTATGGCTGGATGAGGACCTGCCTATCTCTTGCGGGGTGTTTAGCTCTAAAAACGTTGACAGTTTTGGTCCAGAAAAATTTTCTCATCAAGTAAGAGATGACCCAAGTTGGAAGAGAGGAAAATATGGGATCTACCCACGGCAAGGTGAAGTTTGGGCTATATACATCAGTTGGAGTAGTGGATGGTCTAAATTAGATTTCGAAAGGCACAAGTGCTCAATTGTGGAAGTTGTTGCTGACTATGCTGCTGGAAAGGGGGTCACAGTTTGCCATCTAGTAAAAGTGAAGGGGCATCGAACTGTCTTCAAGCAAGGCAGGAGGAAGGTTGAAATTAAGCAGCTGCTGGAATTCTCTCATCGGATCCCTGCTTTTCAGTTAACAACTGAAGTTGGTGGAGAGTTGAATAGATGTTGGGAGCTTGATCCTGCATCCGTTCCACCGGAGCTTTTTGCGTGAGGACAAAGTTCAACTCGGAAGTTCCCGCCCCATCTCCCTCTGGTAACTGACCTATAAATATTTTTCCTACAAAGCTGTGCTGTTGAAAATGGTAGATAGGGGCTTCGCGTGATGAGATGAAGCAAGCCTGAAAGGTGAGTAGTGGTAGTCACCCTTCCCTTTTGTTACTCTTGCTTCTTTTGGGCCTGCCGACGATCTTGTTATACTTCCAGTTGTCGATTGATCATTCGGTTACACCCTCCGTGCATGTATTGAAGTTGTCTCATCCGTGTGTCTACTCTTGACACAGATGTCCCCAAGTTTTAGGGGTGGTGAACCTCTTGAGTTCTGTGTTGCTCCTCCCGCTCAACTAATGATAACAGAATTGAGATCCTTGAATCAGTAGACATATTCCTTTTCTTCTACTTGGTTTCTCTTTTTTGTAGCATTTTTTTTTCTGGGTTCTCTGGTTCTCTTACCTCTTTCTCGGCGCAGATCCTATGTAATACGATCGCAGCATTTCCGACTCTCAGTTCACCGGATAGTGGAGGGAAAGAAGGCTATTTTAATGCTAAGTTGCTAACCTTGCACCAGTTAATTACAAGTCTTTTTTTTTTTTTTGTAGATTTTTGTTTCAATTACGGCCTTTTGCTGAATTTGATTAAATGGATGGTGCATTGACATTTTCCTTGGAAAAATTTCCCCTCAAGCCTCCATGGAGTCCAACACTTCTACTTGAGAAAGTTGCCAAAGTGGCTGTCTTCTAGACAAACTCGTTTCCTGCCGTCGTGGATCCATCTGTATATCATGCAAGATTTTCCCTGCATCTCCAGACCTTTGGCTAGACAATGGAAACGCATGCAAAGTGTCCCCTACTTGTTGGGGTTATCTCCCTCCAAACCAATATGGGAGAAAGTTTCATCAGCGAAGCATGTCAAAGGGGTGTCAAATGGTGGG